>NW_022589707.1:30561022-30637333 GCF_004348235.1 Phoca vitulina | reverse complement strand
GCTAACAGGTACTAGCACGGGCTTGGAGTAAAGCTAACAGGTACTAGTATGGGCTTGGAGTACACAAACAATTCGGGGTTGAGTACAAGGGTAGGGGGTAAAGTCTGGTGGTAACAAACAGCATGTACATAAGGTGTCTGAAGAAACCAGTAAAAGGGAGTTCTGGAAACCCACTTCCCGTGAAAAGATTTTACCACGGAAGTGACACAATCATCGTAAGCCTCAGGTCAGATGCAGCCTACAGCAGGCCTCAACGCGACTCCATCAGTGTAGACCAAAGTAATTCACCGTAAGACACTGACGTGGCTCAGACCAAATGGGAAATGGGTTTTCTAGCTCTAACACATGGCAAACTTGGAAGGCAGCAATTTTTTTTTAAAGACAATACCTTACCAAACCACTTCAAGACTAGATAACTAACCATAACATAATTAAGACTGCTCTTAGTGAATAATAGATTCTTTTAAAAATATTTTAGTTACCAAATTAGGACCATTAAATAGCTGGTGTTATTTACATTTCAAATGTGGAAAGAACAGTTCTTTCAAACCAATTAATGAGCAAATATATTGTCTCTTCTTCACAAGATTCAGTGTTAGCCAAACTTCACTGAATAACTCTTAGATTAGCATGCTAATTAGCCAGAGGCGAGCCATCTATATCCACTCTATCTTTGTTAACATTACCTTAAATTTTGTCCACACGCTGTAGTAACAAAAGGAAGAAAATACCCCTCTCATACCATCACAGTAATCAGAAAATCACCATGTGGCTTAACATAAGACATTGATAGTCTGAGTAGAAGCTTCTAGGTACGTCTGTGGGAGGGCAAGGCTGAGGGCATGCTTACACTTACAGGACGTTGTGAGGAATCATTTGTAATCATGTCACACTCCACAAAGTGCTGAGAGCATCCTTTTTTCACCCTCACAGCATCCAGAGAACTGTTCAGCAATATCAAGTCATAACCCTGATGTTTCATGGCTTAAAGATCATAATTACAGTCCTCATAAGCCTAAAAGCCATTTCTGCACAAGAAGTAGAAGATTCTCCTACACTAATATGCTACATACTATATACATATTATAGACTTCTTCAGTGTCTTCCAAATGTGATACAATATTATTTCTAGAACAGTAATAGATTCACCATATAGCATATCAAAGTAGGACTCATTCTGCCTGGTGAGGTAGTTGGAATGGATTAGGATAGGATATACAGGAAGCAGAGTCCAAAGAGAATGTTATCAGTGAACTAACAAAATTCTCATAATATATCAATTTTATACATTTGACTGTTCAAAGACCAGCCCTGAAGAACAATTCCATAATGTGTTTCAATCTGGAAGAATACATTCTATAGGGAAAGGTAGTATTTTAGGAAAGAGATAGGTTTTAATTGTAACTGAAATTAATTTTCCTGAAATGCTAAAACTGCAGTTATTATAAAAAAGGAAGCAAACAGATTAAAGGACGGCAAGAACATTGGTTGAAAATATACCTTCATGGTGTACTTCAAGGCAAACCAAGGTCTATCAGGGAATAACTAATGGTTAATATTTCAGCTGCAACATTCTGTCAGCTGTAGTAACAATGACTTGACATGAAAATTGCTTTCATTTTTCTCTCTTACCTAGATTTTTAACTTTAGTACTAATAAACAGAATCCTTTCCTCCCTTCTTGGCTAGTTATTACTGTATCCTAGGCATAATGGCCTCTTTAAAAAAAAAAAATCCTCATCACCATATCATCCCCCATCTTGAAGGGAAGACATCTACTGAGAAAGAGAGAACAAATTATTCATCCCCAACTTTAAATCATGTGAGGCTTCAACACCAGCAGATCACACCTGGATACTGCATATGGCTGGAAAATATAGAGAGGAAATCTGGTTGGAACATCATTACAGGACAGAAGCTAATTCTATAGTTCACATATGAAAAAGACCAGGACCCCAAATGGCATTTTCATATTGTTCCATTCACTCATTCAATGGCATCATTATCTACCCACCTTCTCACCCAAATCAAAAACTTGAGAGTCATGCCTGCCTCTTCCTTTTTATCCCACAATCAGTCCAAATTCTTGTTAGCTCTTGAATCTATTTACTTCTCCCCAATTAAATGCCTTGGCATTTGCTTAAGCATCTCTTTCTTTTTTTTTCTTTTTTATTGTTATGTTAATCACCATACATTACATCATTAGTTTTTGATGTAGTGTTTCATGATTCATTGTTTGTGCATAACACCCAGTGCTCCATGCAGAACGTGCCCTCTTTAATACCCATCACCAGGCTAACCCATCCTCCCACCCCCTCCCCTCTAGAACCCTCAGTTTGTTTTTCAGAGTCCATCATCTCTCATGGTTCGTCTCCCCCTCCGATTCCCCCCCTTCATTCTTCCCCTCCTGCTATCTTCTTTTTTTTTTTTTCTTAACATATATTGCATTATTTGCTTCAGAGGTACAGATCTGTGATTCAACATCCAATCAAGAAATGGGCAGAAGACATGAACAGACATTTTTCCAAAGAAGACGTAGAAATGGCCAACAGACACATGAAAAAGTGCTCAACATCGCTCGGCATCAGGGAAATACAAATCAAAACCTCAATGAGATACCACCTCACACCAGTCAGAATGCCTAAAATTAACAAGTCAGGAAACGACAGATGTTGGCGGGGATGCGGAGAAAGGGGAACCCTCCTACACTGTTGGTGGGAATGCAAGCTGGTGCAACCACTCTGGAAAACAGTATGGAGGTTCCTCAAAAAGTTGAAAAAAAAAAAAAAGTTGAAAATAGAGCTACCATACGATCCGGCAATTACACTACTGGGTATTTAACCCAAAGATACAAATGTAGGGATCCGAAGGAGTACGTGCACCCCGATGTTTATAGCAGCAATGTCCACAATAGCCAAACTGTGGAAAGAGCCAAGATGTCCACCGACAGATGAATGGATAAAGAAGATGTGGTATATATACACAATGGAATATTATGCAGCCATCAAAAGGAATAAGATCTTGCCATTTGCAACGACTGGAGGGTGTTGTGCTGAGCAAAATAAGCCAATCAGAGAAAGACATGTATCATATGACCTCACTGATATGAAGAATTCTTAATCTCAGGAAACAAACTGAGGGTTCCTGGAGTGGGGGGGGTGCGCGTGGGAGGGATGGGGTGCCTGGGTGATAGACATTGGGGAGGGTATGTGCTATGGTGAGCGCTGTGAATTTTTTTTTTTTTTTAAAGAGATGGTGGGGAGGGGCAGAAGGAGAGGGAAACAGACAATCTTAAGCAGTCTCCACGCCCAGCACAGAGCCCAGTGCAGGGCTCAATCTCACAACCTTAAGATCATGACTGAGCCATGCAGGTGCCCTGCTTAAGCATTGCTAATCCAGGTTATTTAACCAAATTTCCTAACTGGTTTCTCTGTCTCTGGTTCTGTGACACACAAAATCATACTCTAACACACAGCCAGAGTAATTCTCCTTTAAGTGGTTCCTCACTGCCCTCGGGTTAAGTTCAAACTCCATAACATAACATAAAAGACTCTTTATGATCAGATTCTGTTTCCTCCTCAAGCTTGATCTCTTATCAGTTCATAATCAACAGTGCCAAAGCACTAGGAGTAATTCAATTGGCCATACTATCTTAACACCAAGTTCCACAATTTCTCATTCCTCAGGGTGTAATTCAGTTGTAATCCTCCAGAAAACATTCTTAGACCTCTCCTGTTTGGCCAGTAATCCATCCATGTGCTCCAAAATTACCCTGTGCTTATAATTATCATAATATATTGTCCTGTTTACTTTTTTCTCTCCCACCCTCCATCCCTGACTATAATATCCTTAGAAGTAGAAGCACCTTTATTCATATTCATATCATGGTGCTTAGGACAGTATTTGGAACATGTGAAACTCTCAATAAATATTTGCTGAATAAAAGAATACATAAATAAATGTGGAGATGGGATGAAAGGCAAATGTGTTTCCTTCAAGAAAAAAAACGTCCACCAAAATATCTCTGAACTATGCTGAGCTACTCTCCAGGTCTGCCAAAAAAAAAAATAAATAAAATAAAATAAAAAATAACAGCTTAGAGTTTGTCAGAAATTCTAAGACACTCCTCGTGAATCCAGGAAAGTTCACTGATCAAGAAGTTATAGATTCATGCTGACCTTTAGATCCAACTTGCCCCTGATTGTCTCCCCACCATAACAAATAAGCACCTGTCCATACGGGGAATTTAAGTCAACACCCAACTGGCTCAGTGCCAGCAGATTAGAACCTCTATTGAAAGAAAAGGATTTTAATCAAAATCCTGCTTCCTTACATGATTTAATCATTGCACACTGATTAAATAAATGACAGTGATTATAAAGAAGGTTTCCATCCATTCTGAGTTCTCCTTAGAAGCTCACAACTGCTCAGATCTCTGATGTGAAATAACATATGCAATGTCCTAAATTAAATGCAAATATTCTCAACTGGGCAAAAAAACTGCAAATAACTTTTTTTTCCCTAAATTTTCATCTTTAAGGTTGAGCTATTCACGTGTTAGCAATGCATCCTGGGAGTGATAAAAAGAAGGTCTTTTAAAAAGCTGCAAATGAAAATTGTAGTCTTGAATCTAAAGTTTGGAATTACTAGGTAACTATGCCCCAAATGTCTAAATTCATAAGTCCTTGGACATAAACACTTGAATGTGAGTTCAATTTAAGCATCCTCTTAACAGACTCACTCTTCCAAGTCCAAGAATGAGAGAAACAATATAAATAGCAGTTTATTTAATTAAAAAGTATAGTATACAGAGATTACTATAAAAAACTTCAGGGGCGCCTGGGTGGCTCAGTTGGCTGAGCGACTGCCTTCGGCTCAGGTCATGATCCTGGTGTCCTGGGATGGAGTCCAGCACTGGGCTCCCTGCTCAGCGGGGAGTCTGCTTCTCCCTCTGACCCTCCCCCCTTCCATTCTCTCTCTCTCTCAAATAAATAAATAAAATCTTAAAAAAAAAAAAAAAAAAAAAAAAACTTCAGTGTGCCTTTTCAAAGATTCTGTAAAATATTTTAAGACTACTTTCATCTTTGCCTTGGTGACTAAGTAACTTACCTTAAAATACCATGAGTTATGATGATATAAATCCTTAAGCCTAAAATGCCTTATATTAAAACCCAATGCATTTTAAAACCTAAAGCATGATAAGCAGTATACCTCATTCATAGGAACGTACTTCCCTTCATGTTTGAACTTTTAGGATTTCTGCAAAAGAAAACAATGCCAAGAGATATCCCTGTAGGAATGTTAAGATAATGGCTTCCAGTTTGAAGTACTGCCTGCATAATTAGTCCTAAACATGGACACTGTGACTTTAGGACTTGACATCCACTGAACAATCACTAATAAATAAGAGCCTGTCTCAGTAATTTCTTTATGCCTGACCCACTGAAATAGTACATAACAGATAATAGATTCCCAATAAATATTTATTGAGGTCAAAATACCCCCATGACTGGTTATCTAGAATTTTAGTTCACAGCATAAAAGCACCCTGAAACTGAAGGATACACAAGTATAACTTCAGCATAATATTATAATGGATTGTGCAGACAGAATCATCTGTCACTTTCTGCCTCAACTCAGTGAAATACTGAGGTAGAAGGGAATAACAAAAGAATTTTGGGTTACGTAGCCAAATTTGAAGGGAGAGAAATATCCAGGTGCCAAAAATTAAGAAGGAACTCAAAGTCTGATTGGTAGCAGGAAGTGGATACAAAAAAATTAGAAATATACTAATACTAATGCAATAATAGTATATATAAATACTAAGTAGTGTTCTATTATCACAATGCAACAACCAAAAAAAAAAAAAAAACCAACTTAACTAATAAATGTAAAAGTAAAAAAGAACTTTTCACCTGGAAATTAAAAAGCAAGCTATTAAACAACTAATATTTACAGGTCATGACAAAAGCATTTCTTTGAAGAGAATCCATAGCGTTATTTACATAAATACATATTTTCAAAAAAGAAAGGAAGTAATTTAAACCTTCACCTCAAAAAGCTAGAAAGAGATCAACAAAGTAAAACAAAAGCAGAAGGAGGAAATTAATAATAATAATAATAAAACAGAAAATCAATAGAATAATAAAAAATCTGGTTCCTGGGGTGCCTGGGTGGCTCAGTTGGGTAAACATGTGCCTTTGGCTCAGGTCATTATCTCAGGGTCCTGGGATCCAGGGAGCCTGCTCAGTGGGGAGTCTGATTCTCCCTCTCCCTTTGCCCCTCGCCCTCTTGCTCATGCACTCTCTCTCAAATAAATAAAATCTTTAAAAAAAAATCTGTTTTTTTTTAAATTTTAGTTAACATACAGAGCAATATTGGAGTAAAATTCAGTGATTCATTACTTACATACAATACCCAGTGCTCATCACAACAAGTGCCCTCCTTAATACCCATCTAGCCCACCCCTCACCCACCTCCCTCCACCAACCCTCAGTTTGTTCTCTATCGTTAGGAGTCTCTTGTGGTTTGTTTCTCCTCTCCCCTTTTTTCTTTTTCCCCCTCCCCATATGTTCATCTGCATCTTTCTTAAATTCCACATTTGAGTGAAATCATATGGCATTTGTCTTTTTCTGACTGACTTATTTCACTTAGCATAATACACTCTAGCTCCATCCATGTCATTGCAAATGGCAAGATCTCATTAGTTTTGATAGCTGGGTAATATTCCATTGTATATATATATATACCATATATTTTATTTATTTATTTATTTTTAGAGAAAGAGGAGAGGAGCAGAGGGAGAGAGAGGAGAGAGAGAGAATCTTAAGCAGGCTCCACACCCAGTGTGAGCCTGACAGGGGGCTCGATCTCATAACCCTAAGATCATGACCTGAGCTGAAATCAAGAATCAGATACTTAAATGAATGAGATACCCAGGTGCCCCCCACATCTTCTTTATCCATTCATCAGTCGATGGACATTTGGGCTCACTCCATAGTTTGGCCATTACTGATAATGCTGCTATAAACATCAGGGTGCACGTACCCCTTCGGATCACTACATTTGTATCTTTGGAGTAAATACCCAGTAGTGCAATTGCTGGATGATAGGGTAGCTCTACTTTCAGCTTTTTGAGGGACCTCCAAACTGTTCTCCAGAGTGGCTGTGCCAGTTTGCATTCCCACCAACAGTGTAGGAGGGTTCCCCTTTCTCTGCTTCCTCACCAACACCCGTCATTTCCTGTACTGTTAATTTTAGCCATTCTGACTGGTGTGAGGTGGTATCTCATTGTGGTTTTGATTTGTATTTCCCTGATGATGAGTGATACTGAGCATCTTTTCATGGGTCTGTTATCCATCTGTATGTCTTCTTTGGAAAAGTGTCTATTCATGTCTTCTGCCCATTTATTAACTGGAATATTTATTTTTTTGGGTGTTGAGTTTGGTAAGTTCTTTATAAATTTTGGATACTAAACCTTTATCAGCAGATACGTCATTTGCAAATATCTTCTCCTATTCCCCAGGCTGCCTTTTAGTTTTGTTGATTGTTTCCTTCGCTGTGCAGAAACTTTTTATCTTGATGAAGTCCCAATAGTTCATTTCTGCTTTTGTTTCCCTTGACTATGGAGATGTGTCTAGTAAGTAGTTGCTACAGCCTATGTTCTCCTCTAGAATTCTGATGGTTTCCTGTCTCACATGTAGGTCTTTCATCCATTTTGAATTGTAAAAAATCTGGTTCTTTTTAATATTTTTTTAAGATTTTATTTTATTTATTTGTCAGAGAGAGAAAGTACAAGCAGGGAAAGCTGCAGGCAGAGAGAGGAGGCTCCCCGCTGAGCCAGGAACCCAATGCAGGGCTCGACCCCAGGACCCTGGGATCATGACCTGAGCCGAAGGCAGACGCTTAACCAACTGAGCCACCCAGGCATCCCAAGATCTAGTTCTTTTTAACAGACACATGGATCAAAGGAACGCCCAGAAATAAACCCATGCATACACGGTCGATTCATACACGACAAGGATATATCGATTCATTTATGACAAAGCAGGTAAGGATATACAACAGGAAAAGGACAGTCTCTTCAATAAATGGCACTAAGAAAAATGGACCAGCCACATGCAAAAGAACGAAACTAGACTACTATCTTATACCATATATAAAAATTAACTCAAAATGAATTTAAGACCTGAATATAAGATCTGAAATCACAAAACTCCTAAAAGAAAACATAGTCAGTAAACTTTTTTTTTTTTTAAGATTTTATTTATTTATTTGACAGAGAGACACAGCGAGAGAAGGAACACAAGCAGGGGAAGTGGGAGAGGGAGAAGCAGGCTTCCCGCTGAGCAGGGAGCCCGATGCGGGGCTCGATCCCAGGACCCTGGGATCATGACCTGAGCCGAAGGCAGATGCTTAAAGACTGAGCCACCCCCAGGCGCCCCATCAGTAAACTTCTTGACACTGGTCTTGGCAATGATTTTTTAAATCTGACTCCAAAAGCAAAAGGAACAAAAGCAAAAATAAACAAGTGAGACTATATTAAACTAAAAAGTTTCTGCACTGCAAAGGAAATCATCAACAAACTGAAAAGGCAAACTATTGAAGAGGAGAAAATATTTGCAAACCATGTATCCAGCAAGGGTTAAAATTCAAAATATATAAAGAACTCATATACCTCAATAGCAAGGAAACAAATAATCCAATTAAAAAATAGGTAGAGGATCTGAATAGATATTTTTCCAAAGAAGATGTATACATAGATGGCCAACAGGCACATGAAAAGATGTTCAACATCACTAATCATCAGGGAAATGCAAATGCAAACCACAATAAGGTATCACCTCACACCTGTTAGAATAGCTATTATCAAAGGGACAAGAATTAACAAGTGTTGGCTAGGATGTGGAAAAAAGGGAACCCTTGTACACTGTTGGTGGAATGCAAATTGGTGCAGCCACTGTGGAAAACAGTATGAAGGTTCCTCAAAAAATTAAAAAAAAAAAAACTACCATATGATCCAGGAATTCCACTTCTGGATATTTATTCAAAGAAAATGAAAACACTAATTTGCAAAGATACATACACTCCCATGTTCACTGAAGCATTATTTATAATAGCTAAGTTATGGAAATCACTTAAGTGTCCTTTGATAGATGTATGAAAAAAGAGGATGTGTGTGTGTGTATATATATACACACACATATACACACCATAGTATTGTTTAGACATAAAAAAGAAGGAAATCTTGCCTTTTGTGACAAACACTGATGGACCTTGAAAGCATTATGCTAAATGAAGTAAGTCAGACAGAGAAAGATAAATACCATATGATCTTATGTTTATGTTGAATCTAGAAAACAAAACAAAGAATCCAAGAAATAAAACTAACCAAAAAAACCAAGCTTATAGATACAGAGAACAGATCAATGGTTGCCAGAGGAGAGGGGATGAAAAATGGTTGAAGAGGGTCAAAAGAGACAAATTTACAGCTATAAAATAAATAAGCCATGGGGATATAATGTACAGCATGGTTACTATAGTTAACATATTGCATATTTGATAGGTTGCTCAGTAGATCTTTTTTTTTTTTTTAATTTTTTATTGTTATGTTAATCCCCATACATTACATCATTAGTTTTAGATATAGTGTTCCATGATTCATTGTTTGTGCATAACACCCAGTGCTCCATGCAGAACGTGCCCTCCTCAATACCATCACCAGGCTAACCCATCCCCCCAACCCCCTCCCCTCTAGAACCCTCAGTTTGTTTTTCAGAGTCCATCGTCTCTCATGGTTCTTCTCCCCCTCCGATTTCCCCCCCTTCATTCTTCCCCTCCTGCTACATTCTTCTTCTTCTTTTTTTCTTTCTTAACATATATTGCATTATTTGTTTCAGAGGTACAGATCTGAGATTCAACAGTCTTGCACAATTCACAGCGCTTACCAGAACACATACCCTCCCCAGTGTCCATCACCCAGTCACCCCATCCCTCCCACCCCACCCCCCACTCCAGCAACCCTCAGTTTGTTTCCTGAGATTAAGAATTCCTCATATCAGTGAGGTCATATGATACATGTCTTTCTCTGTTTGACTTATTTCACTCAGCATAATACCCTCCAGTTCCATCCACGTCGTTGCAAATGGCAAGATCTTATTCCTTTTGATGGCTGCATAATATTCCATTGTATATATATACCACATCTTCTTTATCCATTCATCTGTTGATGGACATCTTGGCTCTTTCCACAGTTTGGCTATTGTGGACATTGCTGCTATAAACATCGGGGTGCACGTAGCCTTTCGGGTCCCTACTTTTGTATCTTTGGGGTAAATACCCAGTAGTGCAATTGCTGGATCATATGGTAGCTCTATTTTCAACTTTTTGAGGAACCTCCATACTGTTTTCCAGAGTGGCTGCACCAGCTTGCATTCCCACCAACAGTGTAGGAGGGTTCCCCTTTCTCCGCATCCACGCCAACATCTGTCATTTCCTGACTTGTTAATTTTAGCCATTCTGACTGGTGTGAGGTGGTATCTCATTGAGGTTTTGATTTGGATTTCCCTGATGCCGAGCGATATTGAACACTTTTTCATGTGTCTGTTGGCCATTTGGATGTCTTCTTTGGAAAAATGTCTGTTCATGTCTTCTGCCCATTTCTTGATTGGATTCTTTGTTCTTTTGGTGTTGAGTTTGATGAGTTCTTTATAGATTTTGGATACTAGCCCTTTATCTGATATGTCATTTGCAAATATCTTCTCCCATTCTGTCAGTTGTCTTTTGGTTTTGTTGACTGTTTCCTTTGCTTTGCAAAAGCTTTTTATCTTGATGAAGTCCCAATAGTTCATTTTTGCCCTTGCTTCCCTTGCCTTTGGCGATGTTTCTAGGAAGAAGTTGCTGCGGCTGAGGTCGAAGAGGTTGCTGCCTGTGTTCTCCTTTAGGATTTTGATGGACTCCTGTCTCACATTGAGGTCTTTCAACCATTTGGAGTCTATTTTTGTGTGTGGTGTAAGGAAATGGTCCAGTTTCATTCTTCTGCATGTGGCTGTCCAATTTTCCCAACACCATTTGTTGAAGAGACTGTCTTTTTTCCATTGGATATTCTTTCCTGCTTTGTCGAAGATTAGTTGACCATAGAGTTGAGGGTCCATTTCTGGGCTCTCTATTCTGTTCCATTGATCTATGTGTCTGTTTTTGTGCCAGTACCATACTGTCTTGATGATGACAGCTTTGTAGTAGAGCTGGAAGTCTGGAATTGTGATGCCGCCGGCTTTGCTTTTATTTTTCAACATTCCTCTGGCTATGCGGGGTCTTTTCTGGTTCCATACAAATTTTAGGATTATTTGTTCCATTTCTTTGAAGAAAGTGGATGGTATTTTGATGGGGATTGCATTGAATGTGTAGATTGCTCTAGGTAGGATTGACATCTTCACAATATTTGTTCTTCCAATCCATGAGCATGGAACGTTTTTCCATTTCTTTGTGTCTTCCTCAATTTCTTTCATGAGTATTTTATAGTTTTCTGAGTACAGATCCTTTGCCTCTTTGGTTAGATTTATTCCTAGGTATCTTATGGTTTTGGGTGCAATTGTAAATGGGATCGACTCCTTAATTTCTCTTTCTTCTGACTTGTTGTTGGTGTATAGGAATGCCACTGACTTCTGTGCATTGATTTTATATCCTGCCACTTGACTGAATTCCTGTATGAGTTCTAGCAGTTTTGGGGTGGAGTCTTTGGGATTTTCCACATAAAGTATCATATCATCTGCAAAGAGTGAGAGTTTGACTTCTTCTTTGCCAATTTGGATGCCTTTGATTTCTTTTTGTTGTCTGATTGCTGTGGCTAGGACTTCCAATACTATGTTGAATAGCAGTGGTGATAGTGGACATCCCTGCCGCGTTCCTGACCTTAGGGGGAAAGCTCTCAGTTTTTCCCCATTGAGAATGATATTCGCTGTAGGTTTTTCATAGATGGCTTTTATGATATTGAGGTATGTGCCCTCTATCCCTATACTCTGAAGAGTTTTGATCAAGAAAGGATGCTGTACTTTGTCAAATGCTTTTTCTGCATCTATTGAGAGGATCATGTGATTCTTGTTTTTTCTTTTGTTAATGTATTGTATCACGTTGATTGATTTGCGGATGTTGAACCAACCTTGCAGCCCAGGGATAAATCCGACTTGGTCGTGGTGAATAATCCTTTTAATGTACTGTTGGATCCTATTGGCTAGTATTTTGGTGAGAATTTTTGCATCCATGTTCATCAGGGATATTGGTCTGTAATTCTCCTTTTTGATGGGGTCTTTGTCTGGTTTTGGGATCAAGGTAATGCTGGCCTCATAAAATGAGTTTGGAAGTTTTCCTTCCATTTCTATTTTTTGGAACAGTTTCAGAAGGATAGGTATTAATTCTTCTTGAAATGTTTGGTAGAATTCCCCTGGGAAGCCATCTGGCCCTGGGCTTTTGTGTTTTGGGAGATTTTTGATGACTGCTTCTATTTCCTTAGTGGTTATAGGTCTGTTCAGGTGTTCTATTTCTTCCTGGTTCAGTTTTGGTAGTTGATACATCTCTAGGAATGCATCCATTACTTCCAGGTTATCTAATTTGTTGGCATAGAGTTGCTCATAATATGTTCTTATAATTGTTTGTATTTCTTTGGTGTTGGTTGTGATTTCTCCGCTTTCATTCATGATTTTGTTGATTTGGGTCATTTCTCTTTTCTTTTTGATAAGTCTGGCCAGGGGCTTATCAATCTTGTTAATTCTTTCAAAGAACCAGCTCCTAGTTTCGTTGATCTGTTCTACTGTTCTTTTGGTTTCTATTTCATTGATTTCTGCTCTGATCTTTATTATTTCTCTTCTCCTGCTGGGTTTAGGCTTTATTTGCTGTTCTTTCTCCAGCTCCTTTAGGTGTAGGGTTAGGTTGTGTACTTGAGACCTTTCTTGTTTCTTGAGAAAGGCTTGTATTGCTATATACTTTCCTCTTAGGACTGCCTTTGCTGTATCCCAAAGATTTTGAATAGTTGTGTTTTCATTTTCATTGGTTTCCATGAATTTTTTTAATTCTTCTTTAATTTCCTGGTTGACCCATTCATTCTTCAGTAGGATGCTCTTTAGCCTCCATGTATTTGAGTTCTTTCTGACTTTCCTCTTGTGATTGAGTTCTAGTTTCAAAGCATTGTGGTCTGAAAATAGGCAGGGGATGATCCCAATCTTCTGGTACCGGTTGAGACCTGATTTCTGACCTAGGATGTGATCTATTCTGGAGAATGTTCCATGGGCACTAGAGAAGAATGTGTATTCCGTTGCTTTCGGATGGAATGTTCTGAATATGTCTGTGAAGTCCGTTTGGTCCAGTGTGTCATTTAAAGTCTTTATTTCCTTGTTGATCTTTTGCTTAGACGATCTGTCCATTTCAGTGAGGGGGGTGTTAAAGTCCCCCACTATTATTGTATTGTTGTCGATGTGTTTCTTTGCTTTTGTTATTAATTGCCTTATATAATTGGCTGCTCCCATGTTAGGGGCATAGATATTTACAATTGTTAGATCTTCTTGTTGGATAGACCCTTTAAGTATGATATAGTGTCCTTCCTCATCTCTTATTACAGTCTTTGGTTTAAAATCTAATTTGTCTGATATAAGGATTGCCACCCCAGCTTTCTTTTGGTGTCCATTAGCATGGTAAATGGTTTTCCACCCCCTCACTTTCAATCTGGGGGTGTCTTTGGGTCTAAAATGAGTCTCTTGCAGACAGCATATCGATGGGTCTTGTTTTTTAATCCAATCTGATAGCCTGTGTCTTTTGATTGGGGCATTTAGCCCATTTACATTCAGGGTAACTATTGAAAGATAGGAGTTCAGTGCCATTGTATTGCCTGTAAAGTGACTGTTACTGTATATTGTTTGTGTTCCTTTCTGGTCTATGTTGCTTTTAGGCTCTCTCTTTGCTTAGAGGACCCCTTTCAATATTTGTTGTAGGGCTGGTTTCGTGTTTGCAAATTCCTTTAGTTTTTGTTTGTCCTGGAAGCTTTTTATCTCTCCTTCAATTTTCAATGACAGCCTAGCTGGATATAGTATTCTTGGCTGCATATTTTTCTCATTTAGTGCTCTGAATATGTCCTGCCAGTCCTTTCTGGCCTGCCAGGTCTCTGTGGATAAGTCTGTTGCCAATCTAATGTTTCTACCATTGTAGGTTACATATCTCTTCTCCCGAGCTGCTTTCAGGATTTTCTCTTTGTCTCTGAGACTCGTAAGTTTTACTATTAGATGTCGGGGTGTTGACCTATTTTTATTGATTTTGAGAGGGGTTCTCTGTGCTTCCTGGATTTTGATGCCTGTTTCCTTCCCCAAATTAGGGAAGTTCTCTGCTATAATTTGCTCCATTATACCTTCTGCCCCTCTCTCTCTTTCTTCTTCTTCTGGGATCCCAATTATTCTAATGTTGTTTCGTCTTATGGTATCGTTTATCTCTCGAATTCTGCCCTCGTGATCCAGTAGTTGTTTCTCTCTCTTTTTCTCAGCTTCTTTATTTTCCATCATTTGGTCTTCTATCTCACTGATTCTTTCTTCTGCCTCATTTATCCTAGCAGTTAGCGCCCCCATATTTGATTGCACCTCATTAATAGCCTTTTTGATTTCTACTTGGTTCGATTTTAGTTCTTTTACTTCTCCAGAAAGGGTTTCTCTAATAACTTCCATGTTTTTTTCAAGCCCAGCTAGTATCTTTAAAGTGATGATTCTGAACTCTAGATCTGACATCGTACTAATGTCCGTATTGAGTAGGTCCCTGGCAGTCAGTACTACCTCTTGTTCTTTTTGTTGAGGTGATTTTTTCCGTCTTGTCATTTTGTGCAGAGGAGAATAGATTAATGAGAGAACAAAATGCTAGCAGGGTAACAACGTCCCCAGAAAATATACTCTAAACAAATCAGAAAAGACCTGAAGCAGTGGGAAAAGAAAGGGAAAGAGAGAAAAAAGAAAAGGAAAGAAAAAAAGAAAAAAGAAAAAGATAAAGATAAAAACAAACAAAAGCAGAACAAAACAAAACAAAACAAAAACAGAATGTGATCAAATATGATCAGGCTGGATTATAGATCAGTGCCACACACTAGATTTTGGGTGTATTTTGGTCTGTTAAAAGAAAGTCCCTCCCAAAATTTTAAAGAAAGAAAAACTTATATATGTACAAAAATAAGGGTTGATATGATGAAGGGATGGAATATGACTGTAAAGATGGAAATTATAAAAAATTTTAAAAAAGGATTTGATAAGTTGTTTGAAAAAAGAATGAAGAGGATTAAAAAAAAAAAAAAGAAAGAAAAAAGGGAGAGAATGTGATCAGGCAGGGGAGTAGAAAAAAACCATACACTAGAGATTTAGAGTATATTTTGATCTGTTAGAAGAAACTATCTCAAGATTTTAAAGAGAGAACAACTTATATATATATATGCCAAAAATACGGGTAACTACTATGAAGGGATAGAATATGACTTTAAAAATGAAAAATAAAAATGTTTTTTTTTTTTAAAAAAGGGATTAATAAGATGTTGGTTGAAAAAGGGAAAAAGAAAAATTCAAAAAAAAAGAAAAAAGGAAAAAAGAAAAAAAGACAGTTAAAAAAAATAATTAACTTTGAAAGACTAAAGAATCATGGTAAAAAAGCCATGAATTCTATGTGCAGTGTTCCCCTAGCGCTGGAGTTCTGCCGTTCTCATTGATCGGTAAACTTGGTCTTGGCTGGCTGTTCTCGCTGATCTTCTGGGGGAGGGGCCTGTTGCCGTGGTTCCCAAATGTCTTTGCCGGAGGCAAAATTGCCCCGCCCTTGCCGGTCCGGGCTAAGTAATCTGCTCGGGTTTGCTCTCCGGAGCTTTTGTTCCCTGCAAGCTCTCCGTACAGCTTTGGAGGCGGAGAGTGAAAATGGCGGCCTCCCAATCTCCGCCCCGGCGGAGCCGAGAACTCGGGGTCCCGCTCCTCAGCGAGCCCCCAGAGAAAAGCCGTCAGTCACTCCCGTCTCCCCGGTCTCCGGCCACACTCCGCGCTCACCCTGCCTGTGACCGCGCCTTTCTATCTGGCACCCGACCCCGGGTGGAGTCTCCAAACCCAGCAGATCCCCGCGGTGCGCTCCCGCACCTCTCCTCCCCGGGGGAAGAAGGTGAGTCTCCCCGGATCTGCCGCTTGTTGGGTCCCTGCTGGAGGAGCAGTGGCCCGACTGTGCTGCGGATCACGGTTTATAGCAACCCCGAGCTAAGAGCCCGCGCCTCGTCTCTGTCTCTGCAGCCGGCTTCTCCGCTCCGATACCTGGGAGCTCTGCCGCACTCAGGCACCCCCGGTCTTTCTGTGACCCCGAGGGTCCTGAGACCACACTGTCCCGCGAGGGTTCCACCCCCCACTTCGCCACCAGAGTGACGTCCCTCAGCGGAGCAGACTTCTAAAAGTTCCGATTCTGTGCTCCGTGGCTCTATCACTTGCCAGAAGTGCCGACGGAGGCCCCTCCCCCGCCGTCTATCCTCCCGAATATCGCCTTGGATTCACTTCTCCGCACGTCCTACCTTCCAGAAAGTGGTCGCTTTTCTGTTCAGAGAGTTGTTGCTCTTCTTTTCTTTGATCTCCTGTTGAGTTTGTAGGTGTTCAGAATGGTTTGATCCCTATCCAGCTGAATTCCTGAGAGGAGACGAAATCCAGGTCTCCTACTCCTCCGCCATCTTGCTCCGCCCCCCCCCGGTTGCTCAGTAGATCTTAAAAGCCCTCATCAGAAGAAGAAAAACATTTCTGTAACTATGTATAGTGACAGATATTAACTAGACTTATTGTGATGATTATTCCACAGTGTATACAAATATCAAATCATTATGTTGTACACCTGAAACTAATATAATGTTATATGTCAATAGTACCTCAATAAAAGAAAAAAAAATTTTAACTGGTTCTTTGAAACACTCAACAAAACAGACAAACTAATAGTCAACCTAATAAAAAAGGTGGGGGGGGGAGCCTGGGTGGCTCAGTTGGTTAAGCGACTGCCTTCGGCTCAGGTCATGATCCCAGGGTCCTGGGATCGAGTCCCACATCGGGCTCCCGGCTCAGCGGGGAGCCTGCTTCTCCCTCTGACCCTCTCCTCTCTCATGCTGTTTCTCTCTCGCTCGCTCTCTAATAAATAAATAAATAAAATCTTTAAAAAAAAAAAAAATAAATAAAATAAAATAAAATAAAATAAAATAAAAAAGGTGGGGGGAAGAGAAGGGGGACAGGATGAGTAGAAAACCCAAAAACAAAATGATAAGAAATGACAAGGAAGAAATAATCATCTAAAGAGATGAAGCAAAAAAAGAAAGGGAGAGATGAACTGAACAATAAGATGAAAGAAAAGTCTACTGTGTATCCAAATTTGAAAACAATGATGAAATAAAATTTCATTTGGCAAAACTGAGCTTAACAGAGAGAGAATGCCACTGAGAAAATGCATAGAAAAGAGGTAAAACCAATTCATCATCTACTACAGACCATACTTCCTAAGACGTTCCTTAAGTTAAGTTGAGGGATGTCAACTCAAAAGAAAGCCATTGAATAATTTTAACAACAGTAGCAGGATTCAAATAACAAAATCTATTTAAAGTCATGTATAACATAATTTTTAATTTAAATGTAATTTCCTTAAATGATAAATTCCAATCAAAAGAGAAATCCTCTTAGCTGTCTTCATTCCACATTAAGATTCCTGCTTCACGAATCTGGAAGAGCAGAAGTCCAAGGGTAAAGCACAAAGGGGGACGAGAGCAAAAGTGAAAAGGGGAGAAAAAGAAAGGAGTTGGACAATATTGTTTCCTCCACTGCTAATCCCACTTAGATCAACAATGGAGGCAAAGAAGGGCTTCAGCACTTTGTGCCACTATGATTTTGTGGGAAATGCTCCCAAACTTTTTTTTTTTTTAAACAAAGAGAGGCTTATTCCCTGAGAGAGAGCCACTGCTTTTTATCACAATCACAGCTATCAAACAGAAGACACTAGATTTTATTCAAGAAGATGTACAAGATACAGTAACTCTGTGAACTTTGGTTTTAGTAGCAGAAAAACACTATATACATGATATTTTGGGGATAATTGTGAACTGGATATTAGATGATATTACAAAATTAACTTTCTTAGGAGTGAAGACGTAGTCACAGTTCTGTAGAAGAGAATGTTTTTCTTCTTTTTTATAAGTATGAACATTTTAAGTATTTGTCTTCAAATGTGTGATTCCAAATTGCTCTCTTGAAAACTAAAATTAGGTATGGTAACAATAGACATCTCTTAAACTCAAATCAGAAAACATAACTAACATACAGAAAGGTTTAATTCAAAATACTAATTCTTAAAATTTATGTATGAAAATATGATCTGAACATAATGACACATTTAACCTGCTTTATCTGAGTTTTCACTGAACTTATAGTAAATCATGATGTAGCTTACATAAATGTGTCACTGTAAAGAAATAATTTCTATGACTGTGTAAGCATGCTCTCCCCTTGCTATAGATATCGATCACAACTGTTTCTGTGAGGTATAGTAATTGTTCATTTATCCATCTACCTCATTACACCCCGAAGCCTGAACTAAATCTTTCATGGCATCTGGTGCAGAATATACAAATATATGAACATATGAACAAACAACAGCTAAATAAAAGTGGGAGAATTTAGCTCACCAATTGATTCTGAATCAACAAGTATTTTTAACTATCTTCAGAGGTAAATTAGAAGGTAGAAAGTAATCTTACAGTATCTTGATGACTTAAATGCTATCATCAAATCCTCTGGTTTATCCAAGATAAATGCAAAGGTAGAAATAAGAAAGCTACAAATTGCTTGAGGTCAGAAATGAAAGCAGAAAAACATGGAGCATACAAGATGAGAAATTTTGAACTCTCCAGATATGAACAAATAAAAAAGCTTCTAATTTCAATATGGAAATGGGGGTTAAACAACATACATGATCACCTGTTTGGGGAGAGGAGGTAAATATAGTAATATATAATACGTAGAAATAAGTATGGGAATAGGAGCATTATGAAGCACAAGATCTGTTCATATTTTTTCCATCTTTTCATTGCTAAGCTGGAGAATATAAAAGCTAACTGCAGTAGCCACTTCATGACCTCTCAGTCATAACAGAACTAATGAAAGTACAATGATCCAATCTTACTCAGAGAAACTTGTATGATTTTTAAAAACAGCACCATTGGAACAGCTCTCTCAGAGTACTCTCCCATAAGCTCTTCAAAGTTATTTTGAAAATTGTCAATACAGCTGGGGTTCTTTCTTTTCAATTCTGCTGCAGGTTACAAAGAAATATTAAAGAAGCTCCAAAAATTGATATAATTCAGGAAAAATAATTTAAACAATATGAGTGCAATTATGACATGTTATAATGAAATCTATGGCAGCTAGAAATGAATAGGAGCTCACAGAATGGTAACTAGGAATGCATTTTCAGATTACTCAGTTTTCTCCAGTAGGAAAGTTACTATCCCTTCTTGCTCCTTAGTGGTACAAAAACTATTTCAGGGGCCACAGATTCTAAAAGTATTACAAAGTTTGAAGAACACAAAACATCAGTTAATACAATTTTACAAGCCCCCAAAGCAAGGCTTAGATTTAGTTATATAAATTAGAGGTGTGTTACGTCTTAGAGTAGGTAACAGCTGGACACTGTGCAGAATAAATGTGCATGCCAATGGGTGGGATGTTCGTAATGCTGAAGGGCAAGAGAGAGATGTATAGCTTGGGAAGTGATGTGGATAATTGCTTGTCATTAAACAGCAGAGTAATTGCTTCAGCAAATTCCCATGTAACTATTCCATACGAAACTTCAACGTGCCCTTGGACTACTAAACATACATAGTTGTCTCAAATAATCTTGGCAAAAAGACAGTAGTCAATGATACATCACACTGAAAAAGATCATTGTTTTATTATTTAGCCTCTCAAAACACATTAGGGTCTTTAAACATTAATAACAGAAAGACAAAAACCCATTGGTTTTTACATTAATAAGACCTTGGTAAGACCTCAGAATCCACTTTTTTCCTAACCTGCTCAGCCTATGTGTCTGATAAACTCTATGATGTATAAATTCAATTAGTTAAAATATCTTCTCATCATTTGGAAAGCATTCATGTATATTCAAGATTTGAATGTCATAATAAGCAAAACTAAGAAACATTTAAATTGCTACAGGATTTGGGTGTTATCAGTGGATAGAGAAGATTCTGGGTCATCAAAGCAGTGGCAATGGTTTAAATCGCAAAGTCCCAACATATTCTGGGGCAAAAAAAAAGAACAGGAAGAAGAAATAAAACTATATAAACTCATGACTTCAACATAACTAAAAGACATAAATCTCTCAAGTTCAAATTACTCTTAAGTACAACACTAAACATTAAATCACAGCAAGCTCTCAGGGGTGCTCCTGCCACCAAGCTTCATGGGGACTAAGAGCAATTCAGGAGAAATTACACTGCAAGTAAGAAAAGGGGAGCTAGTGACAGGCCTAAATGTGTCTTAAAACCACTGCTAGAAATTGACCCCCTACATGAAAATACTGAAAAGTCAACAGTTAGATAAGAGCACTGACAAGAACAAGGACTTGCAAAGGTGTTGGGGCCATGACAAGGCAACCCTAGAAAAGTTTCATGTTGGAGTAAGAAGAGAGTTAAAACAGAAGGAAAGGGTTCCTTGGCAACTTTACATAGAGAGATAGAGAAGCAGGGGGACATTTGGAATCCCAGAAGACATAAGAAAATTTAAAAATCAAGAGCCACGCCATCCAGGAAAGAAACAATACTTTGCCTACAGTGACAGAAAAGGGTGGCTCTTGAACTAGGAATGTCATAACCATCCCAACCCACTGAAAAGAAGTCAACAAAAAGCTACTATCAAAAGAAAATTGAAAGTGAGAATGCAAACAATTCAGTTGATGAAAATTCCACCCCCTCTCCACTAATTGCCAAAACAGATGGAAACTTTAACATAACATTCACAGCTTAATTAAGTACCCACAGACCCAGCTTTAGGTAGATGAGACAGAAATTAAAAACTGAGGAAAAAAATGCATGACAAGAATAAAGGAAGAAATAAAACAAGAGTTAACTGAACTCAGAAAAAAATAGGTGAAAAATACAAAATCATACCACAAATGGAAACTAAATTGCAAGATGCTAACAGAAAAATAGATTTGAATGAAAATACAAAAAGGGAGATTGGAAAAACAACAAAAACAACCAAGTGAATAATATGAAATAGAGAATAAAGTAAGAAGGATCAGAAAGAAAGTGACTAAAATGAAAGACAGGCAAAAGAAAATCCAACATAGGTATAAACGGAGTTCCTAAAGAAGAGTTTTGTAAAATGGAATTGCATTAATATTTGAAACTCCAATTCAATAAGATTTTCAAAAAGGAAAGATATGAATCTACAGACTGAATGGGCACCAGGGGGAAAGGACCTGCGATGATCAACTCAGAGATATATCCTAGTAAAATTAGCAGACATTAAAGATAAAGGAAAAATTCTCAGGGTCTCCAGGCCAAAATTTCAAATAGGGTACAAAAGAAAAAGAATTAGACTGGCAACAGATTTATCAAAAACAAGATATAAAGTAACAAACCATTGGAGCAGCATTTTCATAAAACGCCAGGAAACAAGTGCAATCTCAGGACTGACATCCAGCCAAGCTGCCTTTGAGTATCAAACTGTTGAAAAACACTTTTAAACATGTAATGGCTCAAAAAATTGTGTCCATGAGTCCTTGAAGAATATACTAGAAGATGAACTTAATCCAACTAAGCAGTTATTGGGAAAGTTAAGCAAAAAACTAATAGTGTACATTTATATCTTCACTTGTAGATAAAGACACAAAAACAATTAAGCATGGGAAAATAATATTATGCTGATATGTGATATATTATGATCTGAATGTTCTCACAAAGTATAAGTAATGCTGATAAAACAGTGAAATAAGAAATGAGAGGAAAACATAGAATACACTTGTTGTACAGGCAATAGTAAGTACACTAGTAAACATTACCAAACCAGACATTCAACGCATAAAGGCATTAACAAAGGCACAAGTTCAATGTGACCACTAAAACAAAAATAAAACCTTGCTAGAAAACTCAAAAAAATTGAAAAAAAAAACAAAAAATCTCACGTAGAAAAAGAAACACAGAATATATACCATAACATGTATAACATTTATAATGAAATAACATGACAGAATTAAGACCAAACACAGCAGTCTTTTCAATAACTGTGAATGCACTTAACCCATTTTAAGGAAAAGACTTTTTAGTCTGGCTCATAAAGCAGAACCTAACTATGCACTGTATACAAGGTAGATCCTTAAAAGGCAATGAGTCAATAAGCCCAAATATAAAGGGATAAGCAAAAATATATCAGGAAAATTGAAACAATGTGTGAATGAATCGTAACACAGATACTAAACAAAATAAAATGCAAAACAAAAACCATTAAAAGTAAAAAAGAGGGGCACTTTTAATGTTAAAAGCCAAAAATACAATAAAGATATAATAAATATAAATACCTATGTAGCAAATAACACAGCATTCCTCTTTGTAAAGCAAAAGCTTAGGGGCATGGCTAAGCATCTGACTCTTGATCTCAGCTCAGGTCTTGATCTCAGGGTTGTGAGTTCAAGCCCTGCTGCACTGAGCTCCAAACTGGGCATGGAGCCTACTAAAAAAAACTAAACCAAAACAAACAAACAAAAACAAAAACCTCAGAGACACCAAGAGACAAAGACAAAGCAAAACTATTAATAGGAGTCTTTCACAGATGTACAAGTGATGTACAAGACAGATGAAGTGGACTAAAACTGCAAAGATTCTTTCAACCCTAAACATGTAATTAATAATGTTGATTTCAGCGATGTATATTAAACTTCACATGCTGAGAACAGAAAATAAACCTTCCTCTCAAATACATTTGGAGCAGCACAGAAATTAATCCTATTTTAGGTCACAAGGAAAAGAGCAATATTAGAAAGCAACACTTTCTGATCTCAATGAAATAAAACTAGAAATTATTTAAGCAATTTTGTAAAAGGCCCTTCTACCTGGAATTTAAAAAAAAAAAACAAAAAACTTTTTTTTAAAGCAACTCTTGGGTGAGAAGGTGAATAAAAACTGAAATAATAGTATCTTTTAAAAATATTAGTGAAATTACAACACATGGAATGTTTTGAAAACACGAATCAGAGAAAAAGTCATAGCCTTCAACATTTCTATCAATAAAATTGAAAGAATAAAAATATATGAATCATCATCAAAGCCAAGTAGTGACAGCTCCAGGCCCTCACACACTTCTCATGTCTTCTTCTTCTGTCCCAGCTCTCAATCAGTCAGAAAAGGTGCTCCACTTTTCAGAACTCACATACACCCCGACAGTCCAGGCTAATCTCCCCAGCCAGAGGTTGGTAACCAAAATCATGTCTGCCGAGTTCCTCTGCTGTGCAAAATAACATATTCAAAGGTGCTGAAGTTTAGGGTACAGACATCTTTGAGGGGGTCGGGGAGCATTATTCTGCCAATTTCAGTAAAATATACATTCCCTTTTATCCAGCAATTACACACATAAACACAACTTGCACACCTTTAAACCTGAGATGAGAGAGAAAACAAATTCACAGATATATACATATATATATATATATATATATATAAATTAAAATCCCAGCTCACAAGGGTGTTCAAAATAAAAACTAACTTGTATAACATGGTGCTTCAGACCTGCATGACTCAAGAAAGACAGTACCCAGGTACGCTGCAAGTTCTCTGTTTCTTTTTGACTTGGTCCTGACAGTGCACAAGAGCTCCCGGGAATGGAGCTCCCTGCAGATACACAGCACCCACTGCCCCAGCGTCTGAGATCCCAAGACGACAAAATATACCTTCTTTATTCATCTTTCATTTTTACTGTCTTTATGCCATGTCACGTCACTTTTATTTATTCCATTTCCCTCCCTTTTCCTATCATGTCTCACAACACAGAAGGACAGAAAGAAAAGGTAGGTCGATTTTAGGTAAGATTGGTCAGGTAACAACAGAAACTGAAATTTTGAGACAACCCTCTTCCTTCTCCAGTCACATCACTCTTGCATTATTAATCAACCTGTTGAGAGCTCTGACAAGCAGCTTTCCTTGGCCTTTGACCCTCAGACATGAACAAGTTACAAGCCAGGTTCCATGAGCTCAGAAGAGATTCACACTTACTGATGCTCTTCCAGAATCCAAGCTTAACACGGGCACAGGTAGCCGGGGACACAGGAATAAGCGCTCTGACAGAAGAGCTACAAACCAGAGCTTTATCTTGGCCTCCTTCACCCTTTCCTCTTAATGGATAACTAAGATATTTAAAATTATATTTGATGAAATGATGCCTATCTTTATGTAAGATCAATGAGGATAATACCAAGTATCTACACTATAAGCCTAAAGAGTTCTAAAAACTCAACTACAGAACATGAAAGGTTGAATGTCTACAGAGTGGAAATATAACAAAGCCAAATGGCAAATGGATGAGAAGAAAACATTTATAGCACACGTAACAGATGAAAGATTAGTATTTATTATACAGAAAAAAATAAGGATAAGTAAAAGTTATCAACATTCAATTAACAGAACAAATAAAAATAAACATAAGAAGTTGGAGAGATGTCCAACATCACTAATAAATTAAGAAATGCAAATAAAATAAAAAAATATTCCCATGGGAAGAAATTACAAATTTAATAGCTTCATAACATCCAGTGTTAGTGAGAGTATGGAGAAACTGTCTTATAATATTGGTGGGAATTTAAAATGGTACAACTTTATTGGAGAACAACATTGCCAGCACCTACCAAAATTTAAAATTTGCATACCATATTATTTCCATCTCTAATCATCTATTCTGGAGATACATAATTACAAAGAAATACAATTTTAGCTGTGATTTTTTTGAAAAAAGGTGTGTAATGATATGAAAAATTTACACAGGAATAAAGGTCTGGAATGATACTGCGGATGGCTACAAAGAGTAAAGAGGTACTTACACTTTTTAACTCAATATGGTCTTACCTAATTTTGAATTTTTCTGTCAAGAATGCTTTCATGTATACTTATATAATCTCATCTTAATAAGTTCTTTTTAAGCCGAATAGGAGATTTAAAAAAATGAAGATAGTATGTGTTTAAGATGTTGTAGATACCTTTAGTCATGATGGCACTTCTCAATCTATCCTTTAGTCTCAACAATATTTTTATGCTTTTCTATTTCTATCTATTTTTGATTTTGGTACAGATTCCTCAAACATATCTTCCAGTTCAAAAATTCTAACAGTTTATTTTCTAGAGTTTATCCTATCTGTAGTTATGTTTTACTGTCAGTGACAATGTCTTTCAATTCTACGATTTCTTTTTTTTAGGATTTTATTTATTTATTTGAGAGAGAGAGAGAAAAAAAGAGAGAGTGACCCAAGCCAAAGGCAGACGCTTAACCAACTGAGCCATCCGGGTGCCCCTCAATTCTACAGTTTCTGATTAGTTCCTTTTTATATTCATACATTCATATTTGGTTCTGCCTGTTTTGTTGTTACAAAAATCTTTTCTTGCTCTAATTCAGTGAAAGTAATTTCTTCACTTATCTCCATGAAAAAAAACCAAACACTTATTTTAAAGTTTTTATCAGATGCTTCCATTAAACTAATTTTATATAAAAAGCAAATCTGTGTTCACATTATTAATTAATCAGGTTGTCTTTCTCAAAAGCAGATTTTATGTTGTTTATGTCATTTACAGTGGGTGAGGTAAAGTGGCCCAACAGAAACTAGCCCCAATGAGGTAGACCAAATAAATGAGAATGGTAACAAAAACAGATTAGCATGCATCAGACATATTTAATCTTAGTTATTCAAATCTTGTTTCAACTCCATCTTTAAATTTAAAGTTATTTAAAAGCAAGCCTGCATTGTTATTATTTAAATTTGAATATCTAGTCTTCAGAAATTCTGCAGTACTTCCTTGGCTCAGTAACATTTTTATTTTAGGATTAAAATTCTAACTAATGCAACAAGTATCAACAGCTATCAGTTAAATGGAAATGTCATAGGTTTTTTTAAAGCAAGGAATCATAAAAAGTACTACATTATATTAAAAAGTTTACTTTAACTTAGAAACATAAATAAACCCTGAATTGCCAGTTTTTTGAAGTTATTTGAAGATACAAAACAATTATTTAGGAACAGCCAACACCAGTAATTAGTGTAATCATCCCTTACCAATTGATTTCTTTCTATTTCCCATGGCTCCTAGCACATGCTTTGTAATCAAAGTATTAAATAAATTTTTTGGATGGATGGGCAGATCAACAAACAGATAAATGGGAGTGAATCAACCATTCAGCTCGAAGAACCAAGTCTGACCTCAAATGAGTCAAACCTAGAGTGTCTTAGTTAACCAAAGTGCCATACATCTAGGGGCAGATTTTCATTCTTTTTTAACAACATCAGCAAGAGTAGAAGCAGCAACAACACCAACAAACTTTTACTACAAACCTGCTGTGTAAAGAACTCTTTAAGTTTCATCAGACACACAAAAAAATTAAAAAGACTGCCTCTACACATAATCCAGTTGTAGTCTTAAAACACACACAACAGGACATATTACAATTTGAGGCAATTATGCTAGGTGGCAAGAAGGTGAGACAAAGAAAGAAGACAGGAAGCACAGCCCAAACATTCATGAAGGAGGTGAGACCTCAGCTACGGTGGAGAAGAGAAGGTTATGCAATCCACTGCACCATGGCAGAGATGCTGGCCCATGGGCAACGATGAGGTCCTTGTAGAAGAGAGAGCGTGGAGGAAAGGTGGGCAGAAGTTGTGCATGATCAAAGAAAATACACAAACTGTGGAGGGAAACAAACGTTATTTCTTTCTTCTTAGCACACCCTTGTTTTACTATGACTGTAAATATTTTAGATAAAAATCAAAGACTATAGGTCAACTGTCCACCCCATCCTTGTCATTCTAGCTACAGCGAACGGTTATCAGCCAAAAAAGGGACTAGGTGTTCTGAGCAATCAACAATTTTGGTTAAAACAGTTAACAGAACAGGAATCAATCAGAATATAATAACTAAACTTCATGGTAAAACTTGACTAACATAACATTAAATGTCTTTGATAACTTAGAAGCCATTTAAGACCTTATAGCACCCATGAAGGAAAAAAAAAATTGCTGATATTTATTGAGCACCACTGTATGCCAAGTACTGTAGTGTATGCTTCTGGTTATCACTTCACTTAGTATTTACTACGTAAGCTTGTGAAGTATTATTACTCTTTTTTTATGGATAAAAAAAATCCAGGTGTCCAATATTCCTTATTCATAAGAGAACTAGCAATAGGTCTGATTCCACAGTCTTGTCCCTTCACCATAATATTGTTATGTGTTTGTGCTTTAAAAATATTTATAGTTGGCAACAAGGTTTCCTAAAAATAAATCAGTCAATATGATTATTTACCTTGGGTCTCAAAAATATTGTTCCAGAAGTCACTGACTACCTCTTTTTTTTTTTTTTTTTTTTTTTTTGTAATCATAGTACACTACAGGTGAATTCCTCTGGCTTTTATTTGTATAAACGATTCTTCCTTCAAACTAAATTACTTTAAAAACACTTACCACAAAGGAAATTGCTAACAAAATCATTATCTACCTCAGTACAAACTAATGTTATTATCTCCAGGAAACAGAAGCAACTGAATTATATAATAGAAATATTAGTTTAAAAGGTCACTGGATGTCAGAATGTATCATTTTACAGAAGTCTCAGGAGACACCATTCATCAGAAATTATAATGCCTAGAACACTAAGTTCAATGCCATGATTTAGCAAATCTTTCTCTTCCTTGGTTCAGTTAGCACGTTATGAAGCCCTGGAAAGGGGAGGATAGTTATTTTCTCCCAGAATATTTCCTTCCACTTGCAAGGAAGAAGAAAGGAAACCAGAGAGGCCTATCTAAGCAATGCTTTATTAAAAATACATCTAATACCCTACATTAATATCATCCAAAAATTAGCTTAGGCCCACACCCCATTAACAAATAAGGAAACTAAGAATCACTGAAGTAAAAGGTTTACCCAAAGGCACAGAAATACTGATTAAAAGAACGAAAAGTCAATCAAGAGTGATAATCAAATTATACCACTGCTCTCAGCTAGATTAAAGTAAAACTGACCATGAAATAAACAAAGAAATGAATTGATGTTTTCATCCTCCCAATCTCACTTACAAACTTCAACTCAAGTTTTTCTTCTGGACCTGCTCTTGCATTAGTAAAGGAATTTGGTGAAAATTCAGCAATTAACCTTTGCAATACATCAAAATACTTTCCAAACACTGTACTCAAGGTAGTACCTGAGGCTGAAGTAGCCTTCTGAAACCATATTAAATAAGATGCCTATGATTTAAAACACATGGTGAAACCTGCATATACCCCCTAAATACTAATTTGGTATTATAAGGCAATTATCGTTGCCAAAGAGATATCAAAATTCTGTAGACACAGTCCATTGTCTGTAACATGTTACACATAACCAAGAAACCTTAGTATAGGAGAGGAAAAGAAAGAAAAAATTTTGGGATGTCAAATGAACTAAACTCTCCAAATTTTTTCATGATTTCGAGTCTATGAGCCACTCACTTTTTATAGTGTACAAAGAACAAGAAAAATCAACACTACTGGACATCAAGTACATCTTTAGTAATTTAATATGTTCCCTGAACATTCAGTTTTTAAAGTTCTGTTACAGAGATATCTTTGTACTTCAAGATGACTGCTGCAGGACAATATACTTACCCACTCCACTTTTTCCCATATGAAACGGAAAAGTTAGGACAAAAAGAGAAGTACAAAATACATCACTCTAGTTGTTTTTATAGGGCTCCTGGGTGGCTCAGTCAGTTGAGCATCTGCCTTCGGCTCAGGTCATAATCCTGGAGTCCCGGGATCGAGTCTTGCATTGGACTCCCTGCTCAGTGGGGAGTCTGCTTCTCCCTCTACCCTTCGCCCCACTCTCACTGTCTCTCTCACAAATAAATAAATAAAATCTTTTAAATAATTAATTAATTAATTATATGCATTTAGATTTCTCAAAATTGGTTTTGAGAAAACCAATTTGAGAAATTGGCTGGTTTCAGCCATATGACCCCTTTTATCATCAAAACATATCCCTGGTGCTTACCATATTCTAAAATATAAATATAACACAAACACTTTAGAAAAACCTTTAGCTTCATCTCCTAGAGCTGAACATATACATACCCTATCTCCCTGCAATTCCACTCCTAGGTCGATATCCAAGAGAAATTCATACATGTACAGAAAAATTTAAAGAGTATCTGTAGCAGCAAAACAAAAACAAAACAAAAAAAAACGAACAACCTAAATGTCTCTTGACAGCAGAATGAACTATAAATTGTGGAATCATCTTACTTCAGAGCAATAAAACAGAATGTTGAGTGAAAGATTTCAGACAGCAAGAGTATATGCTATATAATTCAACTTACATACACTTCAGGAAACAAGCAGAACTAATATATGGAACTAAAAATCCTCCGGGTGAGGCAGTGACACAGAGGGAGCATGAGGGAGATAGAGTCCTTATGTGTTACATTTGTTCTCGATTACATCCTGGGGTAATGATTTCATCCCAGCAACAGTAACCAGAATTATCAGAATCTAGGAAGGACTTTTCTACTAACTAGCCATGTGATCTTTAACATAATTTAATGTTTCAGTGGCAACTCTAATAGCCAATAAATCTCACTGAGATCGTGAAGATTTTTTAAGAAGACTTTAAATCATTTTTATTCATTTAACAAATATCCATTGTGAGCCTACTATGTATAAAACACTGTTCTAGGGGCGCCTGGGTGGCTCAGTCATTAGGCGTCTGCCTTCAGCTCAGGTCATGATCCCAGGGTCCTGGGATCAAGCCCCATATCAGGCTCCCTGCTTAGCAGGAAGCCTGCTTCTCTCCCTCTCCCACTCCCCCTGCTTGTGTTCCCTCTCACGCTGTGTCTCTCTCTGTCAAATAAATAAATAAAATCTTTAAAAAAAAAAACAAAACACTGTTCTAGGCACCTGTCACTTACATTCTGATGGAGAGAAATATGCACCAAACACAATAAATGAATGAATCATAATATAAACTGCAATCAGAGTTTGGGAAAAAATATTTAAGTACACACCAAATGAGACTTTCAGTCCAGTCTGAACACTTCTGAGCACATATAAACACAGAAGGGAAACTAGCTTTAAATAACTATTTCATTATACTCTGAAGTAAACTCTTTCCTGGGGTTAACACTCCAGCATAAATCTTCATGAATAAGTCTTGATAACATATGAAATATTTAAACATATCCTTGAAACCACAGAGGATAGAGCTGGAACCAAAAAGGCAGATTTTTCAAAGAAAGAGATTAGTTCAGTATTTCAGAAAGAAATTCAAATAATCAAAACATTTAAAAAGATGGGGTGAAAGAGAAACTTGATACTGGATTGTAGAGAAATAAACTGTGTTCAGGAAGGAAGTTAGATTTGACCTACAAGACCCTTCTGGGATTTAATTTTAAGAACAGGAATTAGCAATTAGGAGTTTTGAAAATATGTTCAAATATTGTTTGCTTTTGGGTGCCTGGGTGGCTCAGTCGTTAAGCGTCTGCCTTCGGCTCAGGTCATGATCCCAGGGTCCTGGGATCGAGCCCCACATCAGGCTCCCTGCTCGGCAGAAAGCCTGCTTCTCCGTCTCCCACTCCCCCTGCTTGTGTTCCCTCTCTCGCTGTGTCTCTCTCTGTCAAATAAATAAATAAAATCTTTAAAAAAAAAAAAATATATTGTTTGCTTTTAAAATATTTACTGCACATATACACTAATAAAAGGAACAAATGTCATATACAATCTTACATTCATGATAAGTTGATATTTAAATTACTCAGTATTATCTTGTAGACCTCAAAAATGCTGTCATAATTACACGTAAGTATAATTACAACAGCAATAAAATTTTATATCCCTCTTCTACTTTTTCCTTTTGAGCATGATGTCTAAAAGCATTTTAAATATGTTAATTTTTACTGTAATTCTGGATAGGTTAATAAGACTATATCAGCAAACATACACTTTTTAATAGAAAAAGACATACAAATCTCTAAAAAGTTACAGGGTTTGTTTTCAATTTATTTTAATATCCTTCTAGCACAAAAGATGCGCAAAAAATGAGCCAACTTTCAAAAAAACTTTTGTATATACTAAAATCAGATTGCTTAAACATTCAAATAACAGAATCAATCAGCAGTGAGGCCCTGCTTATACCATACCATAATGGTGTTAAATCATCTTTCATAGTTTGAACACAACCAAACTGAAAATCCTTGTAACTGCCTGTTATATATACGAGATATTTGTAGAATACTATCAAGTATTTATTGAGTGGTAGTACCCTCCTTCTAACCCATTTTCCATACTACAGTTACAATGGCCTTTCTAAAATGATGATTGTATTAAGCCATGCCCCTTCTTAAGATGGCTTCCCTTCTATCACAGGATCACACCCAAGTTCCTTAAAATAACTTTTCAGATAGCATGCCCTGCTTACCTATGCAGACTTATTTCTCCCCACTCCATCTGAATTTAATTTTTCAAACACATGGCTCCAATTTCAGGTTCTCTGAGCTTCGTGGATTCCCAGCTTGAAATATGAGCCGTCGCTTTGGTCCAGAATATGATTTTCTGATCTTTCTTCCTAACTTCTCCTCAACTTTCAATGCTCAGCTAAGACAAGACATGACCGTCACTGAAAAGGTTTTACTGGCTTCCTTCATACCCAGTGCTTCTTCTCTACCACAGTCTCATACTGGGCTATATTGCTTAATGGCCTACCTTCCCCACCGTCAGCAAGACAGGGATCATTTCCCTTTGTCGCTACTCTGTACCCAGTAATGCTTAAAGAATTCACTATCTCTTGGATAAATGAGTGAATGATATGAGTGTCAGCCCTCAATATAAGTGGTGTAAATGCTGGGTCCTTGGGATGCAACACAAAATAAGAATATATTTCCCACACAAATAATTTCATAGTATAGGTGTTTGCCTAAAATGAAAACATAGAATAGAGAAAGAGGTGACCTTGGGGAAATTGCTTAACCTCTTCAAGTTTTATCTTCCTCTTCTATTAATTGGGGTACTTCACCATCTCATTACATAGGGCAAACATCCACTCATTGATCAAACCAGAAAACCAGTCACCATTCTTGTTTCCTCTCTCTCCCTCTACTACTATATCCAGTCCAACCATAATGTCTGTATATGTACCTCCAAAGACATATTTCAATCCATCCACTTCTCTCCATTTTTTTTATCCCCACAGTAATCCAGCTTCTCTCCTAGATTTTAAGTATATTATTTCTATTCTTACCTCATCCAATTTATTTATCATAGTCAGAGAATCTTTATCAAACTATAAATTGAACATCACTCTTCTTAAGATCTCCCTCAAAGACTTCCTCTGCTCTATTAAATGATATGGCCCTTAACAGCCTCTACAAATTCATCTCATCCAACTTTGCCTGAACAAAGCTCCAGCCACACTGGCCTCCTTCCAGATCTTGCAACATGCAAAAGTTTTTCCTGCCTCAGAGTCTTGGCACATGCTTTTCACTCTGCCTAGCACACTCTTTGCCTCATTTTTTTTGTAGGGCTGATTCCTTCCTTCAGTTTCAGTGTTATATTTCTTTTTTTAAAACAGATTTTATTTATTTATTTGACAGAGAGAGAGTGAGAGAGCATACAAGCAGGGGGAGCGGCAGGCAGAGTGCAAGAGAGAAGCAGGCTCCCCGCTGAGCAGGGAGCTCAATGTGGGGCTCATTCCCAGGATGCTGGGATCATGACCTGAGCCAAAGGCAGCCACTTAACCAACTAAGCCACCCAGGCGCCCCCTCAGTGTTATATTTCTTAAGAAGGACTTTCCCTCCTGTCCACCATATCTAAACTGTTGCCTCAGCTCACATTCCTATTATTCTCTATCACCACACACGGATCTTTCCTTCCTTCTCTACCTTCAGGCATATTTCCAATGTGTAGAGCCATGCCTGGTTACACAGCAAACAGACTAAATTTCTTTCTGGAAGGCAAAAGAAAAGAAGGGAAACTGTACATAGGCAGAACATGTGCAGTCTATTTTGATGTGAACACAGGATTCCTATTTTCTCTAAATTTCACCTTCAACAGTCTAACATCCACCAGTAGACTTGGATAAATGCCTCCTGTTTCAAAGTCTACTGTTACTACACACATTATCTAAAATAAGGCATAGGATGATATAATTGAGTTAATAAAAGTAGATAGCTGTTACCTTAGGAAAAATGAGTAGGATCATGGAGAAACAGAAAATAAAATGTTTCAGAGAGTAAGTCTAGGAAGTTCTAAAAATGAAGTGCCACCTAAGAGTGGCAGCATCGGAAAGAAGCCACATGATAAGGTTTTGGGTGACAAAATGAAGCAAAACAACATATGACTCCCAGAAACCCAGGACTAGGAATATGAGTAAAACTGACGGAGACAGAAGTGGTAGCAAAGATAAACCCTGATTATTCCACAGTTCATGTTTTCTCCTAGAATCTTCCTTGCACAGAAATACTTAGTATGAAAATTAGAAATTTCATATAGGATCTCACAGAATGTAATCCAGATTTTATGAGTCAATCAATTCCTTTATAACTCCTAGACAGTCTAATATCGCTGAATGTATAATATTACTAATTTGAGGTCAGGTGAAAATGTCAAGTAGATGTAGCTTAGAGCAAACTATTTTAGTTGTGCTTCACGAGAGCTCATTGCACTCAGATTCATTTTATGTTGGTCACTAAAGGCACAATTTGCTACCCACCACTCTGCCATGAGCAGCTGTTTGCAATAATCCCCACGTTGCAGACATTAATTAGACTGTCTCCTGGGGTTTACAGGACGTTGATTCCTAAAGGCCAGATTTAACACTTTGGGGAAATATAAAAGACATCAAACAACTACAGAAGGAGAAATAAGGCATGGTTTTTGATTATTTGAGGACTGCAACTTATTATAGGGATTGGTTACCACAGAAACTATGATCTGTAAATGGCCTAGGGAGAATAGGCTGGAAAATATGTTGTACATAAACAGAGTCAACTCATTGAACATCAGGGATGGGTGGCACCAGGAAATGAACCAGAAGGAGTTCTGAATCTCTAGTCAAAGCACAGATGTACCATTTGACAACCGTGGCCTCCACTGGAATGCCTGCTACACTGGGCAGGTCATTTTAAGGCAGTTCAGTTATAGAATTCTTTATACTGAGTAAAAAATCTACCTCAAATCTTGAATTTATGCCCATTAGGTTATGGCCCCTGGAACCAACAGAATAAATCAAATTAATCTTCCATATCCCCACAAATATTTGGAAACGACTATTACAATACCCTCATGCCTCATTTTCTTTGTCTTTGGACTATACCACGGTAGGTCATTCAATTGTAATGTTTATTGTAAAACACAGTGTTGAGTCACTTCAATTACCAAATCACTGTCTTCTAAATTTGTTGCAATTGCTCTAGTTCAAGAATCAAAGCCAAATGCAAGAACCTACCAATAAGAACCGATAATTGTACTAAGTGCTTTGCATGTCTCAGGTCACTAAATCCTAATAAGGATGGAATTATAATCACCATCATATAATGAAGACGCTGAGGATTACAGAAATAGAGGAAGGTCAGGAGTTGAACCCATGTCTGACTCCAAAGCCTAACCCCTGTCCTGGACTACTTCAGGGCAGAATAGGAAATGGGGAAGAGAAGCTTCTGAACATCTGTTAAACCCTGATTCTGTTATTTAATATATAAACTAACCCACATGTTCGAGCCAGCGACGTGATCAACGTACCAACTACATTTTTCTCCAAGTAACTGAAAAAAAGGGCTAAACAAGGCAAGGATGAGGATGGAGCTTTCCAAACGCTCCAGAACGAAGTCTGAACTTACCACAGAGTTATGAGGCCGTTAGTATTTTAAGTGTTAGAATTATACGTTTCCTAAAGTCATTTTAAAAGATTGCTCTGAAAGTAGATAGGGATAGATAAAACGAAAGCCACAGGAGGGGCTGAGAGCAGTAAGAAAGCTCTCACAATAGTTCAAGTGAACTCTGGACAAGAGTCTGAACTCCATTAGTGGTGTGGCGATGGAACAAAGTACGTGGATTCAAGAGATTTAAAAGCAGCAGTGACAGTACTTGGTGATGGCTTCGATTATAAACTGCGGTACTGCTGTTGCCAACTGCGGGCTCCTGTCTGACGCCGGCCGGGGTTTGAATTACAGCTCCACCACTTCAGTTTGTCCAACTGATGCTGTACTTCAGTGTCGGCCATGGTAATATGGGCCCAAGAGTACCGAACTCGAGGAGATGCTGGTGCCTCGAACTGACGACAGATACGGAGCATTCAGAAAAGTCCCCATCACATCAGAAATGCTCACTGACTATTAGTGGTGACGATGATGAAGAAGGAAGAAGGGGAAAGGAGGGAGAGAAGGGAGTGGAGGGCGGCTCCAAGGTCTCCACTCAGTGACTAGGTGAATTCAGAGAGGGAACACCGGCAGAAGGGCAGGCTCGAGAAGGTAGACCATGTGTTCAGATGGAAGAGGAGATGTCTGAGGTTATCCAGGCAGCAATGAGCTGAAGAGTAGGAAGTAAAGGCCAGCGTGAAGTAATCCTCCCAGTAGAAGGAGAAAGCACAGAAGAGCCAGGGGAGGAAAGTGGCTTATTTTGATGGATGACACAAGCATTTAGGGTTTGAAAGAGAAGTGCCTGGCAACAGGGAGGGAGTGAAGGTATCAGTGAATAAGGGGTTAAGTGGGTGGGATGGTTTCAGAGCAGTAGGAGGGAAATGGGCCCAGAGCACGTACAAGCCTCAACTAGGAGCAAAAGATCCTCCTTCTATAAAAGCAGGAAAGAGGCAAAAGCAAAAGCATGGATAGGTTTATGGCAGGAAAGTGAGGGAGTTTCTCTACAATGTTCATATTTCCTAATAACCTGAGATCCCAGGGAGTTGAGGGAGGCTGGGGAGAGAGAAGGGGCACTGGAGTATGGAGTCAAAGTTCGGGGTACTAAAATGAGGGTGAGCACGACAAAGGAAAAGCATCCCTGCCTTTCAGGGCCCAGTCGTCCCCTGTGGCATTTCCCCTAACTCTTCTCTCATAAATTCAACTTTTATCTCTCCTACAACATTTGGTTAAAAGTTCTATTAAAGCATTTATTATGATAAAATATCTGTATGTTCATCTTCCCTACTAGATCAGGTTCAGTTCAATGACAAATTTTTCTAAAACACAGGAGATGGTTCATGCTTTCTCAGAAGCAGCAAACCAGTTACCAAGTCATCTGACTGGATTCCACCACTCCCATCCACTTCCTCATTTTAGTGTGTTGGAAACCAAACAATGTCATTTTAAATCTAAGTAAAAGAGAGAAAATATGCAAAAATTTTCTTAATAACAAACAGTGATTAGGGATCTGCCCTATGAATAAGGTCATAGCGTCCATAGTTTTTTTTTATTACTATTATGTCCAAATGGCATTATTAGTCTCATTAATAGAACCAGAATTGTGAATTTCTTTAGAAACTGTTAAGATAGGCTTAAACTATGCCACATAGGCCCTTAATGTTCTGGGAGAAAATGAACCTTTGCCATTACTTACAAGCTGACTCTGCCACCCAAAAGCTTGGATATCTGAAAGCAAGGAATATTTCTTCTTCTGTCCTTATGTGTACATATCATATACTCCTAATGATCTTCCTAGAATAATTTTAAACTAGCAAAGAAATCTTTTCTTCATCAAAAAATCCTTTCAAGTATTCATTTTCTTCCCAAGGAGACTGAGTTCTGTGTGTACTAGTTAATACTTTATAAGCTTGGGCTTGCATGCAGAACACAGAGGCTCTTTTATTTCCAGATATAGTTTTCCTGCAATTTTAGTAGTGTGCCATAAGGAAAAGAATGATTTTTGAGCTACAATCACATTATCAAAACAGAGGAGTCTCCCAGAGTCCTAATTACCAGGATCAGATCATAGAATTATTATCTCAATTCTATTTTTCTCTAAAATGTGGGGGGGAAAGTCTAAGATTAATTCTTAATATTAATAGCAATAAATTATTTGACAAATACGAATGAGCACCTATGTTGGGTAGCTGCTACGCTAGGTATAGAAATGGTAATGAAACTGCAGGAAACATTATTCCTTCTCTCCAGGAGAGAAGGAATAATGGCAAGTGAGATAGAACATACATGCAAAAACAAAACAGCTTAAAGAGTTCTGAGCAAGAATTCAACAAATGCAGCTACTTAATTTACAATAGGTATATTTTTAAATTTCAAATGTTAAAAATCAGCTTTTCTCTCAAAACTTTAGTAAAGCAAATGATTTGTCTTGGCTTTCAGAGAGCCCTCAGAGCCCTAACTGTGGAGGTGTTAAAACACTAACAGATAAACCTCTACAGCAGGCTTTAACTAAGAATGTCCGCAGAAGGGTGGCAGTGTGGTACCAGGGTGAGAAGTAGAGCGGGATCCCTGCCTTAGGGGAAGAACAGGAATAGCCACTGAGGGCAAGAGAAGGAGTGTCAGGCCAGGAAAAGACAGGGCCTTTTCCAGGCAGGATCAGGCACTTCACTCTCCCAATCCAGCCCTCTGGTCACATCCCACAGAGGCCCTCTCCCTGTCCAAATCAAAATGAATGCCCCTTGCTCTCTGATGCAGAAGTCTCTGCACTCTCTCCCCTCCAGTATGATGGATTCACATCTACTCCATGTGAACCCATTAGGTTCTTTATTCAAAGATGTTCCCTTTGTAAGAGGAATCCTGATGCCATTTATTAAAATAATAAAATATATATCATGTCACTAAATTTGCATATAGAGTTATATTGCGGGACTTACCACTATTTTGTAATTATTAATGCAATACAGTATTATAAATTATTAGGCAATGAACACCTTGAGGGCAGAGTCTTCTTCGCAGTAAGTGCTCAATACATTACAATGGGACAATATTCCTCCCACCAACAGGAGGATCTAGGTGTTTACTAATTATCTGAATCTTATTCGCTGTAAGTATTCATACCCACAATGACAGATTTTATCTGAAGTGGCTGATTAGGCGATTTTTAGCTTTAGCTCACCATAGAACAACTTTTTTACTCCCTTTCTATGGAATATTTAATAGTAAATGAAAAGAGAATTTCACACCTTTCCAAAAATAATCCAAAACATGTAATAGTTTAGTTTATTCACAGTCACCATGAGGATTTTCACCTCTTATACCTTCGATCTATTTTTAATTTTATTAAATTAATTTCCTCAGAGTTTCTGTTTACTTAGAGCAGAATGATGAACACTGTAATTGTTGGGGATGAAGAGTTAGGTGAAAAACTGTGCGTTTTCAATCATTATATTTAATATTATTAAGTTAGATGGCCAGCTGATATGTAGTAAGAGATTAACATACCACACAAATTGATGAGGAAATCATAATGTTAAAATTTGTAATAACAGTCTGGTATTCATTTTGATGAAAAATTAAAAAGCTTACTTAATATATTTTTTGCTCAATTCACTATAGAATGTACACTGGGAGAAAAGATGGTATGTTATATTCTACACCAACCCATTAAATCAAAATGAATGGGGGAGACATCTTTTTTTCTTATACTGCACTGTAGATAATTCCCAATTCAAGATAACCAGCAACAGGAGCAATTCATCACCAAGATTGTTTTGTCATTAAGTTCTGCTTCCATTCCTGACCAGAAGGAAGGAAGGAAGGAAGGAAGGAAGGAAGGAAGGAAGGAAGGAAGGAAGGAAAGAAGGAAGGAAGGGAAAGAAGAAAAGGAAGGAAGGAAGGAAGGAAGGAAGGAAGGAAGGAAGGAAGGAAGGAAGGAAGGAAGAAAGAAAGGAAAGAAAGAAGAAAGAAAGAAAGAAAGAAAGAAAGAAAGAAAGAAAGAAAGAAAGAAAGAAAGAAAAGAGAAGAGAAAAGAAAGAAAAGTATTCCTTCTGACATATGCAAATTCCAAATGGTTGCTACAGATAAAAATTGCTAAATGAGTGGCTATAGTAACATGAGACTGCAAAAAGGAAGTCATCTACTCACTGTTCTTTCCCATTATCTAATTATTTCATTGTTATGTTAAATTTCAAACCATGCTTTTGAAATGAGTAAATTCAGGCAGGTTGTCCATCTCAATTTCATCCATGTTGTACCACATAGCCAATGAATATCACTTTCGATTTTTTTTGACCTGTGTGTTTCAAGACAGCTGCTACAAGTATCTCAATATATTTTATTTGATTTATTAATATAAAAATGAATCCGATTAGGCTGCAATTCCTCAGAGAAATGATGTTCACTTACTTAAACATGTCACCAACCTGGGAATATTTCCTTTTCTTGGTGTCTTTGTTTTAAAGTAGAATTTTATATCAGTCTGTTTCTCATTAAGACAACAAATGTATTCATAATACCAAGACTTATGAGTAAAATGTATAAATGCAGTCACTCAGCTACATGTTTGGAATCAAGCGCACACACACCTGGGGCATAAAAGAGCCTATGTGAAGGGTGATGTTTGGTAGGCTATGGGAGAAGTGGAAAAAAAATATATATATATATACATAGTACAGAGGTGACAAAAATCTAGACATGCCAGTTAGTGGAAATGCACAGTGAAGAATTAAGAATATATGACATAGGGAAACATAATACTTGATGATCGATCACTGGCTCAAAAAATGCTAGGCAAACACAGGCTCATACATCTGTGTCTATAAATCTATATCTATAAATGTATTCATTTTCTCAAAGGAAAGAAAATTAATAATCTCAACTTTTTTCTAATTTTGAATGGGTTTCAAAAGCTGGAGTAAGTAGAAAAGAAAACTATGGGCTATTTCCATATAGATGTCCCTGATGATATCTGAAACATAAATATCTAACATTCATCTATCCAACAAGTGTAAGCACTTAGTAGGAACAGCATATTAGAGTGGTCAATGTACATGTATCTCTAATCTTCACAAGTTCTTGAGAATTAAACATTATTGTCCCAATTTTATAAATGAGCAAAGTGAGGTTTAGAAAATTTGAGAAACATACCCAATGTGATTCAGATACCAGTCAGATTTCAATCTCTATACTCTTTACTTTCCAATCTCCAATCCAGGGGCTGGCCCTAATGAATCTGAGCCAATGGTGCTCAAACATTTTGGATAGAGGACTCCCTGACATTCCTAAAATTCACTGAAGATCCCAAAAACCTTTCCGTTGTACAATGTGGATTGTATCTATTAATTTATGCCACATTAAAAATTAAAATTGACAACTTAAAGTATTTGTTAGTTCACTTAAAAATAACAATGCAACCATTACACTCTAACAAAAATAAAATTTTGTTTAAAACAACTATATTTTTCCCCAAAATAGTTAAGAGTGGCATTGTTTTACTTTTTTGCAAATCCCTTTCACGTCTGGCATGGAAACAACTGGATTCTCAATTCTGCTTTTGATTTAATCTGTCATTATGTCACATGTCCTGTAGTCTCTTTAAAAGTACACTATACATCCATGAGAGAATAAGAGTAAAAAAGGCAAATAAACTCTTGGTATTATTGTACAAATAGTGTGGCCCTCATAGACACCCTAGAAGGGTTTCAGGGATCCATCAGCATTCCCTCAATCACATTTTGAGAACACTTGGTTCCATAGTATATTATTGATATTGCATACGTATTATTTCATAAAATAAAAATTCAGATATATAACATAAAATTTGTTTTCTACTATAGAGTTTATCACATATCTCTCAAGCTCCTGTCCCACCTAACGTCAGAAAACATAATTTAGTCATTTCTAGATAAACTTACTCACTTCTGGGTTTTCTCAGTAATTTGTTTAACTTAAATTCACAATTTCATGACTTTTCATCTTTCTTCTCCCTGAGGTGAGGGTTACATGTTGAGGGGCAGTTCAAACAGCAGCCATGGGACATCAGTGGGAGACATCGGATCTGCAGTGCCCTACTTCTGGCATCTTCCAAGTCTCTGGTAAATAGCATTTGTGCAATCTGGTTTGCAGAGAAGTAATTATCTATAGTCTTGTTGGCCTCCAGTCATGTACTCCATGCTGCCATTTTGGGCTGTGTCCCCTCATCATAACAGAGAGGTGTTTTCAAGCACTGGTCTCTCAACCAACCTCCCTGCCCTGGAATGCAAGAAGTTCCAACTGCCTCCCTGGATTGACAGTAAATTGAGGGTTATTATTACATCTTCTTTGTCTCTGGACACTTCTGATAAACATCTCTACCCTACTGACCCCATGTCACTTTAGTGTAAGATACATCCATGAGATTGTTACTTCTCAGAGTTCCAGAAGAAGTGGCAGTTTCAGTATTACAATGCTGCTACTATCACACCACAGTCATATAGAACCATGTACGCTTTTATGTAAGTCTTGCCATCTTCCTGGCTTTCACCTAGACAGTGAAGCTCAAATCTTCACCTAAAGGGAATTCCTATCATCATCCCTCCCATGTCTCAGCCTGAAGAGGAAAGGAAGGTAGGGTAGGGACTACCAGTCTACTGATTCTTGCTCCTAATGCAACTCCCCTTCTGGCCAAGCAACACTTAGTTAACATTTCAATGAGATCATCTCACTTCTTAGCTAATTTCATTCCAATCTATTGTTTAAGTTTTAAAAAATAAATAAATTTATGTACTGGTATTTTCAGAGCTTTTACTTTAAAAACTCAAGACCCTTCCTATCTCAGAGAGCACCAGCTTCTTCAACTCAAATATCTTGATTTCAAGACTTTTGTACCAACTGTAAATTTCAGCAGCCTACTTAGAACTCACAAAATAAGAATTTGATTCTTCTTTAAAAGCTTAACTCTACTCTCAGACATAAGACTGGAAATGTCATAAGCTTCAATCTACTTTAATGGGAAAAAGGGATTTGAGTATTAAAACCATATGCATACACACAAGTACATATATGTTAACAAAAAAGGATTTACTAGAAAAATTATACAGCTTAAAATATCAAAAAAAAATCTGTTCACATTTGTATAATAATAGATTCCATATACACAAATGTAGTCAGTTACATATGCTACATTAATTATGAAAAGGAAACACTGGTTTTATTGAGAAATTTTAATATTCCTTCTCCTCCTCCTCCCTCCCCCTCACCCTTCATCTGAAAACATTTGACATGTCAAATAATGCTGCCTACAGAGCGTCCTCTGGTAGGATCCTAGGTGGTGAGATAGTATAGGTAGACATGAATTAGAGTGGTGAGAACAACTACTATTTAGGAAGAATGTAAAATTAAGAATAGAGAATAGAGTTTTATATTTATAAGCAATGGAGATATGAGCTTAGAATATCTCTCATACCAAAAATGAATAAACATACCCCAAACCCTATAGATTATCATCTATAAATACCCAAGTAAAATCTTGACAAAGCCAGTTGCATAGTTACAAATATCCCCCCATGACCAAACAGGATTATTCACAAGAATGCAAAACACATAAATTTAAAGATATCTATTTGTGTAATATATTCACCATATAACAGATAAACACAAAACACACCTATTGCTATATTGACTGATGTCTAGTACAAAGGCTCAACTACTTAAAACCTAACCTCCACTTTAAGATAAACATTTAACAACCAAATTCCAGAAAAGCCTCTTAACCAACTGAGATAAAGAACACTTCTTTAATTCCATATGAGGAACCACGGGAAATATTACATTTAATGGTAAATAGTATAAGGGTTCCCATGAAGGTTAAGAGGGAGGGGAATGGAGGTTTTAGTCAAAGAAGAAGGAAAGAAAAAGTGAGAAGTATAAGGTTTTGCTTGTGCCTACCTAAAAAGACAGACACAATCAACTGAAAAGGAATTAGAATGAATCAGAACATTCAGAAATGTGGCCAGAATCAAGATCAACATGAATGATTTTCCCACCCACAGAAATAATCAATTGCAAATTTTATTGGGAAAAAAATATCTTTTGAAACACAGCCATACAAATCTATGGAATAGGGGTGCCTGTGTGGCTCAGTCGTTGGGCGTCTGCCTTCGGCTAAGGTCATGATCCCGGGGTCCTGGGATCGAGCCCGCTTCGGGCTCCCTGCTCCACGGGGAGCCTACTTCTCCCTCTCCCACTCCCCCTGCTTGTGTTCCCTCTCTCGCTGTGTCTCTCTCTGTCAAATAAGTAAAATCTTAAAAAAAAATCTATGGAATAAGTAGGAATAAATCTAATGTGTAAGAAATGTGCAAGTGTAAATAAAGAATACTATAAAATTTTACCAAAGGACATAAAAGTTCTGAAAAAAGAAGACATATCATTCATTTGAACAAAAATTAAATTCCTACTGTGTATCAAACCCCAAAACAAATTCCAGATGTCTTAAAGATCTCAGTAGAATCAACAAAACTGTATAGGTACTAGAACAAACTGAGAAAATAAAGAGAAAGTGAAAAGCCAGGAAGGAGACCACTTGGGAAACACACTAATGAGTTCCATTTTCCCTGAGTTAATCTTTAGCACCATCATCAATAAAAAACATTTTATGAATGTTTCATGAATGTATTCTATTACACTAAACATGATATTTTGTATTAAATATAAGTGACAGTGGTTGCCTCTGAAAGGTGAAATTAAATATTGTCATTTTAACAATTGTCATATTTTCTACAATAAACATGGAATTTTTAAAAAATCACAGTGAAACAGGGATGCCTGGGTGGCTCAGTTGGTAAAGCGTCTGCCTTCAGCTCAGGTCATGATCCCAGGGTCCTGGGATCAAGTCCCGTATCGGACTCCTTAATCAGCAGGGAGCCTGCTTCTCCCTCTGCCTGCCACTCCCCCCTTGCTTGTGCTCTTTCCCTCTGTATCTCTCTGTCTTTGACAAATAAATAAAATCTTAAAAAAAAATTATTTAAAAAAAATCACAGTGAAACAAATATTAAAATTTAAACATACATAATATAGGGCGCCTGGATGGCTCAGTTGGTTAAGCGACTGCCTTCGGCTCAGGTCATGATCCTGGAGTCCCTGGATTGAGTCCCGCATCGGGCTCCCTGCTCAGCAGGGAGTCTCCTTCTCCCTCTGACCCTCCCCCTTCTCATGTGCTCTCTCTCATTCTCTCTCAAGTAAATAAATAAAATATTTAAAAAAATAAAATAAAATAAACATACATAATATAGGTGATGATTCTAAGGCATAAAATAAGTTTGGTGAAATGGTTTCTTTTCATAAATTAATTATGAAAATAAGTAATTCATACACTTTGAGTCTTTTGCCAGTGGTACTGCACATGGGCAAAGCGCTATTTCTTTTCAAAACTCTATGTAAACTGTTATCATTGAGCAGCATTACTTAGTTTATAGAATGCATATACATTCTCTTAATTAGTAACTCAATATTTTTCCAAATTTTCTTGCTTTTCTTCACTTCCCTTCATAAATTTCCCCCAGTGTACTTAAAACCATTTTTTTAAAAACTTCAACTTGAAAGAGAAAAATAGTTAAAAAACAGGAAAACAAAGAAACAAAAAAGAACCCTTAAAACCTCTACTCATCATAAGATGTACAGAAATGTTACTGATAGTAAGGTTTCAATTTTTCACCTATACAACAAATGTAATCTGTACTCAGTAATACAACAAATCATTCTCCTTTGGAGGAATGATCCAAGCATAACTAGAGAAAATTTTTAATTAAAGAGAACAGTGTAATCCATTTCAATTTTGCTTCATATTTCTAAAATTCACATTTAAGCTTTAGTAATAGTATTCTTTAAGTTATTTTTATATCAACAGGTCTTCAGTTATATTATCTGAAAATATCTATTTCTGTTAGAAAATCTTGCATTTCTTAAAATATTTGCTTTCATGATTATGTAATGATTATTTGAAAAACAAACTCCAAAGGACAACAATTAAGCCACATGGGGTACCACATAGGCAGAATTTACAGATTTAGATACACACACTATATATATACTTACACACACACACACACATAAAGCTATATATTAAATAAAATATAATCTACTATAAATTAAACAGACCCACATTCCTTTTTAGACTAACAAATTCAACTCATTCAACTCATTTACATAATGCCTTATTTGATATCAAATACAGAATGTTCACTTTTTGACCCCAAACTGCAAGTTTGTAGGAGAATTCCCATATACGCAATGTTTTTGAGAAAATTAGTTAACTTTCTATAACAGCTGGGATAAAAATACTTTTTTAAAAAATAAAAACAGAAAAAAATTGACATTTTTACAGATTTTTTTTTGCAGGATTTTAAATATATGTATGTACAAACCAGGAGATTACCATCAACTGGTACAGTACTGCATAAACTGCAAACTTATCTTTGCCATGGGATTAATTACTAACCACTTCAAGAAGGAGATGTGAACACAGACTGGGCCAACATGGTGTTTAAAGTTTTTGTTGTTGTTGTTAAATACACACATCTGTGTCTTTCTACTCAAAAACTGACAAGATCCAAAACACATTTAAAATCTTTTTTTTAAATACCATGCACCAATGATCCCTTCAAGGCAGTAACTTTAGATGGTGCTTAAACAATGAATTTTTTTTTCCAACAATAACAATTTTCTTTAAATTCATTTACAAAAACTCACCACACAGCATGAGGCATAATTTCCTCGTAAGCAACAATAAAGTAGAATTAACTATCCTCAAATGACTATGAAATTAAGTGAGCCATATCAGATTAAGATGATCATAAATGCAGTTAAAAACATGCTAATTTACATAGCCCCCTAACCATGTTTAATTGCCACATTAAAAATCCTAAATGCATTCCCTTCAGAAGCTAGTCTGTGCTTTTACAAAGCAGAATAGTGTCAACTAAAATAACTTGTTTTGCCTGAATGTTGCACTTGTTTTTTTAATTTATATTACTGGTAACATTCACCAGCTCTAGCTATTAGGTCTAAATATTTTTATTAAATGATTAATGCAATGACATCCATGACATCCATCAAACTGATTTTCATGAGGTTAACAATGTGTTAAAAAAAAAAAAAAAGAAAACAAACCTTTTTAGCTTTTGGCAACATGAGCCATCATAAAGAATTTATAGAAAAACATATATATACTATGGTCCATTTCTATCTGGTACCTTTAATCATCTGGGACATTCTCATCTCCCCAAAAAGAAGGGAAGTGAAGGCAAAGCAAAGAAGTAGCCAGCACTGAAATTATTTCTGTACGAACCCTACACCATGACCACCCTACCCCCTCCCCTTATACTCACCAATCTCTACAAGGCATGAAGACCCTAGTTTTCCACCCTAGGTCTATCCAAACCTTTTAGACACCCTAGCTCAGCTCTGGAAACCCATTCTCCACTGGGCTGTCAACAACACATCTTTTAGATTCAGAATACAAAACCATTTGACTTGTTTTTGCCACACCCTCTGGGTGTCTGACTCTCCAAAATAAACCATTCGAATTGCAGACCCCAGTATGTTTAGATTTGCCTTCCTTTCTAAACTACCCTTTCATGTTTCTTCACCTGCACCATAGTTACAAAGGCATTACCTTAATATCCTCTATTCCCCATCTCTTAAAGACTAACATACCACCCAGAGATGAGGATAAATTATTCATTCCACCAGTTACTTAGGCAACCCCAAGACATTAATCAAAGTATCTTCTCCCATTATGTATGATATAGAATCTTCAACAGGCAACAGTGCAGAAGAGACAAAAGTGACTGATTCTGACATGCCCAGGGGAAAATCACAAAGCATAAAATTATCTTAGTTTCCTCCACAACATACTACCCTTTGGTTACCATAATGTCCTAGCTCAGGAGTTAGCAACCCCAAAGCATCCACACCTGGCAACCGAGTGGTAAAGATCTAGACTGACGTATTTCAACATACACATAGTTTCACTGAAAGACTCACGCAGCCAATTCACTAGATGACCCCCAACCCCATAAGAATATGCAAGGGTAAAATTTCTATAGTTCTCACAGGAGAGGTAAAGTCTGGAAAATGACCAGTTCTAACTGTTGGCCTTGTGCTCCTCTAACAACCAGATACTTGAAATTGGGGGAAGGTGAAATCTCTTTCAGAATAATGAAGATTAACCCAGATGAGGACAGAAATCAAAAAAGTAAAGGGAAGAGAAAGTGCTTAGATTTAATTACCCAGGGATAATTGCTACAACATTTTAATACACTTCATTTCAGTCATTTGTTCTATGTGTAGATCAGTTGCCTCAACTCCATTTCAGCTGTGTTCTTTAATGCAAGCCAGCCAGACAGCTAGATAGCTAAGCTAGAAAGCTGAAGTTCACTTACTGAGCTCCCTGACAGCTATACTGGGACACATGACCCAGCCCTTGCCAAGAAGACACAGTGGCATGGCTGAATCAGAGTTAACACAGTGAGGCAGAGGCCAGCTTGGCTACTGCCACCTCTGCTGTTTTTATTTAAAAAACTCAGTCAGAGAGAAATTTGATTTCTCTACAGCATAGATCCTAATGTCCATCCCTGTTTTCATGAGTGTCAAGAGCCAGGGCCAGTCATCTGTTTTACTAACGTGAATCATGGCACTGATGATGTGGTCCTTGAGCCAGCAGTTAGGAGGTGGCCTCCTAATTCTCCAGATTCCTAAACGCGGCAGAAACCACAGTTTCTTTGTCTGGCCACCTTTGCAATGCACAGTCCCGCCCCCAACAGAAACATGCTTATTGGATGTAGCAAGAAATAAAGTTTTATTGTATTTGAACCAATGGATGCTTTCATCTCTTTGTTCTACAAGTTACGGCTTCCTAGTTAGTGAAAGAGAAAAGCGAGAGGGAGGCTAGAAAACACTGAAAAAGATGGTCGGATCTAGATTATTTTAAAGGATATATGGAAAAAAGATCTTCCTGAAGTTTGGAATTCTTTTTATCATTACAACTACTTTAATATAATTATAATATATTTGAATTTCTTTTCTATTGATTTTTCTGAAAGAGAAATGTCTGTTCACAATTTCTATCCTATTGAAACTTATATTCTTATATACCCTGTAATTTTACTTAAATGTTTTCAGGTTAAGATTATAATTTTGTCATAAACCTCATTACACATCCAACAGTTAAGGAAAAAGTCTTCCATAATACATGAAGCTAAAATCAAAGGCAAACAACATCAAAATAACACATACTATAAAAACTGTACTCCCATTTTACTATGTGCATGCGAATTAGGATGTAGCACTTGGGACAATATTTTAAAGCAGCAGTTCTCACAGTAGGGGTCCAAATATCTCTCATGGTCCCCAAGAACCATTCAGGGGTTCCACAAGGTCTCCCTTTTCCGAGTATATTCAGTGTGAGGGCAGATTTTCCTGCATGTACTTCAACCAAAAAAAAAAAACATATCACGGCAGACTGAATGCAAAAGCAGATATGGGACCCAGCTGTTTCTATTAAGTCAGACATTAAAGAGATTTATAAAAATGTAAAACAGTGCTACTCTTCTCACTAAATATTTTTGTTTCAGAAAATATAGTTATTTCTCACAAGAATACCTTATTTACATTAACATAATGATAGGTCTATTATTTTTTAGTGAATTCAATACATATTTTTAATTTTCTCAGTTTTCATCTGTAATATGCTAAATATTGATAAAACAAACCCCCGTAAAGTTCTTTGGGGTCCTCAATTTTTAAGAGTTTTTAAGAAGTATAAACAAATTAGCAAAATCCTGTAAGACTGCCAGAATTCCTTTTAGTAAACAATAAAGTATATTTAAATGTAACCAGCTTTCTGAATGTATGAAATACCAGCCAGTCTTTCTAACTGCTGTAGGAGAAAGAACATGGTACTGAATACATGGATATAAATACCAGCTTCACAACTTATTAGCTAGGTTGGCATCTGGTCCCTATTATTCTCACTTATACCAGTATGACAAACTCAACAGTAAGCATATCAAAACTAAAATCATTGCATTTCTCAGGCATTCTTGAACATTTAATTACCTAGGATTATATAGAGTAATTATTACATAATTATAGACATTAGTTAATTTGATTATCTGGGAGTCTATTTCTCAGCTACTCACTATTCAGACTTACAGATTCTATAGTAGCAGTTGCAGCATAGCTGAGTATGGCTGAGGCCATCACAAAATCTTTTCCTGGCCCAAATCACATCCGCCTTGCTCCATGGAGTCTCAGCAAAATACTCATTTGTTCAAATGCCCGCATGGATCCAAAGATTTCTTTCTCAGGACAATGTGGCAAGTATCTAGGGGTAAAATCTAGGGATACTCCTACCGTTCAGGGAGGAAGAGTCCCTCAAGTGAGCTATCTAGAACACTCATCCTTGACAGCAGAAGATTCAGGTTTATCGTCACTTCTTTGTCAGGCATTCAAACCCTAGGAATATCCTCTCCATTACTAACAATATAATGAGCTCTCAAAGAGCATGGTCTCCTTTTGTCATCTAAATTTACAAAAAGTCTTCTTGAGGAAAGTAAGAGAGGTGAGGAAAGTGAGAAAGGTGCTCTCAAGCAATAGTCTCCATTTGATTTTTCTCCCATAGTCTGGAAAGAATTTTCTAAAACTTTGCAATGAACTTTATCAGTTGACATCAAAAATTTTTCATCACAAGTTTAAATGGTCACAAAGGCTGTAATTTCCAGTATGTTGTAAATACTGCCATTTTTAAACAAAAGAGTTACATCACTCTTTTAGGGGTACCAAAGGAATCTAAATTCCACAACAATTTGGTATACACCACCATCCATTTTTAAAATGCATTCTTTAAGAGTAAGAAATTTTACATTGTTCCCTTCTATACTTGAACTCATTTTTTTCTCGCTTCCCCAGAGAATTTCACCCTCGTGTGGGTTTGCTATCTCTACTGTCCATCACACTGTCCCTTCCTAAAATACTCTTGCCCCACTTACTGCCTGGCTAATTCTTAGCTGTCCTTCAAAGCCCAACTCAAGCATCTTCTCTTCCAGGAAGCTTTTCTGGATGCCACCACCCCTACACACACACACACAAACACACACACACACACACACACACACACACACACTGGGGAAAGTTTATTTTCTTTGTACTCCCACAACACTTATTTTATATACAAATCATTTCTTTAAACGTCTTTCTCCCTAAATAAATAGTAAGCTCCATGGACTGACAAAATAAGTGGCACAAAGCAGGTAATGAGTATTGAGTCCAACTGAACAAAATATAATTAAATTCTTAATCACAGAACTGTAATAGCCCTTGCAGTTAGCATATTTGCTTCTTCCCTGATCTTGTGCTTTTGGTGTTCTCATGTTATCTGACAGTTTTTATGTCTTGGTTTTATTTTGTTGTTGTTGTTTTGTGTTGTTTTTTTTTTTTTTTTAATTTTCTACCTCAATTCTTTTTGCAATTATGCAGGGTACAGATACATATAGAGAGCATGGCTATGTGATTTTGATGAAATTACATAATCTGTCTCAGTCACAGTTTCTTTATATTAATTAAATAGTAATTATAAGATCATGTTAGGTAGGTAGTAGCAAATTAGGGATGCATGTGAAAAATTTTATATAAACTATAAACATTATGTACATAGTAATTATTTTTATTAAAATCATATCCAATATGCAAAAATTCTAGTGATTAGGACTTTAAACCAACAGGGAATGCCTGAAGAAATAAGACAGACTTTAAATGATTAGGGCATAACCTTTCTCCTGCTGAACTTTGAAATTTTAATTCAGTATAATATTAATATCCTGGAGTGGCTTTTGCATAATTCTGTATTTCCTTCATTTCCTGTACTTCAAAAAAAGATGTAGAAAATAAGTGATTGTTTGAAATTGGTCAGCTTCTGAAACACAAGCTGCTGTCATGAATATTTCATTTATTGAAAATATTTTCAAGCTTATCCTTTTCAACAATCCCACATCATGATGCTTTATTTCCCCTGCCTGTGACAGGTATCATTACTAATCTCATACAGCTGCTCATTTCCTACCGCACCAGAGCAGTTATTGGATGTCCTACACCATGGCAGCCAATCCTGACACTCATGAGAAATACTATCACAAATACATAAACGACTATAAATAAAGCAAAGAGTATTAAAACATCATAGGTTATGAAGGATGCATCTTAAGTCCGAGAAATGCAATAAATAACCAGGTTGCTTGAGAATGAAAAGAAGAAACAATCACCAACTGGTTCAAAACCACAATTTAATCAACTTACGGACCCAGTAAATCCAGTACCCAGATTTTGGGTTTTAATGCCATTCCTCACTAAAACGAACCAGGACTCCTTTGGGAAAAAAAAAAAAAAAAAAAAAAGGCTGACTCCAGGGCTGAGCAGAGAAGGCACACAATGACCCTGGAGCACCTGATTATGCCAGAAAGTATAGAAATGCTAAGAAAAGTCGCACGGACTCAGAATTATAAACCACTGGGGGTAGAGGGGAACAGAAAAATAATAAATACAGAAGGAAATGGTGAGCGAAGGAAAGGTTCCTAGAGTAGAATGTGGAGAGCTGACTGGTAAAAGTGGAGAAGCCGCTGGTATTAAAATATCCTCATTCTGCAACTGCTGCAATAAAGCCTGGGTCAGGCAAGAATTATCAACAGATGCTAAACCAGGAGGAGAAATTTCCTTTAGGAGCAGAATATATGCATGGTTCAAAATGTCTCAGATGGCTCACCAGTAACAAGGGGAAAATTAGCAACTATAACATGGAGAAACTGGACAACACCTTGACCAGGTGGACAGTGAGTGCTTCCAGATGTGATCTCTGAAAAGGAAACATCACTGACAAAGTATTCTGCCTGGGAAGGTATAATCTGAATGTAAATCATGAGGAAATAGCAGATCTATCTCAAATGACAGGCATACTATTCCAAAAAAAAAAGAAAAAAAAAAAAAGAGGTAGAATGTTGTATTCTTCAAATATACCAATGTTATAAAAGACAAACAGGTTGAAGGATTTTTACAGAATAAAGAGCCTAAGGAAACACAACAACCAAATGCAATACTTGGTCCTACACTGGATCCTGTGCAGGAGAGAAAAAATAAATGCTTCCAAAATACATTATTGGCTGCACTGCCAGAATTTAAATACGGATGTTCGTGAGATAATAGATTACAATGATGCTAGATTTACTGAGGTTAAAAACTATACTATGGTGATATAAGAAAATACCATATTCTTAGGAAATCGCACTTAAATATTTAATGGTAAAGGAGGGCAACGACAGCAAATTACTCCCAAAAGAATGAATATATATTCTGCGTGTGTGTGTGCATGCACATTTGTGTGTAAGTGTACACAAAAGTAAACACAAAATTCAGCAAATGTTAGGGAGGCAGAGGAATCAGACGGGGAGGTACACGGATGGGCATGAGGTATCCTCGGTCCTGGTGAGAGGGGCATGACTTCCGCTTCTTAGTATGCTTTATAACTGTACGTATGTGACAGATATTCTCATGTGTGCAAAATAACACATTAGAAAGGAGAACGAAGGAAAAAATAATGCTCTGTAAATTGCTTTATTAATTCCTTCAAAACTACTGTAAGATATGAAAAGTCCTCACAATGCAAGAATAGGACATAGACTAATTAGTATTCCTAATGCAATAATCATCAATCTGTTTTTATAACACTGGGTTAAAAAATGTAATACTGCTTTTAAGCCCAGTTCTTTAGTTTTCTTTCTTCTTCCTCAATTTAATAGTACCTTTTCCCCCCAACTGGTTTTTGTCTTCTTTAAATGTAACACATAGTACAGTTAACAAGTTTAATGCAAATAGTTATTGTAGTTAACGTATTGCTAAGTGCCAGGAACCATGCTAATAAGCATTTGATCTCTATCTTTAAATTTTACAATCACTCTTAGGATATATTGTGTTATTTCCCCTCTTTTCAGTCGGAGAAAAACCAGGAACAGAAAGGTTAAGTAACTTGCCCAAGGTCAGACAGCTAGCAAGGGTTAGACTTAGAATGTGAATGCAGAGAATGTCACTCCAGACTCCATACTTGAAAACACCATGCTTCACTGTGTCTTTATTACCTTCCTGAACTTAAGATTCTGACCTCAAATCATTCTTGCACTGAAAACATAAGTAAAATGCCCACATAGTACTTTAAATCCAGTATTTTAAGCCAGTTGGTAAAAAATAAATTATGGCTATTATTTCTATTCAGTGTGGGCAGAAAATGCTGTATTTAAAATTTAGAAAGTAACACTGCCTTAGATTTGAATTCCCCTGTTTCTTCCTCTGACCACTCATGGGGGCGGGAGGGGGGGGAAGGTGTTGCTGAGTAATTGAAATGCTACCAGAAACAAAGCAATGAATAGAAACCATATTAAAATATTCTCAATCTATATAGACTAGATAATTCACATTTTTAAAATACTTAGTATGTTATTCAGAAATGGCTGATTTTGCTAGATACAGAAAAAGAGGCTTCTAGCATGGTATGATCATTGATAAACAGTGGCCATAAGTCATTTTGTGGTTGCCCAGCATCCAGCCCCCTTCCTGACAGCACCTCAAGCCCCTTTTGGGGAATTTTCTACCCTACCATGTACTTTTGGTGGGGGCATACATCCAAGTACATGCTCTCCAACTATGGAAACCAAAGGCATCCTTTGGAGGCTGCTTCCAAAGAACTTCTGCTCACTCCCTGGTGTAGGAGGGTGGGCACATAACCCAAGCTTGGCCAGTGAGACACAATTTCTTAGGACTTTGGCATATTAAGTAGAGTCCATGCATATACTAAAGATGTAGTTAGAATTGATTCAGGTCAGCAACCGAGCCTGTGTATTTTTGCTGAGTATTCCTGCTACCAAGGCCTTCCGAACTCCCTGTCTCCCCCTCTGTTCCAAGACTAACTATGCAGCCTCCCTTCAATCCAGAGAGCTTCTCCCATCCCAGATACTTCTAATAAATTCCTTTTTTGCTTTTAAGTCAGAGTCTGTTTCCTGTGTGGGCAATGATAATAACAAAGGTGATAAATATATAAAATAAAATATAAAGACATAAGGGTATAAAATTATCTAATTTTATTTAGCATTTCTTTGAATGACTTTTATACTTTTTTTTTCTTTTTTCAGTAGGCTCCATTCCCAGTGTGGAGCCCAACGTGGGGCTTGAACTCACAACCCTGAGATCAAGACCTAAGCTGAGATCAAGAGTCGGATGCTCAACAGACTGAGCCACCCAGGTTCCCCTTGAGTGACTTTTATTCTTATCCATTGGTTTGGTAGAGTGTAAAATATGTTGACAAAAAAATCTGAAGATCTGGAATCTAGTCCAGGCTTTCCACCAACTGGCTTTAACATCTAAAGTTGAATTCAGTCTTGTTTTTTGATATCTTTTTTCTCATCTATACATTAAGGTGGTTTGAATTGCAAGTTTTCCTGCATTCATAAAATATATGTTTTATAGAAAAGATCAGATTCTTAATAACAATACCAATAGCATAGATCTTCTTTCAAGAAATTAGCACATGGATGCTATTGAATTTAGTATTTCCCATTCTTTTTAAATAATATTGTTTTTTACACAAAATGTTAGAGTTGTTTCTGACATGACAAACAGAAATCACATAGTTTCAGACTGTTTCCCTAAGGGAATAACATCCCATGCCTCAGAAGATTTAGCTGTAAGAAATACACAGATTTGAAAGAGCATTGCTTGGTAAATATCATTATATTTACAAGATCACAGGCAAAGCAATGCATCTTCTATAAATTTTTACATTTTCTAATATCACAATATTCTCCTGAAATGTGCTTTCCTTCTTGTTTTCCAATGTATAATGCCATCCTTACACAAAAGTTTCAAGTTTAAGAGAATAAATAATTCCTTTTAAAATTCATTAATGGTTTGATAGACATGTTTGCTAACTCTGTATAAAATTGTTTGGTTCACTTACTAGGTAATATATCCTTAACAGTACCAGGGGTTCAATTTTTCTAAAAGACCTAAAATTACTTATGTCAAAGGCAGCCAAAATTTTTAGAACTGGCGTGGTTAACATGGATTGGTGAGGATCTAAAATACCAGGGGAGGGCATATCATGAAGTCAAAAAACCAAGACAAGGTTATGCCTGGATGGCTCAGTTGGTTAAGCATCTGACTCTTGGTTTCAGCTCAGGTCATGATCTTAGGGTCTTGAGATCAAGCCCTGCATCGGGCTCCAGGCTCGACATGGAATCTGCTTGAGATTGTCTCCCTTTCCCTCTCCCTCTCTCTTTGCCCCTCTCCCCACTCATTCTCTCTCTTTCTCTCTTAAATAAATAAAATCTTAAAAAAAAAAAATCCACAGAAGAGTACTAGTATGAATTCTTTAAAAGTTAAAAAGTGGAGCCATCCTCAAAAAGCCATTCAAACCAAGAAGACTGACAATCATTAAGTCAAGTCTACAAAATAATGGTCATTTAATATTAACATTTATCAAGCATCAACTGTATTTTTTTGTTGGTTTTTTTGTTGTTGTTTTTTTAAAAAGATTTTATTTATTTATTTGAGAGAGAGAGAATGAGAGACAGAGCATGAGAGGGAGGAGGGTCAGAGGGAGAAGCAGACTCCCTGCAGGGAGCCTGATGCGAGACTCGATCCCGGGACTCCAGGATCATGACCTGAGCCGAAGGCAGTCGCTTATCCAACTGAGCCACCCAGGTGCCCCAAGCATCAACTGTATTTGAAAGTCTATGAGATTTTGTGTCTGTCATGAAAGTTTTATGTTCCTAAACCTAAGTTTGAGTATACTATTTGTTACTAACTCTCAACACAATTCAAAACACAGGGAACTCCATCTATCTTGTGAGTCACTATGCTAAATTCTGGGATAGCAAAGAGGAATAAGAATTGGTCCCTGGCCTGAAGGCACATATGGCCATGAAAACAGACTCAATATAATATGATAAGTTCTAGAAAAGAGATGGTATCTAGTGCTATCTGTCAAGGAAGCAATTAATTCTGTTTGGAGGCAGAGAAAAAGCTACAAAGAAAAAGTGATATATTAAACCTTTATTTAAAATATTAAAAATATGAATACTAAAATTCTCATCTAGATAATGAACTTCATAGCCTCTCATAGCTGAATTTAAACCCCATTTCTTTCCCTTGTTGGCGATGTGACACTGAGCAGGTTGTCTGGAAATCCAGAATGTAGCCCCCAGTCTGCCACTCACTAGTTGTGATCTTAGGCAATTCACTTCACCTCTCTAGACCTCCATTTCCTAATCTGTGATGGAAGTCATGGAGTCTTGCTTTAATTGCTTTAATTTCCCCTCTAATTGTAACATGAATCTGTATTTTACATCAAATTATAGAAACTTCTATCTCTGTTGGAGGTCTCCAGTTAGCAAATATTTACAGAGTATCTACTATGTGCCAGGCACTGTTCCAGGCACCTGGCATGTATCAGTGAACAAAATAAGCCAAATCTCATGGAAATGATACAGAAAATAGTGTTTGAAACACTTTTAAAATGCTTTGCTGTCTCCTGCATACATCATTTCCCTCTGAGTTTTACATGTGTATTTAAGATATCTAACACTGGGAAATTTGAAATAACTATGAACATTAACACACAAAGAGAAATTTATAGATGAAGTATAACTGGCAAGATAGGTTTCTCTAAATCCACACTGAATCAGTGCATCTTAGCGACTTGACAAAAAAGGCAGTATGTTAATGAGCTCTTTTAAATAAATTTAGTATACAGACATCTTTTCTTCTTCATTTAAACTACTAGATAGTGGGGCACCTGGGTGGCTCAGTCGTTAAGCGTCTGCCTTTGGCTCAGGTCATGATCCCAGGGTCCTGGGATCGAGCCCCGCATCAGGCTCCTGCTCGGTGGGAAGCCTGCTTCTCCCTCTCCCACGCCCCCTGCTTGTGTTCCCTCTCTCGCTGTGTTTCTCTCTGTCAAATAAATAAATAAAATCTTTTATAAATAAATAAATAAATAAATAAAAATAAACTACTAGATAGTTTCTTGAGAGCTACAACCAGGTAAGTTTTATTTCAAGATACGTAAAAATTTGTACGTGGTAAGAGAAAATAAATACAAAAAGCTACAATCTCATTTCTTTTTCAGAGATTCCACTTCCCTGTTATTTTTCAGGCTTGTTCTAGACAAATCTATTTTATTATACAAGGTCTTCATTTGAGAGTTATAGATTATCACTTCTCAAAAACTGATTTATTATTCAATAAGCAATTGTGAGATATCAGCAATTTCAAGCAGCTTTAGGAAAGAAACTCACTCTGAGTATGTCAGGAAACTCAGAGTGTTAAAAGGATACAAGATGAGGTGAGGTAGAACAGAATCTACCTGTTCTCAGAATACACAGTAACTGGAGGAGGCACATGGCATCTCAGTCTTCCATGCTTGGACTCCTCTTCTCCATGGGCTCTCTCCTTTGCTAAGCTACTCATTTTTTGGCATGCCCTTTCCCATTCTCTCATGGCGATGTCTTTTTCACAGCTGCGGCAGCCTCCTGGATTCTGCCGCCTGCCTTCTCTCAGAAACTCTGCACACTTCTGCATCATTCTGTGCACTGCATCCTTCTCCCTAGGAGACAAGGTCTTCCTGGGGTTGTGGCCACTCTCCTGTATAGAGCAACCCCGTGGAGCAGAGTTTTCAAGCCCAGCCGCTTCAATGACTGTGTGCCTTTGCTTGCCTTTCTATAATCAGTGATAAAGGTAATGGGGTCATATGATTTATTTAAAAAAAAAAACCTGGGGCACCTGGGTGGCTCAGTCATTAAGCATCTGCCTTCGGCTCAGGTCATGATCCCAGGGTCCTGGGATCGAGCCCCGCATCAGGCTCCCCGCTCCACAGGAAGCCTGCTTCTCCCTCTCCTACTCCCCCTGCTTGTGTTCCCTCTCTCGCTCTGTCTCTCTCTGTCAAATAAATAAATAAAATCTTTAAAAAAATTAAAAAAAACTGATATTCATAAGTCAGTCTTTAAAAGAGGACTATGGCGGGGACACTTGGGGGGCTCAGTCAGTTAAGCATCTGCCTTTGGCTCAGGTCATGATCCCAAGATCCTGGGATCAAGTCCTGCATCAGGCTCCTTGATCAGTGAGGAGCCTATTTCTCCCTCTTCCTCTGACCCTCCCCCTGCTCATGCTCTCTCTCTCTCTCAAATAAATAAATAAAATCTCAAAAAAAAAAAAAAAAGAGGACTATGACAAGTACACACATGGTTTCTAAGACACACCGTAGCTGTTAGACACTTTCCACAGGCTCTTCAGAACTTAAGATACTGTCTCACCATGGAGACTGTATAGACAGAAGCTTAACTCACCAGTCACACCGCGAAGTTAGGCCATTTCTTTAAAGAAAAGGGGGCAAGTATATATGGCATATACTGGAAATTTAAAATTCAAAATATTGTGAAGAGGTGGGTACATGTGTATGTGTTTTAGAACAAGCAAGCTCAGCTTGGGAGACTACTCTTTAAATCAAAACAAAATAAACATCTATACAAACAAAACCCACTGTGAAATATCTACTTTGAAAGCTGAACCAGTCAGCATCAAATGTGCCTGCAAAACACCTTAGATCCCAGCCAGTCACCGTAAGGGATCATCTTCACGCTGTGAAACTCCCACTCCATTAACAAATGGCCACGGTTCTGCATGAGAGAGCCATCACCCTGGCAAGCACTGTTCAAAGCTTCAGCATCCCAATCTTACCAGGGAGGGGCAGGAGCAGCACACAACTGCTAGCCTGACAGTTCTCTTCTGGCCTCATGCATAAAAGTGGCAAGCAAACTACAAAACGAAACACAGCAAAGAAAACTTTGGAATAAACTTGTTTTATGGTGAAGACTTCTGTAAGAAACTGGAGGCGCATGAAAGAAAGGACACCCATCTCTTCTTGTTCTTTCTGCAGGTGGGTGGGCAGAAGGCGTATCTGTGAGGTGACAGGAGTCACCTTAGAATGAAGCAGATGACAAGGAAGGCAGAGAAGGGACACACAAGTGGGACTTCAGTGACACAGTCAAGGCACTGATCAAGCCTCACCTACACGTGACCCAGCTTATACCTGCACAGAAGACCCCTGGGGCTTTTATACTTTGTATAAGACATCACCTCCTCGGGGCGCCCAGGTGGCTCAGTCGGTTAGGCATTTGCCTTTGGCTCAGGTCACGATCTCAGGGTCCTGGGATCAGGCCCCATGTCAGGCTCCCTGCTCAGTCACTTCTCCATCTCCCTCTCACTCGTGCTTGCTCTCTCTCTGTCTCTTTCTCAAATAAATAAATAAAATCTTAAAAAAAAAAGACATTGCCTCCTCTGACTCCTGGGTCTCCATTAGCATAAATCAAAGGGAGAGGCCAAAGAGGTCCAGATAGGGCCACCCCTCCTCGGTATGTACACAGACACGGCAGAAGGGAAAACTGACAGCCATCCCTGCCTCTCCCTCAGCAGCGCTCACAACCTTAACATGTTTATAGTCCCAGAGATTAGCAGAACTCATCTTACTATGCCTTTATTTCCCTTTTTCATCAGCTCTCAGAAGCCCCAGACCCAGGTCATGGCTAATTCCCACACAGCTCTGTGGGCAGTGAGACAACCCCAAAGTTACCAGTGACTCTCCCTCCCTCATACCTGCTTTATGCTTTCCATGACTGCTTATAAATACGTGATGCACAATGAATTCTATTTATCGGTTTCTTCCATTAAAAGTAAGCCCCTTTGAGGGCAGAGATTTTTGTCTTTTTTATTAACTGCTCTATCCCCTGCACATTGAGAATACTTTCACATTGTTCAGTGAAGGACTATCCAAAAGATTTAAAAACAAAAATGCTGGGATGAGAACAAGTTTTTTTGTTTGTTTTTTCTACAATTCACAGATTTTAATCTTTTGGGAGTAAGGGAGGGATTGGACTCATAATATATAGAATTAACATATTCAACACACATAAACACTACCAAAAATTATGAATGTCGATCTGGAACACTGCTCTGAAAAGAGCTATTTTGGCCTCCTTTTACTTCTATAATAACCCTTCATATAAAATATAAACATTCTCAATTTCAAAAATTCAAAAATTAACTGCTTTCCTAATTATCTCTAAAAGGTTTCCATTGTTCACAATGTATGTTTCAGAACCAAACACATATATTCATTTTAATGAGCATGTCTTCTATCTTTGATATGGAATATTTTAAGGCTCTAATATATTCATAAGCATTCTAATTTTCTGAAGTGTTAAAAAGGTATAAACAATCCTTGTATTTGCCTAAATATGTTCAAAACATATGTCTATACAAAATCCTGCACAAAAATGTTCACAGCAGTTTTATTCATAATTGCCAAAACTTGGAAGCAACCAGATATTCTTCAATAGGGGAATGGATAAACAAATTGTGGTATATCAATATAATGGAATATTATTCAGTGATAAACAGAAATGAGCTCTAAAAAAACATAAAGAAATCTTAAATGCCTATTACTAAGTGAAAGAAGCCAGTCTGAAAAGGCTACAACTAAGTGACATTCTAGAAAAGGCAAAACTATGGAGATTGGTGTTTATAGGGATTCACAAGGTGGGGAAGTGGGGTGGGAAGGAACAAGAGAGAAATAGGTAGAGTACAGGTAATTTTTAGGGCAGTGAGGTATGATACTATAACGGTGGATATATGACATTATGCACTTGCCAAAATCCATAAAACTATACAACACAGAGTGAACCCTAATGTAAACTATGGACTTGAGTTAATAATAATGTATCAATATTTGCTCACCAATTATAATAAATGTCCCATACTAATGCAAGCTGTTGATGGGAGAAACTCTATTTGTGGTTGGGGAGGAGGTATATGGGAATTATCTAAGGAAATTTAAGCTCTAATAGCCATCCCCTTTCCTCCTGGTCCACCCAAGTGCTCATGAACACTATGCATGAGCAAGGATATTAAGAGACACTAGTTCTAGGGCGCCTGGGTGGCTCAGTTGGTTAAGCGACTGCCTTCGGCTCAGGTCATGATCCTGGAGTCCCAGGATCGAGTCCCGCATCGGGCTCCCTGCTCGGCAGGGAGTCTGCTTCTCCCTCTGACCCTCCTCCTTCTCATGCTCTCTGTCTCTCATTCTCTCTCTCTCAAATAAATAAATAAAATCTTAAAAAAAAAAAAAAAAAAAGAGACACTAGTTCTACACTAGGGAAACAAAATAGCAAAAGAAAAGCCTGAGCAGTCAGAATTTCTGATCAGTTTCGTTTTCCTGTTTCAAGTGCTGTGAGATCATAGATCATATTCTCACAAATACCCATAAATCTACACACAGAAGGGAAATGACTAGTCAGGGTAACAGTGAAAATCAAGTGTTGATTTCCTCTGTTTTGTTACTTGTTGGCGGAAGGGACCTACAGAATTATCTAGTTTTCTCATTACAGAGGATTAAGTGATTCACGCCAAATACAGAAAAGTGGCATAAATGATGGAAAAAAAAACATATATAGGAAAAGAGTGATGGCATGCCTTCCATAGAGTGGTTGTTAACTGAGTATTTCTTAAATTTCTCTGAAACTATATGCCAGGGAAAGGAAAAAAACACATTTTCCGTGAAAAAGAAAAAATATTAGAGATGGTTAGAAAAGTCAGTATACTAGAGGTCCAGGGGTATGGCATGCTGGCATAAAAGCTGATACCTCCAACCCAGGAGTGCTGTTTTGAAAACTGGATGAGATAATGTTTGTAAATGTACCTGGCAAATACCAGTAGTAAAATGTAAAATTGAGAAAACCACTGAGTAAAGGAGAGAAAATGGTCTTTCAATGCTGCAAGGTAAGACAAAGTGGAACAGAGGCAATACAGTCAGGATCCCCTTCCTTTCCTGGTTCCTTGCTGCTCTAGCTTCTGCCACATGCAAAACTGCTCTGGGGTAGATTTTAATTCATCTATTTTTCTTGACAACTTCAGTTATAACCTTTGCTAATGCTTTTAAGTTCCTACAGGATATAAATAGGTTAGTGAAGATTATGAACTAAAGGAAAATGCCTTCAAGGTGGGATGATGAGGATAGAATGAACTCTTATAGCAAAAAAAAAAAAAAAAAAAAGATATGACTCTACATATTTTGTGCCAAATTAATTTCTCCTCTGCTGAGTACAGTAGTTCATAAATCATCTGCCTCCTAAGAATGAATGAAGAACACAGGGAAATACATCAGTCATTTAAATGAACCTATTTCTAAGTTAAAGACAAGAATGGCTTATGTTTAGAAAACACTGTTTTGAATCAAATCAAATCTTCAAAATGCTTTCTTGTTCCTGCTTTGTTAATCATGGAGGAAAAAAATGCTAAGCACCTCTTTCTGATTCTAGGTTTGCTCTGACCCTTTCCACCTTCGTCTTCAGTAAAGACCCCATTCAGTTCCTGAAAAAAAACAAACTCTCATCATAGTCACTTCAAATTATTTAATGGAAACCGCTTTGAACTATCCAAGCACAAGCCAGTCTTTAAAAATTGCTCACATGCTTGAGTTTGACAGTGTCATAAGTGCCTGTAAATGAATATTGAATAATGCAAATTGGTAACCTGTTGACAATGCATTTGCATAAATCAAGAGTATACTTGTGTAATAAATTCACATCTGACCTTTTTAACCTTTCCTACTATTGATCATTCTACAGCTGCTAAGGTCCCAGACTAGGCTGATGACAGTAAAGAAACAGAAAGGAAAGAATGGCATTCTAGGAGAATGCCTGAGAAAAAGCTATAGAATGAGGTGATAAGCTAGTTCTCAGTGAGAAAAAAATCCAACACTGGAAAAAAAGGACAAGACTTAGCAATTCTACAAAATTAGCTTTTCCAAGTCCATGCTATCTCTACATTATTACTGTCCTTTTATCTAACAATCACAGCTCATCTGATGTACAAGTTATCATAAGGCTCCTTGCATTTTTCACAGTATTAAGGCAAGAAAGCAATCCATACAGTTCTCATCAAGTTAAAACCAAAGGACAGTCAAATCCTGAGAGTCAGACAAGTAAAGACATAAGTGAATTGGCTTGGGTCATAAATCAAAAGCTAATAGGGCCTGAACACATGAGTCTAACCCTTTAATAGTATTCTCTCCTAGCTTGGTAACCCAAGTGAGAAAACAAAGTGTAGGGCTTGTCACCTCTGCAGACCCTGGACACTGCATCTGATATTAACTGTAGCTATCACATTGTCCAGAAAACTTCTTACATGAAATCAGGTAAAACTATTATCACTAAAACTACACTTCTGTCTTCAGGAAAAGAAAATATGAAATTTTCACATCAGGAACGTTCAAAGATGCTATCATGCTCAAACAGACTTGAATATTTCTGCTTAATGCTTAAAATTCCTACCAGAGTTTTGCCTCTTTCATAGCAGAGGTCATGCATAGCAGTGCTGTCTCCCACCTACTCAGGAGGTGCTGAGCAAGAGATTCTTAACCGAATGATTAACTCAGCAGAACTGCCAGGACGGAAACGACAGACCAAAAGTCCTCTCTATCAGCATCCTAGAGCCATATTTGCCAAGCATCAAAGAGAACAGGCCTACTGAGTGTTACTGTAGAGTAGAGGCAGATCAAATGATAAAAGCTACCAGGAAACAAGAAAAGCATCGAACAAAGTAATGGTCTTGTGACATGGTGAGATACGTGCCACCAAACAAGTGGTTCTCAGTCCGCTCACTGAAGATTTTGTTTCCTGGGCCCGGTACTCAACTGGCGTATTTATGAAGTCGGGGGTGAAGCCTGGAAATATGCAATTTTAACCAACAACTGAGTGGATTCTGATACAAGGGGAAAACAACATACAATCCTGGCTAAACAACCAGGCCTTAGCAAACCGGTAGACAGACTACCTACACTGAGTAGAGGTGACACTTGACGAACTGTGAGATCCCTCTGAAATTTAAGAGTCTTTGTTTCTATAAGATTATAAAGGCAGGCAAAACAAACTAACAACAACAATACAGTAAACTTGAGAACACATATGATTTAATACACATTACAGTCTCGTGTTTAAGAAACCAGGCACTGGATTTAAAATGGCCTAGGTTCAAATCCTATGCAACTTACTAACTCTGTGATCTTGAGCAAATTACTTACCTTCTCTAAGCTCCTTTTATTTTTAATGCCATAATACTCAGCTCACAGAAAAATTATGAGTAACTAACTTTGTGTTAAACACTCACCTAAAATTATAAAGAATGAAAAGTAATGGTAAGAAAAAAAATGAAAAAAATCTGACGTTTTTAATTTTAAAAATTATGGAAGTAAAAAAACTATGTAAATATATGTATATGTATACATATATATATACAGCCAAACAGCACATAGAAAACATTCAACATCATTAGCCACCAGATAAATGCAAATCAAAATCACAATGAGATACTACTTCACACCCACTACTAGGATGGCTATAATCAAAAAGACATTTAACATGTTAAGAAAGATGTGGAGAAACAGAAACCTCCCTACACTACTGGTGAGATTGTAAAATGGTGCAGGACTTCTGAAAAACAGTTTAGCAATTCCTCAAATGCTTAAACACAGAGTTACCATACGATCCAGTAATACCACGCCTAACTATATACCCAAGAGAATTGAAAACAGGTAGTCAAACAAAAATTTGTAGCTGAAGGTTCATAGCAGCATTATTCATAATAGCTAAAAGATGGAAACAATCCAAATGTCCATTAACTGATGAGGGGATAAATAAGATGTGGTTTATCCCTATAACCGAATATTATTATTCAGCCATAAAAAGGAATAAATTACTGATATATGCTACAACCTCATGAACCTTGAAAATACTGTGCTAAGTGAAGGAAATCAGTCACAAAGAACCACATACTGCATAATTCCATTAATATGTAATATTCAAAATGGGGAAATCTATAGAGACAGACAGCAGATTGATGGCTACTAAAGACTGAGAGTAGAGAGATGGTTTGGAGGTGATGGCTAAGAGATATGGGGTTCCTTCTTGGGGTAATGAAAGTATTCTAAAATTGAATTTACTGATGAATGTACATTTTTGTGACTAATACTATGCCATTTAATTATAGACCTCAAAATGGTTGAATCATATGGTGTATGGATTAAATCACAACAAAGCTATTAAAAAAAAAAAAGACATATAAAATACGAAGGAGAACATCCTTCTACAGTAGAAATCTCTGATGCTCTTCAGGAATAGTACCGTTTCCTTTGGTGAACTGCCATCCACCAACCCGCCCCCCACCCAGCCCCATTTTTTGTCACTCTAGTAGGGCTATCAGTCTTCAAATGGAAGTCTTCAAATTCCACTCCTGCCATAGAAACTGCTCACAAATTACTGCCACTTAACTCTCTGAGCTGTTTCTACTTCTATGCTTCCTGAGGCCTACTTATTCAACTCAATTTTCAATTGTGTGGTACAGCCAAACTTTATCCAATAAATTCCTCTTTTTGTTTAGATCATCTCTCAGTTTAGGTTGCTTGCAATCATGAAACTCTCTTTGATATACACTCAAGAATTACACTGCTCCAAACCCTACTATAGAAATAATTCTATCAACAATTTGCTATGAATCCTAATACAGTTTTTTCCATGCATAGTTTCATTTGCACATATATAAACATCATAATACTATATAAAGTATGACTGTACCATATTTGATTTTATTACTACTCCATGAATAATTGTTTTATTTATTCATTATTCTTTTAAAATCAAGGGGAATAGAAAGTACCCATCAAAAGTATATCAAGTTATTATTTGTCTAGGAAACTCCTTATCTCTCCTTCTATTCTGAATGACAACCTTGTTGGATAAAGAAATTTTTTTAAATACCAGGCATAAATTGCTAACCTCAGAGTACAAACTTCAGCTCCCTTCATAAAAAGTAACGGAATGTGTTTCTTAAAGTATTAGAGTTGATTCTAAGTGAAAAACATCAAATTGTTCTCACTGCTATCCATTTTCTTTAAGATTTTATATATTTACTTGAGAGAGAGAGAGAGCACACTCGTGTGCTCGCACGGGGGGGTGGGGCAGGGGGTGTGGCAGAGGGAGAGGGAGAAGCAGAGCCCAACAAGGGAGAAGTGGGGAGCCCAACAAGGGGGTTCAATCTCACCCTGAGATAGTGACCTGAGCTGAAGGCAGCCGCTTAACCAGCTGAGCCACCCAGGCACCCCAAATCTGTTGCATTTCTATGCACCAATAACGAAGCAGCAGAAAATGAAATCAAGGGATTAACCCCATTTATAATTGCACCAAAAACAGTAGATTCCTAGGAATAAACCTAACTGAAGAGGTAAAGGATCTGTACTCTGAAAACTACAAAACACTTATGAAAGAAATTGAAGAGAACACAAAGAAATGGAAAAGCATTCCATGCTCAAGGATTATAAGAACAAACATTGTTAAAATGTCTATACTACCCAAAGCAATCTACACATTTAATGCAACCCCTATCAAAATACCACCAGCATTTTTCACAGAGCTAGAACATACAATCCTAAAATTTGTATGGAACCATAAAAGATCCCAAATGACCAAAGCAATTTTGAAAAAGAAAAACAAAACTGAAGGCAACATGATTCTAAATTTCAAGCTATATTACAAAGCTGTAGTCATCAAGACAGTATGGGACTGGCACAAAAACAGACACATAGATCAATGGAACAGAATAGAGAACCCAGAAATGGACCCTCAACTATATGGTGAACTAATCTTTGACAAGGCAGGAAAGAATATCCAATGGAAAAAAGACAGTCTCTTCAACAAATGGTGCTGGGAAAACTGGACAGCTACATGCAGAAGAATGAAACTGGACCACTTTCCTACATCATACACAAAATAAATTCAAAATGGATGAAAGACCTAGATGTGAGACAGGAAACCATCAAAATCCAAGAGGAGAACACAGGCAGCAATCTCTTTGATCTCAGCCATAGCAACTTCTTACTAGACATGTCGTCGGGGGCAGGGGAAAAAAAGGAAAAATGAACTACTGAGACTCATCGAGATAAAAATCTTCCACACAGCAAAGGAAACAATCAACAAAACTAAAAGGCAGCCTAGGGAATGGGAGAAGATCTTTGCAAATGACATATCTGATAAAGGGTTAGTATCCAAAATCTATTAAGAACTTACCAAACTCAACACCCAAAAAACAAATAACCCAGTTAAGAAATAAGCAGAAGACATGACGGACACTTTTCCATAGAAGACTTCCAGATGGCTAACACACCCATGAAAAGATGCTCAATATCACTCATCATCAGGGAAATACAAATCAAAACCACAATGAGATACCACCTAACACCTGTCAGAATGGTTAAAATTAAAAACACAAGAAACAACAGGTGTTGGTGAAGAAGCAGAGAAAGGGGAACCCTCTTGTTGGTGGGAATGTGAACTGCTGCAGCCACTGTGGAAAACAGTATGGAGGTTCCTTAAAAAGTTAAAAATGGAACTACCCTATGATCCAGCAACTGCACTCCTATGTATTTACCCAAAGGATACAAAAATACAGATTTGAAGGGGTACATGCACCCCAATGTTTACAGCAGCATTATCAACAACAGCCAAACTACGGAGAGAGTCCAAATGTCCATCAACTGATGAATGGATAAAGAAGATGTGGTATATATATTCAATGGAGTATTACTCAGCCACCAAAAAGAATGAAATCTTGCCATTTGCAATGATAAGGATGGAGCTTGAGTGTATTATAAGTGAAATAAGTCAGAGAAAGACAAATGACATATAATCTCACTTATATGTGGAATTAAGAAAGAAAACAGAGGAACATATGGGAAGGGGGAAAATAAAAAAAGGAGAGAGGGAAACAAGCCATAAGTGATTATTAATGATAGAGAACAAACTGAGGGTTGATGGAGGGAGGTGGATGGGGGATGTGACAGATGGTTGATGTATATTAAGGAGGGCACTTGTGATAAGCACTGGGTGTTGTATGTAAGTGATGAATCACTGAATTCTGCTCCAGAAACCAATATTGCACTGTATGTTAATTAACAAAATTTAAATAAAAAATTTAATTAAATAAATAAACAATAAATTTTAAAAAGCATATCAGGTAAAAAAAAAAAAAAAAAGTATAGCAGGTTAAAATCCAGCAGACATTTACTAAATAGACTTGGTGGTTGAAAAAAACATTTTTTACATACTTTTAGATAGGTAAGAGGAAGCTGAAAAATAATTTCTAATCAACTTTTGTTTACAATTTACTTTGGCAGATAATAAACAATTATAAAATAATTACATAACAGGAAACAAGCAAATTTACATGACAGTCATCTTATACCAGTTGAAACCATGCAAATTCAATTCAATTTTATTAAATGTGAACTGTGTTATGTTTTTCAATGTGCTGATTACACTGGCCTTCAAGAGGTCCAAAAAAAAAAGTTTACAGTGGTATACTTATCCATTTAGTCAATATTCTGTAATTGTCACAGTGCAAATATTGATCAACAAAATTTCCAGCAAAATGAAATATATTTAGGGAAAAAAGTTCATGACTTTTATTATTATGCTAATAAAACTACTAGTACTTAGTAAATTTAGCACTTAGTAAATCTTATTATCTCAATTATTTCTCAAAAAATGATCCTTTTGGCAGGTATTGTTATTATAATCACCCAAGAGCCCTGTGATAGCAAATGGCAAATCTAAGATCCAAGTTAGGTCTTTCTATCTCTCAAGCTCCTTTCTTAACCAATATCTCTGGAATACCATAAAAATGAGTTCAATGTAAGGTAAAAGAGTTTTTATAATATTCAATTGTATTAAAGCATCTATATTTAAGAAAATCCTGCAAGCAACAAATCAATTTTCTGAATCAGCACAGCTATTAAACCTGAGCTCTTTACTTCTTGGCACACGCGAACTTACACTACCAATTCCATTAGCACTATGAAAAGGTGAAATCAAATTAATTCAAGCCACCTACTTGATAAACCTGTGATCTTTATAAACACAAAAAACAGGTTAGTATAGACTCCTAATGCTGTAATTATTCTGCATCAGAAATAAGTACACAATTCCATAATAATGCAAAATAATATAAAATACATCGTAATTACTACAGACATTGTTACACAGATCTTTCCATATTTATGCATATTTAATTAAAATGATATTTGTCAAAAGGCTAACGAGACCATTTTGAATCCCATTTACTGAAAGGCTAATGAGACAGTAGAATATGAGCTGTTTATTAACTGAAGAACAAGATATGTGGCATCAATACACAGTAAGAGAAGACCAGAATGAAAAAATAAAATATCACAGAAAACTACTCATAAACCTCACAGTAAAAAGAAAAGTCATATTAGAGATAAGAAAGACCATGTACAATGTCAGCTTCCCACTTAAACTGATAGGTAAGTGAAAATTTATAGTCTAGTCAAAGAACTTACTAATGAGAGTATATGAATTATTATTCCATTTTCCAGGATTACAGTTGTTATAGGTATTTAAATACAAGTCATTTTACAATGGCAAGATAGGCCACGATGCTTACAAGGTGAAATAAAATTTCATAACATTGCGCCTAAAACAATCCCACATTACATGGCCGCACATCAGAAAAACACCGCTGATATTTCACTGAGCCAAAAAACAAAGTTCCCTTATCGTGTGAATATACTGGAAGGTGACCATGCTGAAAGGCAAGTGGAAATACCAGTCATTTTCTCAAATAATAATAGTAATGATATATATCTGAAGGCTTTCAGGTTCAAGATAGAAAATTCCAGAGATATCAAAATGGCACATATTATCAACTCTAAATAACGAAATTGTTTAACATGTAAATGCAAACTATTTGCTCATCAAATAAACAGGAACTCATTTTAAAAAATAAGAAAAAGTAGCAAGTCAGTTCAAGTTTGGAATTTTTAGATGAAAGGCAACTTTCTAAGTCAGGACCTTGGTTAAATATTTCCTGATATTCATAACAGCATTCATACATATACAGTAAGTTTAGGTAAAAAACAAAATCCATATATATATTGCAAATGGCAACTCTTCTCTGCAGATAATTTAGTATTATGAATTATTTGAATAAAAATCCTAAGTAAATTACTAGGAGAGGGTAAAAATAGCTCTATCAAAAACTTTCCTGTATGTATTCCTCAACATAAATTAACATGAAAGAATTAAATCATAGCTAATTTATTTGTTAGGAAAAGGTGATACTTTATTATTTCACCTAAATAATTTGAAGGCACTTCACAGTAATATGTCTTTTTGTTAACACTTACTCGACGGTATGTTTATTAGCTGTCACATTAAGACCATGCCAATAGAGTTTTTAAATATTTATTAAGCAACACCTCCTATATCCAAAATGAGATTATACTTAATATCTTCAAAGAATCTGAAATAGCATATTATATATTTATTGACTCCTAGAATATGCTCTCGCCAGATAATGATCTTTTGTCAGAGAAAGCGCAATCTTGTCATGTGGGCCTCTTCACACAGACTGACAGCAACACTTAGAATGTAATAAAAGCAAAACTATTCACCTAAGTGGAAGTGAAAGGACTAGTTCTAACTGTTGAGACTTTTATTTTTCTTTAAAATTTTAGTCCCTTGAAATCTTCTTGAGTTAATACACAGCTATTAAAAAGCAGCAGACTTGTAATCAATACCTTTACTAATAGCTATTCCCCAGGGTCTCTTAAAGCACCAGAGTTTTGCAAGGTGGAAAACACCCAATTAGGTTTTCCTGAACCAATTTAGCTTGTCCAACTATTGAGTATTTTGACAATAAATATATTCACACTCTTGAGTTTGTGAGAGAAAAATTAGCCCTTTAATTAGCAGTAAAACTAGTCTAGAAATGAGCCATCTGGCTTATCTCTGATATAGTCTGAGATTGTATCATGTCATCAGAAATTTTTTTAAATAACAGGCATAAATTGCTAACCTCAGAGTACAAACTTCAGCTCTCTTCATAAAAAGTAACAGAATGGGTTTCTCTACAGTATTTGAGTTGATTCTGAGTGAAAAAGATCAAGCTCTCACTGCTATCCATTTTCCATGTTACCAGAATAAGAGAACAAATCTGAGCTCCCTATTCAGATATAAGTAGATCTAGGAATAAAGAAAACCTTTATTATCACCCAGGTGCTTGTATTTCAGTCAGCCAGGGCTGAGACAACACCACACAAACTGTGGTAGCTAATTAATATTGATGGTTAAAATGATGTCTTTGAACCCATGTGAACAGCTCTTCTGGACTTGAGTCAGTCAATAAATATATATTGAGTACACACATTGACCAGGCACTGGACTTGCCTCAATCAATCAATCAATCAATCAATATTTTTTAAAAAGGATATAGAGTCTAGGGAGGAGATATATGCAAAAAAAAATTTAGTGCAACCTGGTAAATGCAGTAATACACTTACGTGTACCTCATGAAATAAAACAAATTTGAACTTCTGTTCCTGTTTCTCATAGGTATAAATTTAGATACAGACACAGAGATTTCAGTATAGCTATAGGCAAAAATATGGGAAGACACGCACATATATACATACATCTTGGTCACAATGTAAAATATGCTTCTTACTTGATATGGCCAAAAAACCTTGAAAGCCACAAGTATATGAAATTTGCCTAAATAACTTAAGGCAGGATTAATGAAGGAAACAGCATTCAGGTTGATACTGTATGAGCAAGTTTGTTCAGTAGAAGGATTAGAGGCTTCCAGACAAAGAGAATAGGGTATATATAAGTTGAGGACATTGCAATGTGATTAGGGCCACATGCTGAAATAATATTTTGGATATACTGGACCAAATAAAATGCATTATTAAAATCACGATCACCTTTTTTAGTTTTTTTTTTTAATGTGGCTAATTGAATATGTAAAGCTACATAGACGGCTTCAACTGGACAGTAACGGTGAAGATGATAAAGTGGAGGGAGGAAATTACACTAGCAGTGATGAGGCCAAAGTTAGGCTCCTGAAATAGCCAAGGTGAGAGAAGATGACAGCCTGGTGCAGAACAGTAAGAATGGAGAGGAATAGGACAGAAAAGTTCAAGAGAAGAAAGCCAAGTAAAAGGGACAGAACTTGGTGACTGAATGGATGTAAGGGATGGGGGAGAAGTCATGTATTCATTCATTCATCCAAATATAACACTGCATGCCTAGGATATGACAGGTACCATGCTGGTTGTGCTATTGTGAGCTAAATGGAAGTCTGAAATGCTTATCAATGTTCTGGGCTGAGAAATGGAGTCCAAGTTGTTACCACACACCAAAATAGCAAATAATGGGAGGAGAAACAGCTCTGTTATCATCACATGTGTCTATCATCTCATTCTTGGATTTATCTTCTTCTATCTTCCAGGATATCTAATGGAATCTCTAGGAAGCAACTGGATATCAGGAAAAAGGTCTAAGCTGAAGCTTGAGAGCTTGGAGTTATTAGTATATAACTGGCATAATTGGCTGCTGATCCTTAGGAGGGGTTCTGATTACTCAAGGGGAAGCTATAGAGTGGTAAGGGCCAGGAGTCCAAGGAAGAACACTAAGGACACCAAAAAGGAGAGAAAGGGTAGAGAGCAAGTCCACTAACAGGGGGTAGCCAGATATGAAGGAGAAAAACTCATAAAGGTAGAGTCCCAGAAACCAAAAGAGAAGAATGTTTTAATGAACTAACATTCAATAAAATCAAGTAAGAAGAGTAGTTTTAAAGAAGCACTGAAAAACGTTTAACATTTGGCAAGTCAGAGACTGATGACCTTCATGAAGGTGATCCCAGCAGAGTGGTGTAAACAAGCAAGATTGCAGAAGGCTGAACAACACAGGGGAGGCAAGGAAGTAGAGAGGCCAGGTAGAGACATCTGTTTCTAGAGCCCTACTTGCAAATAAAAGAATGATCAAGCAGTGAACACAGAATTAAGGGAGGGTCTGAGCAATTTCATCTTTGTGTTTTGACTCAAGAGAAACTTGAACATGTTCAAAAGCTCAGAAAAGCAATCAGGGCAGAGGAGCTAGTTCAAAGGGCAATAAAGAGTTAATGGAACAAAGGCCTATGGAGCTGGGGAAAGAGAAGACCTAGAACACAGGTGCACAGGCAACTTTGAACAGGAGAAAGAGCATCTTTTCCACAAAGATGGAAGTGAAAGTGGTTAAAGAGATGACAATCAGGGGCGCCTGGGTGGCTCGAATGCTTAAGCGTCTGCCTTCGGCTCAGGTCATGATCCCAGGGTCCTGGGATAGAGCCCCACATCGGGCTTCCTGCTCAGCAGGGAGTGTGCTGCTCCCTTTCCCTCAGCTGCTCCCCCTGCTTGTGCTCTGTCTCTCTCTCTCTCTCTCTGTCAAATAAATAAATAAAACCTTAAAAAAAAAAATAGAATTATCAGGGCACCTGGGTGGCTCAGTCATTAAGCGTCTGCCTTCAGCTCAGGTCATGATCCCAGGGTCCTGGGATCGAGCCCCGCATCAGGCTCCCTGCTCAGCGGGGAACCTGCTTCTCCTTCTGCCTGCCAGGGTAAAAGTGGATAATTAAAATATCAAAATCTTACCCTGAAACTCCCTTACTCAAAAGCCCTTAGCAACAGGCAAACTAAAATTTACACTAAGTTTTTCTGCCTCTTTATTTTTTATCTTTCTTTTCCTCAGTCTGACTCTCCTGAAATCCTCGCTCCTTCTGCTTTCAACATGTTCAAGTCCGTGAATATCTATCTCATATGTCACCTTCCCAAGGGAGTCGTCCCTGAACCATCCACTTAGATTTAAGTATCACTGCCTCATCTATGCTCTCATAGGCCTTGCTTACGTCTCTATTAAGTCCTTAATCAGTCATTCAATTATATCTCCCCTCATAAATCAGATGGAGATTGAAACATTCGGCTGCGTAGCCCTGACCTTGAGCACTCCATCCAGGCTGGTCCCTGCTCTAAGCCACAATTCATCTTTCCTTCCCCTGAATTCCCACAGCACTTTGTGGGGAGCAGCTGGGCCCAGCAGTCCTTGATCAGCATTCTCCCTCTTTTTTTGAAAGAATAAAGAAAAAAAAAAAAGGAGACCTAGAAGGACATTGTATCATGGATAACCAATCTGAACAAGTCTTACTGACCAGACCGGAAGAACCTAAGGAGCAATCTTTTGACTCCTCCGCCAATCACTGTTTTGTTTGGCCTGGAGCTATAGGAACTCTTAAATCACCAGGCTAGAAGGAAGATCCACAGGCAGTGAAAATGAGTCATGAAGCAGTCAGTGCGACTAAGGCCCCAAAGACAGCCAGCAGTTGGGGTTGTACCCAGAATTTCAGGGAGAACACTTCATACACATATGGTTTAACCTGCTAAACTATGCTAGGAAGTATATAGATTATGCTTAATAAATAATGAATTTCTAACTTGATTATTAATAATAGGAAAGCCCCTTATAAAGTACATGACAGCACACAAAGTACTTCTAAGTACTTCCATTTTACACTTGAGGAAATGAAGTCTCAGATAATGTGGTTGAGTTCTATTAAGGCCTTATTCATCAGCAAATATTAAATAAATACTTTTTTAGGGGAAGAGGGGCAGAGGGAGAGGGAGGGAGAGGGAGGGAGAGAGAGAATCTTAAGCAGGCTCCATGCCCTATGTGCAGGCTGACATGGCTCTCGATCTTACGACCCTGAGATCATGACCCAAGACAAAATCAGGAGGTGGATTCTTAACCAACTGAGCCACCCAGGCACTCCAAATACTTTCCATACACAATGCACTGGGATGGAAGCAGTCCTGCTCTCAATAAGCTTTTTTTAATGGGAAAGAGAGATAATAAAATAAGTAAAATGTAGAGTATGTCAAATGGTGCTACTGGGAAAATAAAGCAAGGTAGGTAGGAAATAGGGGTTTTAAATAAGATGGCCAAAGAAGGCCTCAAAGGCAAAATGACATTTGAGCAGAGACCCAAATGGAGAGGAAGAGAACCAAGTGATCGGTGTTCCAGTTTAACTGTTACCCAAATCTTGGATTTCTACTGCTTATGTTCTTTCAAATATGGCAATTGGCCTTTAAAGAAGACATTGGATCTGGCATGAGGGGCAGCACCGAGATGAGTGAAGAGGAGAACACACTGGCAAGTCCATGCCAGTGTAGGACATGCAGGGCGAAGGATGCTGGATGTCCCTGCACCATTGGTTCATAGCCGACAGCAAAGACAAGGAACAGGAAGTCGTCTTCATCGGGGACTCCTGGGTCCAGCTAATGCACCAGTGCAAGATCTGGCAGGAGCTCTTTTTGGCTCTGCATGCACTTAACTTTGGCACCATAACAGGTGCTTTGGCAGCTGGAGAATGGGGAGGTGGAAGAAATCTGGCCCAAGATTGTAGGGGTCTATGTGGGTACCAACCACCACAGGCACACAGCAGAGCAAGCGACTGGTAGCATCAAGACCATCATGCAACTGGTGAACCCTGCTTCCCAGGCACCAGCACCTCAACCCACTTCATGAGAAAAACTGATGGGTGAATGAGCTGGTCTGGGCAGCACTGGCTGGCCATCCACGGGCCCACTTCCTGGATGCCAACCCCAGCTTTGTGCACTTGGATGGTACCGTAAGTCAGCATGGCTTGTACAAATACATGCATCTGAGCCGCCTGGGCTACACACCTGTCTATCAGGCCCTGCGCACCCTGCTTCGACATCTGCTGGCCCAAGACCAGGGCCAGGGTATCCCCTTGCCAAAGGCTACAACCCTAAGCATCCTCCTTCCCCAACATTAAATTCTCATTCCTCAAAAAAAAGAAGGGGGGGGGAGGAGGAGGAGGAGGAGGAGGAGAAGGAGAAGGAGAAGGAGAAGGAGAAGAAGAAGAAGAAGAAGAAGTAGTAGCAGTAGTAGTAGTAGTAGTAGAAGAAGAAGAAGTAGCAGTGGTAGTAGTAGTAGTAGTGGTAGTAGTAGTAGAAGTAGCAGTGGTAGTAGTAGTAGTAGTGGTAGTGGTAGTAGTAGAAGTAGCAGTGGTAGTAGTAGTAGTAGTAGAAGTAGCAGTGGTAGTAGTAGTAGTAGTGGTAGTGGTAGTAGTAGAAGTAGCAGTGGTAGTAGTAGTAGAAGAAGT
>NW_022589707.1:30459221-30560922 GCF_004348235.1 Phoca vitulina | reverse complement strand
GTGGTAGTAGTAGTAGTAGAAGAAGAAGAAGAAGTAGCAATGGTAGTAGTAGTAGTGGTAGTAGTAGTAGTGGTAGTGGTAGTAGTAGTAGTAGAAGAAGTAGCAGTGGTAGTAGTAGTAGTGGTAGTGGTAGTAGTAGTAGTAGTAGAAGAAGAAGTAGCAGTGGTAGTAGTAGCAGTGGTAGTAGTGGTACCATGGTAGCTGCCCCTAACCCTTCAGCACTTCTCCCTCAATCCATATAAATTGGCATCATAAGAAGTTCCCTCTGGTCAGTTAATGAAAGAGAAAAAAAGGTGGGTCTTTTTCATTCATAAAAGGACCTGCACTGAGCTGGCAAAAGCTAGGTGTAAGTGGTCACTACACAACACCACCCCTCTCTAGTGGTCCTGAAACACACTGGTAAAGAGAAAATCTTCCACTGGGAAGAACTTTAGGAGGCATGGCCTGAGGTAGGGGTATACACTGGTTAATCGTTAGTGGCTTAGGAGTTGACAGGCTAGACAAGAACTTAGAACAAATTGGAAAACTGGTTCAGTTTATGGGGCCAGCTGGGTGGCAGTAACCTGCAAATTTGAGATGCTGACCTATAAAATGAAGTAGATGCTTACAACTAGTAATGCATATATGGTGCCATCTTTTCCTTCTGAAGGTATGCCAAGTGGAGTAGTCCCTGTATTTTCTTTATGTCTAATTAAAAAAAAATATTGGCAGTATGTTTCCTAAATTTGGTGAATAGCATGAAATTACAGATTCACAAAGCTCAGTGAACCACAGTAGGAAAATTACAAAGAAAATCACACCTATGAATGCTATAGTCGAACATAAAACTAAGACAAAGAAAAACACCCTAAAAGCATCCAGAAAAAGTAGACATTACACACAAGAGGGCAATTACATCAATTTTTAAAAATAAGTTTTTTAATGGAAACATAACACATACAGAAAGGGGCACAAATGTAATTATTTGGCACGACTTATCACAACGTGTGAAGATAACTATATAACCACCACCCACATCAATAACTACAACACTAGTCTGCCCCTTCTTAGTCTTTACTCTTATTCCTTCCCAAAGGTAATCATTACCCTGGTTTCTAAAACCAAAAATGAGGTTTGCCGGTGGTTAACCTTTATATAAATTGAATACGTGATGTATTCTTTTTTGTCTGGCTTCCTTTAACATCCTTGAGATTCATCTTTGTTACCTGGACCAGTTGTTCATTTGTTTCCATTGCTATACAATGAATGATTATATCACATTTAATGAATATACCACAATGTATTCATTGTACTGTTGATAGACATTAGAGGTGTTTCCATGTGGGGCTATTAGGAGGAGTGCTGCTACGAACATTCTTGTGTACGTCTTTTGGTGTACACATGTATGCATTTTTGTTGGGCTCTCTATTACACCTAATAACCCAATTGAAGAATTTTTTGGTCTCTGAAACTTTGGACTTAGTGGTTTTGGAGGTCTTAGCACTGAACGGAGGAAAATGGTTTCAGTGAATTAGAAGTGGACTTGCTGCTATACAATGGAATAAATGTAACTATATGTGGAAAAAAGGAGGAAGATACTGACATTTGAAAGCAGCAGGGGAAGCAGTGCCCTGCTCTCAGCATTTCGGGCACATTAGGAAGTAGTTCAGAAATCGTGAACAGGGCTCATAGCACTATCCTGTGCCCAAGTGGGTCCCTGACCACACATTTAGATACTCCAAAAAGATGTCAAGAGGTAATTTTCATTGATAGGACTAGCAGTACCACTCCAAACTGTAAAATGTTTAAGTGGTAACTAGAGAATGTTTGATCTTTTTATTGTTGTTTTTAAAGGCAAATGTCCTGCATGGTTTGCTATGGTTTCTTCATACAAAAATCATTTCACTCTACTCTGCATTACTTGGCTGTCACAAGACATAAAATGAGCTGCAATAAGAAGAGCTTTATTGAGAGGAGGGAAAAGTATACATTTCTGGTCCCGTACCCAGATCACTACCCTCACCTAAGGCATGATTTACCCTTTCCAGTAAAGTATCTGTACAGTTCAATTAATACCCTCTGTCAATCAGAAATAAATTTTGGTTCAGAGAGGTGGGGTAAAGCAGCAGACTCAACCTAACAACCGCTCCATATGAATACTAGATCATTCTGGAGTAGCCATCTCAACAACAAACAAATCTTCATAGCAGAAATGATGTCTCCATGAGACTGCCCATTTCTTCAGTCCTTAATATTACTTGTCTTTTTGGACTCATAGATTCATTCACTCAACAAATGTGAGCTGCATACCTAAAATAAGCCAAGCACTTTCGGTGGCCAACTATTTTAAAATGGTGGGTGTGTGTGTCTGTGTGTGTGTGTGTGTGTGTACACATACGTATACACAAACACACATTATAGACATTGGCCCTGTGTGGCCTCCAGTTGGGAATATTTCTAAGCATGCCAACTATTTAAATTCAAGTGTGAATGTACGTGTATTTGTGTGTGAGTGAGTTTGTATTACAGAGAGAGAGAGAGAGAAGGAGACGAAGAATGGGGTAAGAAGCAACTAAAGTTGTATTAGACAAGGACAGCAGAAATCATAAAAGACTCATGAGAAAATGTGACCATATTTAAAGTACAATAATGAAATGAGCCTTCACTCACTTCTCTCCTCTGTACAATCACATTCACTGCTCATCAACTGCTTTACCCATACCTTGTGTGCTCCTTACAGGTTATATATAATCAAGATCTACCTTTAAAAGCTATTTGCAAAAGTGTCTATGCCATAAACTTTTGGCTGACAAGTAATTATATATATCTTCCAAAAGAAAATCAAGCATAAAACCCCACAAGGAAAGATGAGAACTGATACCCCTGTTTCACAAAGGAGGCAAAAGAGATTTAACCAACACCTTAAGTTTCTGTCTCACCATCCATTAATTTTAAATTTGATTTTGCTTTTTATATCACAAAGCACTCATTCAAAAATAGCAGAAGAACCCCTATATCCATATGTTGTCCTGCAAAAAGAGAAGAAAATACTATTATTTGTATTTCTTGTTCAAATACTCTAAGAATAAAAGAACTGTTTTCAGAAATGATGAGGTTCCTGCAGATAACATTTACCCACTGGATTTGAGGCTTTTTTGTGACATAAAGTGCAGAGTACTTTGAGGATGGTTACAGATTCAATGGCACAGAAAAGGCTTTTAACTTTGGCTCATTTCCTCTGACCACCATGCCTCCATTCTAAATTATAACCTCTCAAAGCTACAGATCCTTTAAAACTAGCTTTTAAACTGCCTTTCCTTAGTATCATCACAAAATAAGAACACTTTGTTACTTGAAAATAAAAGTACAAAATTATCGGACTCAATAACTGTTCTCATTATTGCAAACCAATAAACAAGGCTCAACAAAAATTGTTTTTGCTAATAGCTATCACTTATTGAATGGCCAGGAAATAAATCCAAAAGAAACCAAAGAAAGATCTGCCTTAACAATAAAATGGCTTCTATTCAGAAACTATATTTAATATCAGAAATGACCAGAACATAACCCAGTGCTATTATTATCATCCTTAACAGAATCTTAAGCTAAGCACTAAAATCCTGTCATTCATATCTTAGAATAGTAAAAATTTTGAGAAAACAAAACAAAAAAAGAAACCACTAAACCACGAGAGAATCCCATTTTTAATTAGGAATGTCTTTTACGATATAACCCATAACAAATACTACCTCCTCTGCTGAATTTTTTTTTAATCACTGCAGCACTTTATATCCATAGAAAAATAATAATAGGAATAGGAAACATAAGAAGGATCTGGGCCCCTTCCCCTTGGTTGAGACTGAGGAAGTAGTTGGCAAGGCCAGCAAAGCCTAAACCAAATATTCAACCAGCTGGTTGGGGATAGTAGGGCCAAGTCAAGTTGGTGACCCACATAGCTGAGAGACTGGTTTTATACAGGGGGAAATAAGCAAATAGGTAAACATTTAAGGTTAATAGGATCCAGGCATAGAGAGATAGAGAGATAGAGAGATATCTCTAGATAGATACATATATAGAGAGAGAGTTTATAAAAACTGTATTTCCTAATTTCATTCCCTGAGAAGACCTAGCAGGAATGATACTCCAGTAGCAATGAGCATCTTTAGAACCCAGACCTTGGTTTCTAAATGTCTAAATGTCATTCTCCATTAAAAGGAACCAGAATTTCTTAGTAATTCCAAGGCTGGAACAAGAAAAGTATAAGACAAGCCTGACCACATTTTAACATGATGAACTAAGAACACAACATCACTTCTATAGTAATCCTGCCCAAAATAATCTGAACCCATTCATGAGGAAACATCAGATAAAACCAAATAGAGAAGCATGATTTGGTTGAACTCTTCCAAAATATCAAGATCATGAAAGATGAGAGAAGAATAAGGAACAGTTCCAGATTGAAGGAGACCAGAAAGCCAGGCAACTAAACACAAGGTGTGATCCTGGTTTCTGGACTCATAAAGAACATCACTGGGACAACTGGTGAGTTGTGAATGAGATCTGGGGATTAGATGGTAATATTATATTAATATTTATTTTCTATTTTGATTATTATATTGGGGTTATGTGGAACAACATCTTTATTTTGAGGAAATACTCACTGAAGTACCAAAGGAATACTAGGGCATCATGTCTGCAATTTTTACTCTCAAGTCAAAAAAAAAAAAAAAAAATCTTCAAAACAAGAATGTATCAGAGTAAAGGGCGAGGGAGAAAGAGAGAGAGAGAAGAAAGAGAATATGGTAAGGCAACTGTAGTAAAATACTAATAACAGGGGAATGTGAGTGAAGAAGTTCTTTGTCCTGTTCTTGAAATGTTTTGCTGAGCTTGAAATCACTATAAAATAAAAATTTTAAAAAATATATCTATTTATAAATGTTCATTTACTATTAAGAAAAGTCTTAACTTTCTATGAAGGGCCACAATCTGCTATGAATTAAAAAAAAAAAAAAAAGGATATGCTGTGGCTAGAGGCAGAATACAACCTACATAATTCAAAAAGCACTTAAACCAAATAAGGACGTTAAAAGGTCTTTTATCATCAATATGTCTAAAAAATGTGAACACTTGCCTGATTAAAGGTGATGTATACTGGGAATTATAAATACCATAAGGATAAAACTGCAGGAAATCCCTGATAGTCATAGGAGAAAAAGATTGGCGTAGACAGAGGCGTCTCCCACATGAGCCTCACTGCCGTGGGCAGGGAGTGTGGTCAGAAGACAGTCTCCAGGTCCAGAGAATTCAATCTCCTGCAGCTGCAGACAGCAGCCCCCCCCCCCCGCCATGGGGGCCACCCACATTCCCCACAACAAAGCGGGGCAACGGGAAGCAACCCTAAGGGCAATACTACCTGAGTTTCCTGGGGCCCGCTGGGCAGTTCGGCTTCTTTTTCTGCCCAGTCCTGCAGCTCCCCCTTCCAGGCAACGCACACAACCCCTGATGCATATCTTGCACCCCAAACTCCATCTCACTGCTCACCTCTGGGGAGCCCAGCACACAGACAAGGACTTCCTTTGTTATTTGATGAAACATAGCTTGGTATGGACACCTTTTACAGTTCAGCCTTGTGAGTGGGTCATGTAATTTCTGACTCACAAGACAGCCATGAATTTTTTTTTTCAGCCGTGAATTTTCTTAAGGTGAATTCTGCCCCTAACTCTCATCCATTTACCTTCTCATGCTGTGTGACAAAAGAATTGTACTTTCCCCTTTTCGTGTTACCCAAAAATAAAAGATAATCATTATTTAAACAACAAATTTCCCTCTTATGGTCCATTAGCTCCTGCTGCTTGTTCCTGTAGTGAAATTGAAATATAACAAAACGATTTCCATGGCAATAGATAATAATCTAGTAAATGTGAATTTCTGGCTTAGCAACAGAACAAAATAGGAGGAGATTATGGGACTGCAGTGGGACTAAATTTCAATTTCTGTGTATTTTTAGCATCACATTTTAAAACAAAGCAAACACAGACAAATTCATATACACAGAAATATGAAGAGTCAAACTCTAATTATAGGATAAGTTTAAAAGACAGATCTCAATGATCAATTCGTAATATTACTCCCTACCATTACTGCCAAAATACATTGAATTATCATAAAAAAATTTACTTGTAAATTTGAGAATTCTTAGAGGTTTTATTTGAAAGTTTATTATCTACTTTAACACCAGTTCCAACTACTAATACATTCCATTATGTTCATTTTTAGTAGTAATTACAAATATGGATTATGATTAATATATAAATGAAAGATTCTCAAAAGACCTCCAAGTCTCTACAAAGCCCAGGAACAAAGGAGCCAGAGAATTTGTGAACTTCACAAATACAGCAGCAGATCTCACCTGATACCTAGGGAGCCAAAGCTCTCCATTCCCCCCGTGAAACACGCACACCGAAACGCTGGGGCAGCATGCTCTGTTGGCCAGTCTACTATGCACGTGCTCTCCCTACATCCCGACTTATACACTCACCGAGAGTCAATGTTGTGTTCCCACACTTATTGCCAGTTGTTCTTGCTATAATGGCATAATTAAACTGTTCACAATCTGATGAAATATAAGTGCAAAAAGGGAAGAATTATTGTATCTAAGAAAAATAACTACCATGTTTTACAAAGATCTTTAAAGATGAATCACACACAAAAAAAAATACGAACAAATTGAGTATGAACAAAGCTAGACTTTGGACAATTAAGGAAACAATTATTCGTATCTAAAAAGTATTCTATGCTCAGATTGCTTTGTGTCTTAAATTTTTGTTCTTAATAACCCAAACTGCAAATTGTAGATAATGCACTGTCTGTGCTTTATTCAATAATGACTATGCAAAACACCAAGCTGTTGAAAGGAAAAAGCTCCAGCCTTATAACAAAAAAATGACAGACAAATAAAAAGTGAGACAAACATGTGAGTTCAAGGAAGCCTAGACAGAATTCTTTAATATTAGTAATACAAACACACCTCTGTCTGATTTGCCCCCACTCTCCAGGTGGGATTCTAGCCTTTGTAGGGCTGGCACTGAGCACAGCCCCCTTGTCCTTGACCTGCAATAAGCACTGCTTCAATCACAGACTAATTCTTCCTGGCTGGCAGCGAAGGCTTAAAAGGTGTTCTTCCCCTGCTTGCTTCACTGTCCTCTCCTTGCTTTGCACATATGGATTCCACATTACCCACTTGATTTCACTTGTATCCAGCAGATCACATCAACAAACTGTACTTTGTCTTTGGTCATCTGCTACCCAAGGTGGGCCTCAGACAGGAAGGTATTCTTTAGCCCCAGAGTCACATGGGCAATTGCTTAATTGAACACACTTCCAATCCTTTAAGCACCTCTGTCAATGGATATATTGGCTAACCAGGAAAATGTCTACCTAGGCGACTCAAGCCTTTTTTTCCTAGTCTAGCCACATTTTAATGGTTGATGTTCCCTGCCCACTGAAAATGTACAAGAGCGACCAAAAACACAATGTTCTGCCATGGGCCCAGCATTTGTAGATTTAGATCCTAAAGCACCTTATTGGACTACTTTTTACTCCAGTCTATCAGTTTAACTTCCTTAGCTTCCATTGAACTCACTTCCAATCAACTTATTATACCCTTACTTCCTTCCTCCAATTTTCTGGCCTTTAACTCTGTGTTTCTCCAAATTATGGTTGAGCTGCTTTTACTCACATCACTTCTGACACCAACGAATTCTGACTACAACCAGATGTCCTACAATTCAATTTACTTCTGATACTAATTCCCTAGAGTTAGCATCAGACTCCACAGGTTCAAGGGCTCAGTCCCCCAAGACTGACCACTTCAGACATCAGTCATAAGACACTCCATCAAACTTGCCTACACAGCCAAGGAGGGATCCCCAACCCCATCCTTTCAGATCCAATAATCTGTCACAATGGCTCAGAAAACTCTGAAAAATATTCTCATAACTATTACTGGTTAATTACAAGGAATACAAATGAACAGTCAGGTGAAGGAGGTACATGGGGCAAGGTCTGGAAGGGTCCCAAGCACATGGGTTTCTGTCCTCAGAGTTGGGGTGTGCCACCCTCCTAGCATGTGGGTGTAACTCTCAAGCTCTCTGAGCCCTGTCGTTTAGGGATTTGTATGGAGGTTTCACTACCTAGGCATGGCTGATTACATCATTGGCTATGGGTGATTTACTCAATCTCTAGTCCCTCTCCCTTCCCCAGAGGTTGTGTGATGGCTTAAAGTTACAAGCTTCTGGTCAAGGCTTGCTATTCTGGTGGACCAGCCCCCATCTGAAGCTATCTAGGGGCCCACCAAGAGTTGCCTCATTAAAACAAAAGATGCTCATATTACCTTTATCACTCAGAAAATTCCAAGGGATTTAGGAGCTCTGTGCCAGGAACTGGGAACAAAGACCAAATATCTCTATATAATAAAAGAAAGCATTAACTTTTTCCTTTTTTTCCAAGGATCACCTTACAAGTCCTAGCTCTCTGCAACTATGATTAGATATACTAATACCATACTAGATATTGCAGTATCCAGCCCCAGCAACTGCTCCCCTTGTATTACCTTTTGAAAAAAAACCTTCCATTCCTCCTTCTCTTCCCTCTTCCATCCTCAAGTTTGTACCAGCTAATAGGCAGGATTTAAATCACAACATGTTTTCAATTAGACTTATACCTTGTTGTCTACTGTGCTCAGGGAATATGAAATCTGTAAACTCTGCATGCTAGTAAGGGTTATTTTATTTTGTTCCCAGAGTCTCATGTATAAGAATTGCTTACGGTTCAGTATGTCTAGAAAGAACATTCCCCTAGTAACAACTTATCTATTTCTCAATATCCATTTACTGTTTTACTTTAAAAATCCTCCCCATCACCAATCCTCACTGCCAGGAATACAACTTTGCAATCTAATGTCTAATTAAAGCTTAGCATCTGCTTACAGAAAAAGCTATCCCTCCCTGAAGACTGACAGACCCTTTGGAATCCTATTTTTTTTACTCTCTGTTCACATAAATGGGTGTTGTACACTTTTCCCAAAAAGGACAGTCCTAAACATAGCCAAGAGATGCAGGGAAGACACCCACCTTCATTCTGAATTGAAGCACTCATTGTTTTTTTATTTCCATGTTCACACATTTGTAAAATTTTCTCCTTTCAGTGATAATAACCTTTTTAAAAACCAACCTTCAAGATAGGAACCAGCTACTGATCAATCTACTAGTCAAGTCTCATATCTACCACCCAATGCATTTCATTTATTACAATTCTTTAAATATTTTGTCATTTCTGGCATTAGGATATATGTTGCAGTCAATCATAGTATAGTCTAAGTGACAGTATTTTTTCTTTCTTTGAGGCACATAAAATAAGGATGCACCTGAGATTTGATAAAATAACTTCCTCTCCCAAAAGGCTCTGGTTGACCACTAGAGATAATCCATGTGAAGCAGCAAGCACTGGAGATGGCATATGGTAAGTGCTCAACAAATCTTATTTGCTATCATCATCATGTTTCTAAACCAATAACTGACGTTTCAGAAATAAAGGTAAATTAAGTTAGAGTTCAGATACATTCCCCTTATTCTACTTTTTTCTCTGGGTGCCTTTTGTTTATTGGTTTCTGTCCTAATTTTCTAAACTTTCTATCTGTCTCCATGTGAAAGAACAGTAAAAGAGTTTGATGGAATTGCTAAAGGTTGTGCTAAATGACAGCTCATAGTATTCAAGCTCAGTGGGTTGGGATATTTTCATATCAAATGAATTTAAACATCAGATCCTTTAACTAGCTACCAAATCAAAAAAGTAGGAATTTCATTGGAAAACAGACTATAAGACAATTCCATAGTGAGGAATCTTTGAAAATGGCTCTAATCAATCATCTTTTTCCCCAACTAAATGTACCAAGACCTATTTTTAAATGATGTGAACTATTTTCTTTCACATCACTCTTCTACCCTCAGCCATTTTTTTCTATTTCCATAAACAGTAACTTGAAATAGATTTCTGCTTCAATTAGAAAGCAGTCAATTGATTTTAAAAATTGTAGACCAATTTTATTTGCCTACATATTACTACATATACTGTTTTACTTTGTACTGATTTATACAGTCATTTTGGAATTATTTTACCTGTCAATGAATGTGGAAGTATAATACGAAATATCCAGATTTTAATGAAAAATATAATACAGCTACAGGATTTCTAAAAGTGAGCAAATAAGGCAAAGAGTATAGCTTTTTGGTATTTTTATATATGAAATTGTTTCTTTATTCTGCTCTTCATGGTTTTTGCCTTTCTCATATTTAAAATTACTTAATTGAAAGCATAGTATAATTTCATCTCTAGTCAGGTAAAAAACTATACAGCCAACTGTAGTAACATTATTCTGTAACATTCTCAAGCAAAAACTATTAGATATTGATTCAACTTGGACCCTCACCTGAGCAAACTTTAATTCTAATTATTGGATTTTGATGTATCATATTGCCTTAAGAACAGAGAAATAGAGTTGACAAATCATTTGTATAAGTACAATATGATTATAATTCAATATAGATTGCTAGTCCACAACTTTAATTTTTTCTCACTAAAATGTATGAGGCAACAGGAAACACGAAAAGCATTTTTAAATTCTAAGAAAAATCACATTTAAGACACATTTTCACAATACACAGTCTATGTTCCTCTAGTCTTTTGTCTATACATACATAATTTATTTTTCAAATATTGGCAGGGGCACCTGGGTGTCTCAGTTGGTTAAGTGTCTGCCTTCAGCTCAGGTCATGATCCCAGGATCCTGGGATGGAGTCCCACATTGGGCTCCTCGCTCAGCAAGGAGTCTGCTTCTCCCTCTGCCTGCCGCTCCCCCTGCTTGTGTGCTCTCTCTCTCTCTCTCTCTGACAAATAAATAAATAAAATCTTTAAAAAAAAAAAAAAAGCGTCTGCCTTTGGCTCAGGTCATGATCCCAGGTGGGATAGAGCCCCTCATGGCATCAGGCTCCCTGCTCAGCGGGGAGTCTGCTTGTCCCTCCCCCTCTGCCTCTCCCCCCAGCTTGTGCTCTCCCTCTTGCTCACTCTCTCTGTCAAATAAATAAATAAAATATTTTAAAAACATAAATAAATAAATAAATAAATAAATAAATAAATAAATAAATATTGGAATTATAGCACACACCATCTTGTAACTTTTTTTAAAAATCTGACCATATAATAGCAACATTTTCAATATCCTTACATAGTCTTCAAAAACATGATTTTTGAATGGCTGCAACTGTTGCAATCCAGCATTTGGATAGGTCAAAGTTTATTTAGCAGATGACCACTTTGGACATTTAGGACATTTACTGCCATAATAATGCAAGAGTCAACAAACCCTTTGCTCTGGTCTCTAATTTGTTTCTTAGGAAAAATTTCTAGAAGTGGAAAATGTTAAGTAAAGTCATGTAAACATTTTCCAGGCTTTTTATGCCCACCACCAAACTGTCTATTCATGACCTTTGACCACTTTCCTTCAAAGTCAATGTTTTTTCTCCCCCCACCCCCCTGCTTTTTTTTGTGTATGTGTGTGTGGCTGTTCTTCATATATGAGTGATAGGTTCGATATTGCAAATACTTTTCAAGGTTCTCATTTGCTTTTAAATATCATTTCAAGTTTTTGACAAATAAGAGATATTTATTTTACATAATCAAATCTATCAAACTTTCCTTCATCGTAACTTTGGTTTTATATCAAAGAAAGCTTTCCTCACCCTACTATCAAATGATTCAGCCATACCTTCTTCAAAGTATTTTACAGTTTCCATTTTGGGTATTTATTTTTTAACTCATCTAAAATATATTTTGCATATAGGATCAGTGGAGAGCTAATCATGTTCTTTTCAGACAAAATTGTTCTAACACACCAAGTTTAAACCATCAACACTTTTTAGATTAACTGTATTATTAATGGTCTTTTCACACTTTATAAAACCTCTTTTTTTGTGTTTTTTTAAATCTAGGGTATAAATATGTAGTAGTATATCCTATGTTTTTAGCTTCTTTCCAGAGCACAGAATCCAGACTCTCCTTCATTCCTACTCTCTTATGCTATCAGCACTATGAAGTAAAAGAATCCTATATTATATCCTATACTATAAAGAAAAAGTTTATGTTTTGGCTCAATATAGAGATATGCCAAGTACGTCTGTAATGTCCTATTTTATTTTTTTTCTTTTCTTTGTATTGTATTTTTTAACATATTTTTTATTATGTTATGTTAATGATCATACATCATTAGTGTCCTATTTTAAAAAGTGGACTAAATTCCTCTAGCTATTGAACAAGATTCAAAAGTAAAAGCAGAGGATAAAGTTACCTAAATTCTATCTTAAACTACCATGAAAAATGCCTGCACTATCTCCAGGACACCAACACAGTAGAGAGTGAGCTCTGATGAAATGTCAGCTTGCCCCAGAACCATTTCCTGGCCCCAGTCCCACAATCCAGCTGGTTGAGGTACCTCTCCTGGGGCTTTCCAAGCCACCTGAACATGTCTGATCCAACACTTATAACCCTGTATTCCACTTTCTGACTTACCAGCAAGTTTCCCCACTAACCCATTAGAGCCTCAGAAGTAAAAACTTTATCTCAAATATCATTTTACCCCTATCACCGAGCTAATAGTAAGCAGTTTGTAAATACTTGTTAAGTGAATGCATGGGTGCAGGATTTCAAGACTTCTAGGCTCTTTCAGGTCTGTCAATGATTAATGATTAAAATAACAAACAAGTCATTTAACCTTTATAAGTCATGGTGTCAAATTCAGAAATGACTTTTTTCTTAATAAGATTATCTATTGAATTTCTTCAAGATCAAAATTCTGTAACACATGACCTCTATTTCCAGAACCCAATCTTAGACTCCCTGCTGCTTCATCGCCTCCTTGATGGTATTCCCTAGCTCTGACCAGTTTGGTCCTCCTAAACTGTCTTGACCTTCTCCACCGTACCCCATTGTCCACTTCAAATGTTCCTACCTTGTTCTCCTTAGGGTTTTTCTACGTGATCAACCCCCTCTGTAATCTGAATGACAATACCTTTCACTGTGCCTTCTTTGTGCTAAGCTCACATGCTGGTGTACTGCATGGTTTAATGGGAAGGTATTAGTGATGTGAGGTGTTCAGGCACTAGGTCTGTGGAGCAGCTCTCAGCCTAGCCTGCCTACATCTTTGGAAAAGCATAGAGCATGAGGCATGATTGCATTTCTACTCTGAAATAAATTATCTCTGTAGTAAAGGCTATTTTATAATTTTACTACTCACATTTCCATAATGATCACCAACAGAAAGGACACTTATCATTTTTTAGAATCACACCAAAGAAAAAAAGGACTAGACTGATAAGCCCTTCTCAGATCTATTCTAATAAAGAAAGGTTTTGTTTTGTGTTTGTGTTTTCCACTTTTTCTGCTCATCTCTATTTTTTAAAATACTTCCATAAATTTTCAGAGTAACATCACTTTGGACTGAACAGACTTGCTTTTATTTTTTAAGAATTTGATGACATGTGGTGAGATTGTGTATCTTTTTGAGATGCCTTAAAATTTCAGCTTGTTCTAAATGTAACCCAAGTTATAACATGAGTTAAAACAAAGTCTATAAAAAAGAAAGAAAGAAAGAAATCTGTAAAAATATAATTCTAATTTGCTAGTGAATGTTTATATACCAATATTAAGAACAGCATTTTAATTCAACAAATGTTTTCTATTGCCAACCTTGGCTAAGTGTTACAGGCTCAACTAACAACGATACAAGGTAGAATAAAAGGGTCTTTAAAAATAAATAAATAAACACATTCTCTAGTGGCAAAAAAGAGTTTTACCATTAAAAGTACATATAGGGGGCACCTGGGTGGCTCGGTCGTTAAGCGTCTGCCTTCAGCTCAGGTCATGGTCCCAGGGTCCTGGGATCGAGCCCCACATCGGGCTCTCTGCTCCGCGGGAAGCCTGCTTCTCCCTCTCCATCTCCCCCTGCTTGTGTTCCCTCTCTCGCTGTGTCTCTCTCTGTCAAATAAATAAATAAAATCTTTGAAAAAAAAAAAAAAAGTACATATAGGTAAGTAGAGAGAATTAAAACTGTAGCTCTGATACCCTTCTGAATTTCAAGTACTTCTTTGAGCAATAAGGAAGGGGGAAATTACCCAACCATGTCCTTTCCAAAGATACACTGCAGATTATGCTTCCAGTGGCACTTTGTAAAAATGGATTCTGACTGGGAGTGGACCCCTGCTTGCTGTTCAGGAGATCCCTCCACTGTCCATGATGAGTGAGTAAGAAAAATGTTAGGCAAGGTAAGGTCATACACAGCAATTCAACTGGTAAACCAACTATATGACTACACACAAGATCAGGTGGAAGGAATAACTTGAGATGCTATTAAGCAACAGAATTGGGAAGACAAGTTCATAATTAAGCTAACATTTATTTAGAGTTTCCAATCTTCCAAACATAGTATGAAATGCTAGGTTAGTAAATAAAATCAAGGAAAAATGTTCTCTGGGAGACTGTCTCCCATGTTATACATTCATGGTTTAAAAAATGATAATAATAAAATCAGAGAACAATCCTTCATATATTTACCCTGTAAATATCCTATATATTCAAAACAAAGCAAAGCAAAAGGCTTCTATTCGGAAACTACCTTTTTACAAAACACCTCAGCTGGTATTCCTGGTGTCTGGCATCAAGTTCTCCTATTCATATCTATACATTACCCACATAATGAAATGGAATCTCTGTTTTCCTTAAGATACTGCTTTTATGACTATCTGCTGAAGAAACATAAAAGCTTCCATTTAGCACAAAATCATATTGAAACTCCTCAAGGTAGCATGCAGGACCCTCCATCTCTATATATCCAACCTGTTTCCTATTACCTTCCCCATAGGAATTTTCTATCCCATCCACAATACCCTACCAGTTCCACACACACATAAAGTTTACTTGTATCTATTTACACTTGTTTTCTTTATGGCCATCCTCACATGGCAAATCCTCTACCTCCTATCCAAACTTATTCCAGCTCAACTCCAGAACAATTTCCTCCAAAAAGTCCTCTCAGATCCTTCAAATCCACACTACTTTCTTCTTTATTATATATAATGTTCATTCTGCCAGTTTATCTTAATGCTGTTTTAAATTACAATCAACTGGGAGTGCCTGGGTGGCTCAGTCATTAAGCATCTGCCCTCAGCTCAGGTAATGATCCCAGGATCCTGGGATTGAGCCCCATATGGAGCCCCACATGGAGCCCCACATTGAGCCCCACATCGGGCTCCCTGCTCAGCGGGGAGCCTGCTTCTCCCTCTACCACTCCCCCTGCTTGTGTTCCCTCTATCACTGTCTCTCTCTCTGTCAAATAAATAAATAAAAATCTTTAAAAAAAAAATAAAAATAACAGTCGTGATAGTACTACTGGGTATTTACCCCAAAGATACAAATGTAGTGATCCGAAGAGGTACGTGCACCCCGATGTTTATAGCAGCAATGTCCACAATAGCCAAACTATGGAAAGAGCCAAGATGTCCATCGACAGATGAATGGATAAAGAAGATGTGGTATATATATACAATGGAATACTATGCAGCCATCAAAAAGAATGAAATCTTGGCATTTGCAACGACGTGGATGGAACTGGAGGGTATTGTGCTGAGCGAAATAAGTCAATCAGAGAAAGACATGTATCATATGACCTCACTGATATGAGGAATTCTTAATCTCAGGAAACAAACTGAGGGTTGCTGGAGTGGTGGGGGGTGGGAGGGATGGGGTGGCTGGGTGATAGACATTGGAGAGGGTATGTGCTATGGTGAGTGCTGTGAATTGTGTAAGACTGTTGAATCACAGACCCGTACCTCTGAAACAAATAATACATTATATGTTAAAAAAAAGAAGATAGTAGGAAGGGAAAAATGAAGGGGGGGAAATTGGAGGGGGAGACGAACCATGAGAGACTATGGACTATGAGAAACAAACTGAGGGTTCTAGAGGGGAGGAGGGTGGGGGGATGGGTTAGCCTGGTGATGGGTATTAAAGAGGGCACATATTGCATGGAGCACTGGGTGTTATACGCAAACAATGAATCATGGAATACTATATCAAAAACTAATGATGTAATATATGGTGATTAACATAACATAATAAAATTTAAAAAATGGAAAATGCAAAAATAAAAAATAAAAATAAAATAAATTACAACCAGCTGTTTTCATAGCAATTATATGTTAAAATTCTCAAAGTCAGAGGGTTTATCTTTTATTTTATACTTCCTAGGATATTTAGAATATCACACGGTGAACAGTAATTGTTCAAAATATATGTGCTGTTTAAAAACGGTCAATAAAATATTCAAGCCTAAAGCTTTGTTTTTACACAAGAAACAGAGAACAAAAAGTAACTATTCCAAAATCACATGCAATTTAAGAGACAAATCCAAAACCCAAAACTCTATATTCTTCAGATGGTTAGGAATCTGGCAGGGGATCCTGGAAGGGTAGAAGCAAGGATTCCTTCCCATATAATACTGTAAAAGTTAGGATCCTTTGATTTAAAAAAGCAGCTTGAATTCTGAATGTGGAATTACCATCATACCTAAATGTAATATTTGGGCTAAATTAGCCATGCTATTTTGAAGTCCTTGGATAGTTTATGTTTATTTTTTTTAATTGACATATTGTTGTAAGGGCCATACCTAGAACAGCCCCACACACATTTAGTAATTAACTAATAGCATATGACAATGTAACACCAAGGAGTTTTACTGTGAAGGCATAACCTATCCCCTGCCCGAGATCATAGAACCTTATATACTTGGCTAGAAAATAAATAGCCACATAAATTCATACTAGTCAATCTATTTTCTAAAATATTTTGGAGTACAAAGGACATAAATTCATCTGAGAAGATAATTAGTATACCATGGAATCAGGCTCAATGTAATACAATTAAAACTGGTTACCACAAAGAGCTGAAATAATAGGAGTGCTAGGAATTACTGAGAGCCTTTTAGCAAGAAAGGGTTTGCCCAATTGCTATTGTAATGACAATGAAAAATGTTCTTTCTTGATGATCTCATCTAGAACACATTATATTTGACAGAATACAGAAGCATTCAAATATAATAGGCACATAAGGGACACCAATTATGACCACCCTCTCCCACAAATAAAAAAATAATTTTTGAGCAAAACCATAAAGCGTTTTCAATGCTTCCTGGAACTCTCTTTTTCCATTTAAGAATAATCAACTACATACAACAGTCTGTGGAACACTCAAGCACTTAACTATCTTAGTGAAAAGAGGCAGAAACAAAGTCTATATACTCCACTTCTTGTCCATTTGAAAAAAAAAATTTAAATTTGGAAAGGACATCACTTCATTCTTAAAGTCCCTACACACTAAAACTAAAATTCATTTTAAACTTTCATATTTGACAAAGACAATAATATCAAACAGCAGCCCACAATTCCCTAAAGGAGTGATGTCAATTGGTATTTCTTAAATTAATTCAGTGACCTACAATAATATGAGTTCTTTATACATAATGTCTGTCAGTTGGCAATACAAAAATTTCAGAATCACTTCTGGTGTCTGAGCTCCAAAAAACTACTGAAAAAAAATGTATCTTAAGTAGTTCCTTAATTCCTACTTCACCTGGAATCTGTTGCTTATAACAATATCAGAAAAACAAAAATCACACCAGGAATAGCTTGCTATAAATACAATTCTATAAATTAAATACAAGTTTAACCAAGATTTCTGCTAAAGTCTCATCACTCATCTTTCTGACCTAAGATCCCAAAAGTCCAGGAAATCCCTTCTTACCCATTTGGGTTAGTGAGCTCACATGTGCTTACACAGCTCACATTTTAGTTACTTCATAGAAAGTGTGCAACTACATTCTTCAACTAAGATTTCAAAAGTCTTGGGGCATCTGGGTGGCTCAGTTGTTAAGTGTCTGCCTTCGGCTCAGGTCATGATCCCAGGGTCCTGGGATTCAGCCCGGGAGTCACTCCCTGGTCTGTAGGGAGCCCGCTTCTCCCTCTCCTCTCACTGTCTCTCCATCTCTCTCAAATAAATAAATCTTAAAAAAAAAAAAAAAAAGATTTCAAAAGTCTTGAGAAATGGAAATACTCAAATTTAAGTTTTTTTCTTTAATTTTTTTTTATTATGTTACGTTAATCACCATACATTTCATCATTCGTTTTTGATGTAGTGTTCCATGATTCATTGTTTGCGTATAACACCCAGTGCTCCATGCAGAACGTGCCCTCTTTAATACCCATCACCAGGCTAACCCATCCCCCGACCCCCTCCCCTCTAGAACCCTCAGTTTGTTTCTCAGAGTCCATAATCTCTCATGGTTCATCTCCCACTCCGATTTCCCCCCCTTCAAATTTAAGTTTTATCTGTTATTCCTGAACTCTACTTTGACTATTCCTGAGAATGTAGGTGCCCCAACACAGTGACTACCTGAAAATTCAAGAACAAAAAACTTCAACTACATCAATTTAACAAATAACCCCACACATTAGATTATACAAACAAAAAAAAATGTTTTTGGAACAATGCACTAAAAATTTTGATTAGAACTCCACGCAGAAAATATCTGAAGAGTTCCGAGCATTTTACATGATACTATCCAGAAATTCTAGAAAATGATTAATGAGGAATAATTATCAGAGAAAGAGTATGTCTAAGACCAAAGACAGTCAGAATATTACATATTTAGATTTATATAAATTATTGGTCCAATTACAAATAAAAGTGAGAAGAGGATAAACATAAATTATAACATGAACACATTTTCTGAGTTTCCCTCTGACATCACTGGTTCTTCCTTCTCATCTCCCTGGTTCTAAGTTAGACTACTGGGGCTCACTAAGGGTTCAGGCCTAAAATCTCTTCCTTCTCTACTCACTGTCTAGCTCAGAGATCAGCAAACTACTTCCTAAGCAGGCCAAGTCCAGACTACCACTTATTTTTATAAATAAAGATTTATTAGAACATAACCATACCCATTTAATTATTGTCATCATATTTCACAGTACAAGGGCAGAGTTGAATAGTTGCAACAAGGACTTCGTAGTGTACCTGCCTGACCTTTTACAGAAAAGGTTTGCCAACCCTTGTCTAAGGGATCTCGCTCAGATCCATAACTTTAAATCTATGTCTTGGACAACTCACAAAATTCTATCTTCAGTCCTGACCCAGATTTGCATTTCAACTTTTCAGGCCACATCTACTCTTGAATTTCTAATAGGCATGCAAATTTCACACGTCTAAAACTGGAAATTTGATTTCCACCTACCCCCACTTGCTCCTACACCTTTCCTTTCTCAGTACATACATTTCCATTCATCCAAATGCCCGGGCCAAAAGCTTTAGAATCATTGTTCATTTCTCTGTTTCTATCACATTCTATCCCAACCATCAAAAACTTATATCCTCAACATATATCCAGAATCTTGCCATTTCTTACCTACTACAATGCTCACTCTGACTCAAGCCACAACCATTTCTCACCTGGACTACGGCAGTAGCCTCCTGATTGGCTCTCTAGCTCCTTACATTCCATTTTCACAGAGCATCCAGAATGATCATGGAATCCCACTGCCAAAAATACTTCAAAGGCCAGGCAGGGTATGGCTATCAAAGCCCTGCATGATCTGGCCCCTGGTTACAACCACCTCTTCTCCCTCTTAGGTTTCTCTGCATGGGGCTCCTTGCTGTCAAGCATGGTCCTGCCCAGAATCTTTGTACTCACTGCTCTGTCAGGAAAATACTTCCCCCTGAAATCTGATTGGCTCACTTCCTCTTTTTATTCAGGTCTCTGCTCAAACATTAATTCAGACTAGAGGCCCTCTCTAATTTAGTGACTCCTGTCAACTCTATTTCTGCTGTTTTTGGATTCCCTGGGAAACAGACTCCAAGACTGAGATTTGCGTACATTTGGGGGGGGGGGGTGCTCTCAGGAACAACATCTGGAAAGAAGTGAAGGAAGCAGGACAGGCAGAAGGAAACTGGACTGCAATGCAGATGTAACACAGGTTTTAGCCAATGACACAAAAACCTCAAGTTGGGAATAGTCTTTCAGAATTGTTCCAACTGAGGCAAGGGACTAGGTCTTTGAGCCCACAAATTGATGCATTATGAAATGCAGGGTTGGGGTGCCTGAGTGGCTCAGTCGTTAAGCGTCTGTCTTCGGCTCACGTCATGATCCCAGCGTCCTGGGATCAAGCCCCGCATTGGGCTCCATGCTCAGCGGGAAGCCTGCTTCTCCCTCTCCCACTCTCCCAGCTTGTGTTCCCTCTCTATGTCTCTCTCTGTCAAATAAATAAATAAAATCTTAAAAAAAAAAAAAGAAATGCAGGGTACCCCAGAAAGGGGGCATAAACTAGGGGTAAGAAACATGAAAATGTGCTTCAGGGAAGTTAGAGAAATGCAAATTCAAACCACAACAACATACTATTTTATGCACACTAGAATAGCTATAATCAAAAACACAGAAAATATCAAACGTTGGCGAGGATATGGAGAAACTGGAGCCATCACACATTGCTGATGAAAATGTGAACTGTTACACGCAGCTGCTTTAGAAAACAGTTTGGTAGTTTCTTGAAAAATTAACATAAATTTACCACACAATCCAGCAATTCCACATCTAGGAATCTACTCAAGAGAAACAAAAATATAGGTCTATAGAAAGACTTATAAAGAATATTTGTAGCAGCATTATTTGTAATACCTAAAAACTGCAAACAACCCTATGGTCCATCAAATGGCAAACAGATTTTAAAAACAGAGTACATACACTACACAGAATACTATTCAGCTATAAAAAGGAATAAAACACGGATACTTGCTACAATATAAAAGGAGCCAGACTCAAAAGTCCATTTATTGTATGATTCTATGCAAATAAAATGCCCAAAAGGACAAACCTATAGCAACAGAAAATAAATTACTGGTGGTCTAGAACAAGAGGAGTGACTACAAATAGGCATAAGAATACTTTTAGAATGGTGGAAAATGTTGGGGTCCCTAGGTGGGTCAGTCAGTTAAGCATCTGACTCTTGGTTTCGGCTCAGGTCATGATCTCAGGGTCGTGAGATCAAGCCCCACATCAGGCTTGTATCTGCTTCTCTCCCACTCTCTCTCCCTCTGCCTCTGCCCCTCCCCGTGCTGGCATGCTCGCTCGTTCTCTTTCTCTTTCTCTCTCTCCCTCTCATAAATAAAATCTTTTAAAAAATGGTGGAAAATGCTCTAAAACTGGATTGTGGTGATGGCTACACAACTTTGTAAGTTCACTATGTATCACTGATTTCTACACTTAGCATGGGTGACTTTTAGGAGATGTAAATTATACATTAATAAATATGTACAAAGGAAAATAGCAAAAAAAAAAAAGACTGTTGGCAGATTCTTGAATTATCTGAAGTGATAATAAAGATAATAACAAATACTCACTGAGTTTGCTAGGAATCAAGAATTGTTCTAAAAGCTTTACATGCATTAACTCATTTAATTTTCACCATAATCCCATGAAACGGGAATTTTTCATCCCCATCTCAGAGATGAGATAAGTGAGGCACAAGGAAGTAAGCAACCCAAAATCAGAGAAGTGATATACCAAGAATATATTAATTTATGCTCATAAAAATAACTAATTCTACCTTGAAATACAAGTAACAGCATTTACCTATCTACAAGAAAACCAAGACAGCATCTTATGCGTATAAACATGGTAACTTTACCATAAGTAGCATATTTAAGACGGTCTAACAAGTGACCAGTTTGCAATACTTCTTTCTACTAGCCAATAAAACCAGCCATTAATATATGCTCATTATAAGACAGTTTGGTCATAACCGGAACATATTTGTTGAGGGACTTCACTGTAAACAAATACAAAGAATATCCATGATCTAATCTACTGAATCTGTGTGTTTATAAAGCTACAAAAGTATCATCATGGTATTTATAAATATGACTTTATTCTGCAAGGGCTAGAGGCTGTCTATTCATGTATAAACGTACTTACAAACATACACACTGACTGACATACACTGAATAATAAAAGATTTTCTAGTTCACCATGTCACCCAACTGAAGGCATACCATTGTTCTTAAAACTGAAACGTACAATGGGACAAGATGAGATGACAGTGTGTTTTATCTTCTTCATTTGAAAGTTTAGTTATAAATTTCACATGGCAGTAAACCAATATAAATGGAAGACCTGGTGACAATAACTTTTCATGTATCTTTCAATAATACACTTCCAAATTTGGAAATAGCTCTAGATAAGAGAGCTGATAAGTGAATCATCTTGTATGTAATTTTTTTTTAAACTAAGGCACTTCATATAAATGATTAGCAAGCCTATATATTTGACAACAAAGTCTTATGAACAGTCTAACAAAACCCAATACCCAGACTACGTAGGAAACAGGCTATTTAACTAAAACCACATTCACCTTCAATACATTTGCAGGCTAAGAATGAAAAACCCACATCAGCACTTTCTGTCTAAATGATATATCGATGGAAAGCTAGAATAAAAATGGTGCTGAAAAATGCACCATTTATAACTGAGAATAAATGTTCCTAAGTGCTGACAAGCTTCTGTCAGTTAAATTGCTTTAATGTAGAAATATTTTTCCCTAAATATTTCTCTAGTATTTTTATTAGGAAACTTTATAATTAATTTATGCTCCAAACTAATAATTAAACAACTTTTTTTGTGTTAGTTCTAGGAGTTAGTAATGTGTATGTTTAATGCATTCATTTATAGTTACAGAAAACATTCCATAACAGAAAATTAATTCCTACCCTTAATTCTCTTAGAGCATAACATGACTGCCTAGAAAGCAATACATCAATAATAAATTTATGATTCAATATGGATATCAGAACATAGCTAAAAACTTGCAGATCTATACAACCAAGTACATTAAATAGTCCTCCTGGGTAACATACAGCCACGAGTACTTCTCCTAATTCACTACATACTATGGTAAGAACCATTACTCACTTTACCATTACTCATACTATGGTAAGAACCAAGACTCATTTTGAGCCCCAGTCCATTTTAAAAGAACCTGTAGGTGTTGTGAATGTAATGAATGAAATCACCAACTTGCACCCCCCCCAAAAACAAAAGGAAAACAACAACAACAAAAAAAGAAATGACCTAAAAGGTATCTTAACCTCTGTGAAAAAATTCTGCTTAATTTTTTTTAAGATGTTGGTATAACTTTGATACTTTGACTACATAACCTTTTGGTCTCTATATAGAAAAATTCTTTGAAATTCCTGAAAATAAAAATACACAATAACATAAAGCTTGCTTCTAACAGTAACCAGATTCAATATTCAGGTTTAAACAAACTACATTCACTACAATAAATTTAAACAGAAAAAAAAACTATGCTGGATTGCTGCAGGACTGCTCTCCCAGTCATGTATGTAACTGGAAAAGTAAGCAAATTATATGATTTCAGATATTGGGGAAAAAGGCCAGACAGCTCTGTGATTATTAGGAGAAGGGAAACAAAGCCGGTCCTCTCCAAAACTGCCTATATTTCATACTGGAAGCGAAGTCCAAATTGTGGTATAGGAAAGGGGAACATAAAAAGAGCCTCATAGACTGAATAAGGAGAGATACTGAAACTACTGTTTGAAAAGGGAGCTGTGCAGAGAAAAAAGCTGTAGTAACTGGCATAGCAATCCCCTTAAGGTTTTAAATACCAAGCTGTGCTTCTTAGGGTGAAACTTGAAGAGGTCAACTGAAGAACAACTAGAAAGGAAAATCAATTTCAGGGAAGCTGTTAACTGAACAATTTCCTAAATGTAGAGACCTTGTTGAATAAACAGTGCATTCTGTAGACTCCAGAAAGTTCATGCCTTAGTAGTGAGGGTAAACTAGCTCTAGAGTAAATACCACCCTAGATAATCCTATAAAAGCATGAAGAGGAGCCTTGAGATCATCAGACTGACCTGCAAATAACTGAATGCAAAAAGAAAAAAAAAAAAAAGTCAAACACTACCTAAACAAAGCCATAACTTTCAGCTTAATAATGTGAATCCTAATATTCATTATCTAATAAAAAAATATTAGGAACAGGCAAAAAGGCAGAAAATAGTACCCATAAGTTGGGGGGGGTCAGTCAATAAAAAGGGACACACAAATAAAAAAGATAACATTAACATAAAAGGACTTTGAAAATAGCTATTAAAATGAGCTACACGGGATTAAAGACTTAAAGGAAAACACGAATATAATGAGAAAGGAAAAACATTTAAGAGAACCAAATTTAAAAATAAGATAAATGACATGAAAATTTCACTGGATGGGATTATCAGCAGATTAGACACCACAGAAAAAACGTGTCAGTGAAACTGAAGACATAGTCCTTTAAATTATCTTAACAAAAGTACAGAGGAATAAAAAGTCAAAACATGAATATACTCTCAATAACATATGGGACAAAATCAAATAATCTAACATTTGCATAATTAAGAGTCCTACAGGAGAAAGAAGAAAGTCAAAAAAGTATTTAAAGAGACCATGCTCCCAAATTTTCTAAATTTAATACAAACTATATACCTATGAATCCAAGAAGTTCAAGAACGCTTAGGCAGATTAATCATAAAGAAAAAACACAACAAGACATGTTATAATCAAATTGCTAAAAACCAGTAATAAAAAGAAAATCTTGGGACGCCTGGGTGGCTCAGTCAGTTAAGCGTCTGCCTTTGGCTCAGGTCATGATCCCAGGATTCTGGGATCGAGTTCCCCATCGGGTGCCCTGCTCAGTGCAGAGCCTGCTTCTCCGTCTGCCTGCTCTGCCTGCCCCTTCCCCTGTTTGTGCGCTCTCTCTCTCTGACAAATAAATAAATAAAATCTTTAAAAAAAAAAAAAGAAAAGAAAATCTTAAAAGCATACTGGAAAAAAAAAGGTACATATATACACAGGAACAAATATACAAATAACACAAATATCTTGTCAGGAACTATGCAAGCCAGAAATAAAATAGAACAATGTTGTTGTTGTTGTTGTTGTTGTTTTAACTTCTAAAAGAAAAAATTGTGAAACTAAAATTCTATATCCAGCCCAAATAGCTTTCAAAAATGAATACAAAAGTAAAGGAAACTTGAGAAGATGGTGGAGTAGGAGGACCCTGAGCTCACCCTGTCCCATGTTTACAACTTGATAACATCCATATCCCAGTCAATAAACCAGAGAGCAATCTGAAGACTGGCAGAAAAAACTCTGCAGCTAAATATAGAGAAGAAACTGCATCTGAAAGGTCAGCAAGGTCAGAAAGGTGGAGGGAGACTGCCCAAGGAGGGAGGGAGTGCACACAGGGTGAGGGCAGAGAAAGGAGCCCTCACACCAGGGAACTCACACAGGCGAGACTAATCCCCATAAATTTGGCTCTAAAAACCAGAGAGGTTGAATTCCCTGAGATTTACAACCAATGGGACTTGGAGCCTAGAGCCTAAAAGTCAGCTGACTCATCAAAATTTAACTATAAAGAGACAACTGTGTCTGGGGGAAAAGTGGAACAGAGTTTTAGTTACTTTTAAGTGCCCAAAATGTTCAATTCTATTTTATAAAACTCTAATGAATTTAAAATTGGTGAAAACATAAAAATAAAAATAAAAAAATGAAAGTCAGCTGACCCCGCACTGGGTGAGCTGGGAGGGGGAGTGATATCTTAAAGAGACAGCAGCCTACACAAAGAGGCAACATAAAAACAGCAGTGCATACAATGCTGGGGGCAAACGGAAGACAGATCTGTTCATACTGATTTTGGAGCATGTTGGAGGACTTCTCCAAAAATGAGGGAGCTGGTAGGAGCCATTTTACTCCCCTACCCACCAGCATAAATGTGGAACAACCCGCAGGAGGTGGCCCTACCCGGACATTTGTGCCTAACCTGCTAGCAGTGTGCCACACCCACAAGTTCTCGGGAGGACTCACCCACTCCAAACCTGCTAGGCTGGCCCCTGGTTGCAGGGCAAATTTTGTTAAAGCTGCACTCATGCCCCACCCAGCTTCCAAATGCACTGCCCTTAGGGACTGAAAGCAGTCTCCAGACAACAGCTAACAAGAAAATGGGGACCTCAATCATACAACCCCAAGGAACTGAATTATGCCAACCACCACACAGGCATGGGATACAACTTCATGAGACTGCAGCCCCACCAAGACCATGATTTTTACCCTGTGAGATCCTGCCCACAGAGTCCACTATGCCCAGCCCACACTCTTGACCCACGAAAACTATGGGATAATTCACGTTCTCTTCAGCCACTAAGTTTGTGGTAATTGTTATGTAGTTATAGAAAACTAATACTGTTACCCTCCAGCTGACAAACCACCAAAGTCAACAAATTAGGCCAAAAGAAGTCATTTGGGGTTTTTGTTTATTCTGAAATAAGTACTGAATTTCATTGTTATAAAAATGCAAATTACTTTATTTTGCACATAGCTGGCATTTGACATTTTGAAAAGCCAAATTACAAGAAGCATATATGACACAAACAAGGCCTATTTTTAAAAATGCACGATCAAGAATAAAATACAAGAACAATTCTATCGGGAAGCAACTTTTTAAAATTCTACTTAGTATTTTGTAAAATGTTGCCAAGTGATAATTAAAACAAACAAACAGGGGCGCCTGGGTGGCTCAGTTGGTTAAGGGTCTGCCTTCGGCTCAGGTCATGATCCCAGGGTCCTGGGATCCAGCCCCGCATCGGGCTCCCTGCTCTGCGGGAAGCCTGCTTCTCCCTCTCCCACTCCCCCTGCTTGTGTTCCCTCTCTCACTGTGTCTCTCTCTGTCAAATAAATAAATAAAATCTTTAAAAAACAAACAAACAAAAAACAGGGTCAAAAGACCCCCAAAAGAAGTACAAAGAGAAATCAAAAGTGTAAAAATCTGCAAATAAAACATTATGAATCTTGAATTTCTGAATAGAGATTTTACATAATTGACAAATAGAGTCAATATTTATGCTTTTCTATGTGCCAAACTCTAGAATAAAGTAAAGCCCACACTAGTGAAACAAGACATTACAAACAAAAAATCCCTTACACTATGATGTAACACATCTTATATCATAGAATTTAAAATTCTGGTGGGACTTGCCATATTTTAAAACACATAGATGCACTGATACTAAAAAGAATATTGAAAATTTGAGATCTAAATATTTTTATGACTTTTCTTCTCCAGGTGGATAAAGAGTACTTGATTTTTGTCTTCTTTTTTTATCAAATTATAGTGAAAAAAATGATATCAGTCTCTGAGATACCAAGTTTTCTTTTTCTTCCAGCCTTATCATTCTATGATTCTTCATTAAATTTGTAGCAATTATATTAGACTATCTTATTAACATTTAAATAAATACTTCAAAGGGAAGGTCATATGGTCAACCAAGGCTTAGAACCAGTTAAGTCAAATTACTGAAAAACATAGTTTCAACTGTATTTAAAAGTTATTCTAATGGATGAAGTGATAAAATGTGGTATATCTATACAATGAATTAGTCTTCAGCCTTAAAAAGGAATGCAGTACTAATACATGCTATAGGGTAGATGAGCCCTGAAAACATACTAAGTGAAGAAGCCAGAAACAAAAGGCCACATGTCTTATTATTTATATAAAATATTCAGATAGGTAAATCCATTCTGGGTATGGGACACTCCTTTGGGGATGATGGCTTTTTGGAACTAAGAGGTGACACAGCATTGTGAATACCAATGAATTATATACTTTAAAATAATTTTATATTATGTGAATTTTACCTCAATTTTAAAAAGTTGATCTAGTCAGTCTAAGTATTAAATTATTACATATAGGTGATAGAAATTGGGAATAGATGTTCTCTGTACAACACTCAACTGTGCAAATAAAAATCACTAGCGCATGAACAGAAAATCATTAACTATCCTATTTAAATACACATTGAACCTTTATATATGATGCTTGAAAGGTCATCTGTTCACTGCATGAACAACAATTAATATGTTCTCTCCTGTGCTCAACATTACAATATTTGCAACATTTTTCAAAAATTGTATAAAATGTTATGCCACAGAGGCAGTTCACGTAACTGTACTAAACAATGTGCCTGCTTTCTCCTTTTTCTACCAATTAAATATTTATAAATTATTGCCAAATGCCATGTTGTAGCAAGATAAGATTTAACCCAAATTTTGGAATCTGGTTTGAACTACTAGGATTAGCAAACTAAGCAGTCAAATAAAATATTAAGCATGTCAACCAAATAATCCACTTTCCTTTTGTCTTTGGAAACACTTTATTAAATTTCCAAAGAGAAAAACAGTAATTTATATAAAAGATCTTAACCACTACTTTGAAAACACACATTTTAACACATAATTTAAGATTTTTCAATATTATTGGTTCAAGATAATTTTCCAGCAAGACAATCAAAATCTTCTAATCAAAAGAAACACTTTAAAGGTATTTTTTCAGTTTGCTTTAATTTACAAGCATAAATCTTGTCCATAATTATGAGAATTGCCTACTTTACTCAGTAGGCAAAAAATGTATCATATGTAATACAGAATGTAGGTTACAATTGGGAGTTTATACCTAAATGACACCGTAAGTTAAGCGAAATGTAATACGTACTATCTTTAATAGAATTAAATGAGTGCTAATATTATACAAAAATAGTAATAAAGTAGGTGCTAGACCTGCACTGTCCAATACAGTAGCCATTAACCACATATATGTATTTAAATTTAAAATAATTAGAACTACATGTTAAAGATTCATTTCTTCAGTTATACAAATTATATTTCAAGTCTTCAAGAGCCACAGAAGGTCTAGCAGCTACCATACTGAACAGCAAATTTCCATCAATGCAGAAAAAGCACTTGTTTGACTTGTTTACCATAAAATTGCCTCATGAAGCTTCAGGGCTCCTTACCTGAAAAGGTCCTTTCAGAGACCTGGGAGGATCCTTAGCAATGGGTTCTCATGATATGCATTTTCATACAGGGTACAAAATTAAGATTTTGTTTGTTTGGTTTTTTTTGAAGATTTTATTTATTTGACAGAGAGAGACACAGGGAGAGAGGGAACACAAGCAGGGGGAGTGGGAGAGGGAGAAGCAGGCTTCCCGCAGAGCAGGGAGCCTGATGCGGGGCTTGATCCCAGGACCCTGGGATCATGACCTGAGCCGAAGGCAGACACTTAACAGCTGAGCCACCCAGGCGCCCCAAAATTAAGATGTTTTAACCATAAAAAAATTATTTCTTTTGCCACTCCAACTTACACTTCACCACCCTTTCACCTGTGTCGAATGGTGGGAGTGGGTAACCTGGGGTTCCAGCCAAGAGAAAGGTGAATTAGAGATCTATTCAGTTTGGGTTTAGCGGGACATATGCCTGTGGTTCTCAGTTGTTTCCATGTGTAATAAATTATTGCCGTACGTTTCACTGCAGGAATGCCTTCTGGGAAGACACCTTTTTCCTACTGCTTCAATTCACCAGGAGGCATGAAATGAAGATGCAAAATCAGATGTCAGAGGTGACACGAATGTGTCTCATGGCAACTAGAACCACAGGAACCACAGGTATATAAGTAGAGGAGAAACAGTCCGAAACATATGCAGCTAGAAACAAGTCGTTGGGACATTTTTCCAATCATGAGATATGAAATAGTTTAAGCAGATAAGTGGATTTTTAATTAATGCCTGGTCAAATCAGAAATTTTCTCTTATCAGGGATATAGTTGATAATATATTTAATTATAAATGTACCGTATTTTTTTTTTCTTTTTTGGTGGGACTCATGAAACGGAACATCTCTGAAACTCCATACAGCACAAACGTAGAACACTTCTACAAATACTAGGTATGTCTGTCAGTGAAACTGCATGTTTTTTACACTTCAACTATCAAAAAAAACAAAATTTTATTAGCTGGGCTACAGCAAAGACTTATCTTTCTAGTTTCTTTGTAGGAAATTGTATTATAAAAGCATTGTGATAGAGAGAAGCAATCAAACGCTAAACATCCTATAGTTATAGAAAAAATAATTTAAAAGTACAATCAACAGTTTTAAAATGTCATTTTTCTAAATATTGTGATGATTATGTCAGTGGCCACCTTTTTTGCAATCTATAAGCTGTTCTTTTTTGATTCTGAATAAATGCTAACTTTCAAACATAAACTTGTATTTGTAGCTTTGTATTTCTTTCTTAAAGAGGAGTCCCCTTTCAAAAGGTCTACTTTTTAGATCCCCAACAAAACCTTGATCTGCTCCTGGTGCTAGGAAATTATGTCTTGATTAAAATATATACTTACCAATTAGCAATCTCCTCATTTTTGTTTCTTCATTCCACATGTGTTACAACATTTAATAACCCAGTCACATCACTATCATTGAATCCCAGAATTTGCAAGGGTTAATTTGAAATATATGCCTTCCACTCTCTCTAAAGCTTATCTGATATCTCTTTAACCTTCAGTACAAAAAAAGTTCACACCTCACTAGCACAGATACAAATGTCAGTTCTGGTAATTGAGTTACACTGGGTGCCTTTTGAGCTTTATACTGCTAATGGCAGTTAAGTTCTTAATACAATTACAGTTATAGTTATTCAAATGACCAAGGCTTTTTTTAAGTACACAATATACTGAAACCAAATGTTAGCCTGACAATACCAATTCATTTAAGTAAATAAAAGACAAACAAAAATTTCAGTCTTCTAATTATATAGAACATGTTCTAAATGATGCCAACACTGTAAAACCACCTTTATGTATTATGAAAAAGTACTTACAATAGGAGTATAAAAATGCCCAATAGCTAAATGCCATTCAAGCAAATAGTTCCTAAGTTACATTTTATTTTTCATTTCATACCCTTTACACTTCATTAAGCCATACTTCAGATAACCTAATTTCTCAGTATTGTATTGCAAAGATATTCTCAGCCTGAAATCACATCAAATAAATTGTAAATCAAATTTCTGAAAGCCATAGCCATAGGTGGAAATCAAATGAAATGCCTACTTTCACATAAATGGCTAAAGCTTTAAATGGATTGCATTTATTTAATTGCCCAGGCACAGTTATTCAGAAGTGTTTTTGTTGCTTCCTCCTACAGCTGTAGGATAATGTTATTCTAATGGATAAACAATACATTGGCAGTTAAGACAAAAAGATTTCAATCAAAAAAAATTAGAGGCTACCTTTAAAAATTAACTGAAATTAGACTTGGAATACACATACTCTAGTATGTTCCTTTTCTCTGATTAACCCTGACTTGATTAAAAAAAAAAAAAAAAAAAGAATTGAAATAAGAGGATTGGAAGTAAAGAGATAACTTGTCACCCTTACTCAAAAAAAAAAAAAATTGTCTTATTCATAGAGACAGAAGGTGGAATGGTGGTTGCCAGAGGCTGGGGGAGGGAGGAATAAGGAGTTACGAGTTACTCTTTAATTGGTACATACTTTCAGTTTGGGGAGATGAAAGGTGATGGTTGCCCAATGAGAATATACTCAATGCCACAGATGGGTACACTTAGAAACGGTTGAAGTGATATATTTTATGTTATGTACATTTTATCACTAAAAAATGTTAATTGTTCTAAAGTAAATATACTTACATTTTTATATGTATTTTTTTTCTTTTCTAGAATTTAGCCTGAACTGAAAAGTACTTTATTTTAAATAATGGAAACTAAGTACTTAAGTGAATCATTAATAGTCATAGCTAATAAAATGGAGAAAACAAATTCAGTTTCTTGACTTCAGGGTCTGAACATTTTTCTCTACTACTATACAAATTGAGAGATCACCTAAGAAATTCCAAACTTCTCTAAGAATACTTATTTCAAAACAAATAAAAAGCTATGTATAGAACAGAGGTTCAAGTGAAACTTAAAAAAAAAAAAGGGGGGGCGCCTGGGTGGCTCAGTCATTACACGTCTGCCTTCAGCTCAGGTCATGATCCCAGGGTCCTGGGATAGAGCCCCGCATCGGGCTCCCTGTTCTGCGGGAAGCCTGCTTCTCCCTCTCCCACTCCCCCTGCTTGTGTTCCCTCTCTCGCTGTATCTATCTCTGTCAAATAAATAAATAAAATCTTTAAAAATAAATTAATAAATTAAATAAAATAAAATAGAAGCCAACTATACCTATCATCACCTTGAGCATGAACCATTGAGGGGGTGGGCAGGCATCAACAGGAAAGCAAGTCCAGTTGTTTCAGTTGTGGAGAGAAAGGAATTAAGTCAACAGTATGAACATGCAACCAACTTCCAAGAGTCTATCCTATCACAGATAGCAACATGGCCTCTCCCAGAAAACCCATTCACACATTCTAGGATGCATTACATTTTTTTTAAATGAGTTCTAATTTATCAGAAGTTTATGTTTATAAATCTGAGTAGCATCTGTAGAACTGTGGGCAAATGGGTTCTGTATGCTCTAACAACCCATCAGCTGGTACTCAGCATCTGGCTGTGCTGTACGAAAGAAGAGAGGCTGGAAGTCACGGATGGGCAGTCAGGGCCAGTGCCCAGACTAAGCTGTGCAATTTTGTAAATTTTATTGCTGACTACTTCCTTTACTGAATTTAAATAGATTAGCGATATATACAAAGTACCTGAGTAATGCCTGGGATTCGTTACAACCATACACCATGTACAACTACACCATTAAAACTGTATTTTAAATACAGACAGTCTTAATACAGAGCAGTTTTATATATCCCAAAGCAGGTTTCTTCTTTGTGCAATAATTAAAACTCCGTATTTTCATCAACATTTTATAATAGATCATTTTGAAGCCAAATAGTAAGCAATTCTATCACAAAAGCAAAACATTTGAAACAATCACCATATTTCAACTTTATAACCTTTATAAAATATAAGCTTGCTGTGGCCATAGAATTGTGTCACTTTCCGCTGACCACCAGGCGAAAACCTCTGTCGGTGACTTTCAAGCTGATACGGTCTATGCCACTAAAAGCAGTCACAGGCCGAATGGAAAGCTAGCTGTGGGCACTTCCGGCAGTTCCCTCAATCCATGTCAGTAGTCATTTCATGAATCATTGCAGCTTTCCTTCATCAAATACCCTCTCAGGTTTTTCAGCCATCGTTCTTAAGATCAATTCACAAAGCAATTCTTCACCTTTCCATATTTTTATCACTCCAACATTTACCTATTTTGATTCCTTAAAGATGTCAGTTTTTGGCAAAACTAACTGGGATGGGGCATGGGCGCAATGATCAAAAAAAATGGTTGCCTGGGGGGTGTAAGGGCAGAGTTTGACTGGTAATGGACATGAGGGAACTTTCTGGGCTGATAATAATATTCTGTACCTTGATAAAGGTTTGGGTTACACAGGCCTACACATACGTCAAAACTCAGCAAATGTTTCCTTAAGATTTATACATGTCTGTTGTGCTTAAATTTTACCTCAAGAGGAAAAAAAACTATCACTGAACTCTAGTTAATGATATGCATGCTGAAGTATTTAGGGATAAGTGCCTGCCATTTACTTTGAAATGCATCATAAATAAGATGGATTGACGGATGAATAGAGGGATGAATAGATGGATCGATATATAATCGAAAATGTTTGCTAAAATATGAGTGGTGGTATTCTGGTGTTCACTGTAAAAATCTTTGTTTGAAAATTTCCATAATAAAACATCTTAAAGTTTGTAATTTCTTCATAATCCTTTCCACTTTAATATTCACCCAGTAAAGAAAAAGGCATCAGCAAGCGTTACCAAAGACTTTGACCATGACCTTAGTTACCACCTTGCTTGATAAATTTAGATATTTATGAAAGTTGACCCGAACAGTTAGCACTGGATAAAAACATTCTTTAATTAAATATATAATTTATTCATCCATTCCTTCATTCATTCCACAAATACCTGTCACTCACTTTCTATGTACCAGATGTCTGTAATGCTAAAGGAAGAAAGCCAACTTAATTGTAATACAATGTGATATATATCAAGTATTAGAGGAATATGGCTGGCAGGGCATTTTCTGGACCGTAAAGAATGAGTATGATTTTTCCAGATGGAGTACGAGGAGGGGAAAGTTAATTCCAGACTGTGGAAAATTGAATAAGTAAGCATGTAATACAGAAACTTTATTTCACAGCTAAAATTAAGTTTATGGTAGTTGCTTCTTAAATTTATTGAAGTATCTAAAATAAATCTACATACAGTAGATCCCTCCTTCTACTATCTGATATACTACTTTTGGAAGGTTCTGCAGTCTTTTCAGTGACCAATATAAATCTAGGTGTATCTTTTTTTTACCATTGACCTCAAGCTGCATGGATTACATTTAAATATTTAAAGGTATGTCCACATTTGATTTTATTACTCATTAGGAATTTTTTTTTTTTATAAGAAGCTTTTTAGCTGGAACTCACTTTGGGAAGTACTGCGCTAATGTCTTGAAATTCCAAGAGTGAATACTCAGGGATTAAAAAGTTTCCCAGACCAGGCAAAAAATAAAAATGCAAATTTCTAACATAGCAACTCAGCTCAATATAAAATGCACAAAGGACAAATATCAAAGTACTGTCTAAATTGTAGACAATCTATTTAGGTATTTTTAATATTTTGTATTTTTCCTTTTAAGGCATGTAGATGGTCCCATTTCCTTTAATGACTACTTCATCTCTCTAAACAACAAAATTCTAATACCTGTGGGTTTACTTCAATAGATTTTATCTGCACAATGTGTGTATCACTATAGATCTCACATGCTTAATGTGAAAAATAAATGAGATTTTTTTTAAAAAGGAAAAGGAGTTAGGCTTACTGTTCAATAAATAGTAGTAACTAATACTAAAAAATAGTTATCCATATACATATTCATGCAATTGCACAGACATGCTTTTTGATCTGGGCCACAAGCTAAAGTGAGCCAGAATTCATCTTATCTTTTCAGTTTAGTTACAAAGTCCTAACTCTTCGTCTCATTGCATTACTGACCACTTCAATGTCATGATAGCTTTTCATTCGCTCCCTTTCAGATCCAAACTCCTTACTTCACTGCTCACCCAAGACTGGCACTCTTTACAGAGTTCACTAGCAAAGACCTTAGAATTCTTTTATCATTTATCCGTTAGTGGCTGAGAATAGAAATACCACTGGACCTTGACCTCAAATAATCCTCTAAAAAAATTCCCAGTGACTGAGTTGGGCTAGAGGTTCAGACTCAAGATGCTTTGTAATTTGTTTCAAACCATTTTCTATAGGTACCTTCAAATGATCCCTAGGCTGAATGAGATGTTTTGTTCTGAGGGGCTTTGAAAAAGTCAGTTAGGAAAGGTAATATTAGGGGAGTTCTTAGGACTGAACACTGCATTATAAAAAGAATATTCAGAGACCCTAGGGAAAAGATATTTCTAGGATGAAAAAAATTTAAATAGAAAGTCTGATTTCATTTGTTAATACATATAATGGCTGTTACTATTTAATAGTAAAGTACATTATCACTCTGAGCTAGAAAGAAGTAAGGATTTGAGGTTATACTTTGAGATGAATTAAGTGATCTAAGTCAATGAATCTTCAACAAAGGGGGACAGTTGTGTGCAGTGTCAGAACAGTCTGTAAATTTGGGAACAATCTTGCAAAATGATTTTTACTATTGATCAGTTTATTAATCTCCATGTTATGTTTCCACTAAGTGAAAAATAAAATATTCTAGACATTTACTGTTAAATTATAAATCTAGTCCAACATATCATAAAGATTTAAAAACAGTTAAATCTTTAATAATGCCATAAGAGCAAATAGTGTCCATAACACTGACATTGTCGTCTCTTAAAACAGGTTGAATTTAAGATATAGGTATGAATCTTATTTTGCCGGAATGCTAATTATGCTCATTTAAAAACCCGAAAGGCATTAGTCCTGATTTTCACTTTTTAATCTTTATGATATGCTCCTGATATGAGTGGGCTGTGACATTGTTCCTCAGCTGAGTCCTGCCAGCCGACTATGCACCTGAAGCTTCCTGTTGCTCCTATTTGCAATATTCTAACAGAGTGATTGTCTTTATTGTTCCCTGGTCCTGTATTTCAATCTTAAAGAAAATGATAAGGCAATTAGGGCCTTATTTAGCAATTAAGTCACTCGGCCTCCCTTGTCAAATGAATGAATGGGTGGATGGATGGATGGATAGATGGATATAAATAAACAGATGCTTGGTTTCTTAACTAAATGAGCAAGACATAAGGTAGCAGAAAAATGAATACTAAAAAGGTCAGAAGAAATAGAGATTTCAATAATAATTGTTGAAAGAGTAAGGACCAGGAAAAAAACATTTTGATACAAAAAATCTGAATGTCTAAAAATACTTGCTGAATCCATACAATCCTGAAAAGCCTTTACAAAATGATCCCTATGTGAAATAAATAAATCTGTTATTTCAAAAAGAAAAGAGAAACTTTTTTGGTAAAAGGAATAAATCTGATTTCATTTAAAACTTTTTAAAAAGTACTTTGATAGAGTACCTTTCTAAAGAAATGGCCAGATACCTAATAATTTTTTTACCCAAGAAAACCCTATTCTGCTTTACTGACTGACAATATGCTTCATTTTAAAACTAGAGTAGCACAAAAAGTTCAAAGGAAGACTTTCCAAAGTACAAAACAAAAGAGTCTAGTATCCACCAAGCCACAGCTGAAATGACTAGCTATACCACCTTCCCAAATCTGTCAAAGCTTAAAAGTATATTATTATACAACACAACTATTTATATATTTCCTACTTGAACAGCATCACAGTTGCCATGACTTATTCTTTCATTTTCCACAAGTATTTAAAAAGCAATATAGTTCCTGATTTTAAAGGAAAGAAAAAAATAAGTAGAAAAATAAAATGCAGCACATTTTCACAAATAGAAAGCATGTGATAAAAGATGGGTAGATGCACAGGTAGGGTATGGGTAGATGCAAAGGTAATTATGGGTACATGCACAGGTAGATTATGAGTGGATACATGGTGGATGGGTGGATCCACAGGTGGACGGGTAGATACACAGGTAGATGAATCAACAGATGCTCAGAAGGGCAGGTGAATCGATAAATAAGCTGCTTTCTATCAAAGCAAAAAAAATAAATGCAATCTTTCTTTCCTCCTTTCACTAATACCTGTAGAAGTCCTTACTCCACAGGTTGTCATGGTCAGGAGAGGGTTTATGAGTTCCCATGAACTATAAAGGAGGGAGAGAGGGGGAGAGATGCATGTTGATATGGGTAGACACATGAATGTGTGTGTGAAAGAGAGAGGGTGAGTGTGTGTTTGTGTGTGTGTAGACATTCACTGATAAATTTACTGGAATTAAGATTTCTTAAAGGTTTCATGACCTAAAAGAAGGTTAAGGCCCACATTTGTAAAGTGTTTTACATGATTCATTAAATGATAGGGCACTGCTAGGTAGTCTTCTCAAAGCTGGGAAGCCATGCTAATAATTTCCAGAAAACCTAAGGACACACTCAAACTCAGGGTACTCATTTAACAACAGAACTCTTAGCTGCCTTAAAAAGGTTGGAAATTATACTGCTTAAGACCATTTTTTAATGAAATTAAAAGCCTAAGTGGGCAATGACCATTCTCAAAATTTACTTTTAATAAGACTGAAGTTAGGACACAAAAGTTCTGTTATCAGCATTCAGTACTCTGTGCAAGGAAAATTCTTAGCACCGCCTGAGTTCCCACAACGTGCCTTAAGATAACATGCAGATGCGCAGAATCATATCTCTCTTTATTAGAGTACATTAACAAAAGGGGCCCCTTCTTTTGATCTCCAGAAACAATTAACCTACTCTTTTTTAAAAGTGTACTTTTCCAGAGTCTTTCACCTACCATCCAAAGAAGCAAAGCCTGAGTAAAAAAGAAGCTGGCAAAGCAGCTTGAACAAGCACTTTCCATACATGTAGGGAAGCTCTGGCACTCACAGATGGTGCTAGGCATGGTTCCTGAATTCAGAACAGCAGGATAATATCCACTCAGTACGTAACAAAAGCGCTGAAAGTCAGCTAAAAAAAAAAAAAAATTAATTAATTCAACATAGCCTCCCTGATTTCATATTTATTAAACATCACACTGTCATAATAGCCTGGGAGAATTAAATAAAGGATTTAAAGATTCACATCTAATTGAACTCCAACCCAGATAAAACACTCTATGGTTCTTGAGATTCCAATGCTAAATTTTGCCTTTCAAAGGCAGCAGAACTTTGGAGAAATGATATCTTCCTAGAGATCCCCTTTGAGCTTTTCATGAACATTTATCATGGTGGCAAATAATTTCCTAAGTTTCTTAAATGGACATATCAGCTTACACTTGGAGAAATGCAGACCCAAGAAGCAAATTCACAGCAGGAAAAGGGCAACACAATATTGTGGAAAGTATGTTGGACCAGAATCAAATCAGAAGACATAGGGTTTTAGCTCTAGCAAATGAACGTGAGCTCCTGGGCAAGCATGATCGTAATGTAATTTGCCTTTCAGTCACTGCTGCCACATGTATACAAAGCAAACATAGGGGAACACATTATAGCCTTGAGCCATTCTACTTTTTGTCTCTCTGGCTTTATCTCATAAATAACAAAGTCCTGCTTGAGATCCTGATTAGAACACTATAATTAAAAATTGGAGAATACATGAGGATATTAGAAGTTATTTTTTTTAAGATTTTATTTATTTATTTGACAGAGAGAGAATGACAGGGTACAAGCCGGGGGGACAGCAGAAGGAGAGGGAGAAGCAGGCTCCCCGCTGAGCAGGGAGCCCTATGCGGGGCTCGATCCCAGGACCCTGCATCCTAAGTATGCTAAATGACATATGCCTGAAAACGACTGCTATTTTATCTAAAAATAACACACACTAAAATACTATTCTTCCTTTCTTTCCTGGTATAAAAAAATATTTTAAAAAGAAAGTCAACATAAATTAGGGAAAGCTAAGGTTTTCAAGTATGCCTTTTAGCCTAGTCCAATATATTTCTTTTTTCATCTGAGTTTTTAACAGACTCTCAAGAGTATCTGTTGATGCTAGTCTATGGGAGAGATAAGGACAGATAAAATTCTTATTAATTCTTCCTTAATTTACCAGATATTCCAAACTCAAGCCAAAATCCTTACTTGAGCAAGCAAAGTAAAATTAATCACTTAGAAAAGTAATGGGATAATTATTTTAAACTATCTATTTACAAAAATAAGCTTTAAGAGATTTAAGTAGGGTAACCAAGCATTTTCCTGGGTGCTATGTGTACAAAATAAGAACCTGTACAAGTGTATGATTATTTTTACCGTTTTCCCTTACTACAGGAAATAATCAGACAATAGACACTAAATATTAAATTTAAATATGCTATGTCCTTTTTTATCTTGAGGACAAATGGGCTCCATCTCAGTAGTAGTTAGTAGACATGCAAAGCTTCCATGGGATATGGCCAGGATTTACAGAGCTTTTGTTATATAACAAAACCCAGATAAACCAGAAAGGAAATGCAATCTTTGGTAGGATAGTATTCATCATTAGTGCACTTTAGACTTTCTTTTGGTCAATGGAAAAGAAAATTGTGCACTCATGAGCAAGTCATTTTGCTCAGTGGGTCTCAGTCTTCTCATATGTAATAAAGTATTAATTATAAATTTTATTTATCTATAAACCTTTGTTGGAAGAGATCATGGTACCCTGACATCTACCCATAATAGGTAGCCAAAAAAATGTGCAGAACACAAAATTACAAATGTTCTTTCCAGCCTATTTATTCTTCATTTCTATAATTTCTTAAGTATGAACTTTGTGTGGGTAAGTCCATAAAATGTGGCAGAACATATAAGAGGGTGGGAGGTCCATAAAAATGTGGTAAAAATTGAAGACTAAAAGAGAAAGAAACAATTTGCCACAGTTGAAAATTAGTTAAAGAACCATCTGCTTTTATCTTTTATGTTACTAGACCAAAGTTTTCAGAGGATTCCAGAGACAGAAATTAAGACACGAGAAGATAAATTAGATCGGTTAAATCTCAAAATTGTTTTTTGATAAATATAAGAAATTTCAAGCTTTGATTATCCAATTTACTAAAGAGTTGCCTGCATCAGACTTTACCAAAACCTCTAGTTTTAAACTTTATAGAAAAGTCATAGAATTATAGTTTCTCTTCAGATTTCTCTTTGCTTGTTTTTTCCAGTTAAAACCTTCATAGAATGCCTAATCATAATTTGAAATTACCATAAAACCAAAACTTCCCTAATTTCTTTTTTTTAGAGAGGGGGGAGGGGCAGAAGAGAAGGAAGGAGAGAATCTTAAGCAGACTCCACGCCTAGCGGGGAGCCTGACAAGGGGTTCCATCTCACAACTCTGAGATCATGACCTGAGCTGAAACCAAGAGTGGGACATTCAACCTACTGAGCCAGCCAGGTGCCTCTTCAGTAATTTCTTTTTAAAAATGTTTATGCTCTTTGGGCAACAGTGGAATTAGTACTTAGAAATTCACATGTATTAAAAGGGTATTAAAGAGGGCACGCATTGAATGGAGCACTGGGTGTTATATGCAAACAATGAATCATGGAACACTACATCAAAAATAATGATGTAATGTATGGTGATTAACATAACATAATAAAATTTAAAAAAAAAAACAAATTCACATGTGCACAATCTAACTTAATTAATATTCCAATATACAGAAAAAAGCTGTAAGCCACCAAATATCTAACACAAAATTATTGATAACAGCAAAACTCCCAAATTGACTAAAAATTACTAAAACAGAATGATCACAGAAATTGTGGCATACCCACTTGATCTTCCATTTTGAAGCCATTCAAAATGATGGACATAAAACCCACGTAGTGGTAAGGAAATGCTTTGTTAAAAAAAAAAAAAAAAAAAGACAATAGATTGAAAGGAACTACACTATCCCCTAAAAAGGGAACAGTTTTAACCAAATGTTGTAATAACACAAAAACAAAATCACTCCTCATGGTATTTCTTAAAGAAACTAGAAAAGTTAAATTAAATAAACATGCATTTTTAACTAAGATAGGTCTGAGTTATCTTCCAAATCTTTTCTCCTTATGCTTAGATATACATAATCACTGAATACTTAAAGAATTTTTCTCATTATGTAAAAATCCAAATAAAGTCACTCAAATATTTTTAAAACTGTTTTATTATGTGGAATCCTGCCACTGAGTTAAACTCAAAGAGTTTAACATTAAATCATACAAAACTACACTTACTTGGTTTTTTTTTTAATGAAAATCAGCCAAAACAGATCTTTAAAAAAAAAATCTCATTGCTATAACAGCTTGAAAAAAATCCAGAGAGCAAACAGAGAACTGTGTCAGACTCAGTATCCTCAGTAAAAAAAAAGTATAAAAATGACGGTCTCAAAGATATGCATATAGAATAAATTTAACGGTGCCACTTCGCAAAGATTTTACTTTTTAAATTACCATTACTTCTCTTCCACGGATTCCATTAAATTTAACCCTAAATATTTTATCATTTGGATGATATCGTAAGTGGTATTTTGGTTTTTATTTTTCTAAATGTTTATTACCAGTACATAGGAACTCAGTTACTTTTTCCTGTATTGGTTTGTATCTACAGTATTGATAAATGTACTTTTTAAAAGTTCATTGGGGATTTTTTTTGTAGATTTCTTAGGATTTTATATGTGCACAATCATGTCATTTGTAAATTAAGATGGCTTTATTTCTTCCTTTGTAATCTGTGTGCTATTTACTTATTTTATTGCACCATCTAGGATCTTCAGTAAAGTATTTAAATAAAAGTATTGCTAATGGACTTTTTTTAAATCTTAGGGAGTGTTTAATATTTTATAATTAAGTGTGGCATTAGCTATAGGTTTTTCAGCGATGGGTTTTACTAGGTTGAAGACATATCCTTCTATTCATAGTTTGCTGAGAATTTTTCAATGATAGAGTATTGAATTTTATTTAAAAAAATTTTTTGTGGCAATTGAAATGATCATATGCATTTTCTATTATAATCTTTTAATGTGGCAGTTATATTAATTGAATTTTGTGTGTTTAACCAACCTTGAATTCGTGGAGTAAGCATCACTTACTCATTATATATAATCTTTAAAAAAATATGACTGGGTTTTGGGGCACCTGGGTGGCTCAGTCAGTTAAGCGTCTGCCTTCGGCTCAGGTCATGATCCCAGGGTCCTGGGATCGAGCCCCACATCAGGCTCCCTGCTCAATGGGAAGTCTGCTTCTCCCTCTCCCACTCCCCCTGCTTGTGCTCTCTCTCTCTGTCAAATAAATAAATAAAGTCTTTAAAAATTAATTAATTAATTAATTAACCATTTAATTTTAGTATTTCTTCCTGACCACCTAACCTAATCTAGCCATCAAGCCACTATCATATCACACTGTTTTAATTATTTGTATAGCACTGATTTAACTGATATATATCTCTTTTATTTATGTATTATCTATCTGACCCTCTAACAAGTAGGCTCCTGGAGTAAAGGTGTGTTTTCTGTCTCCTTAATAACGCCAGGAGTCGCCACACAGACATGTAGGTTTTGCGTATGTGAATAGCACCTCACTGCAGTTATGCGACGTACAAGCTGTACACCTGAATACGACAAGCCTGTCTATGAATAATTACCATACATGTCATAAAAGGCCAGCGATCTTAATAGTCCCACTCTTCCATGGTGATGGCAATTTCATTCTCAACATGCATGTCAGAAAAAGCTGCTCCTCTAAGTTTTCAATTCCTAAATTTTCCTTAATGTAACTTCACATAAGCATGTATGAATCTGTCCCTTGTGATTCTATGAAATTTATAAAAGCAAACTATTTCTGAGGCAGAAACCAATCCAACAGAGTTGCTTATTAAAGGCCAATCAGTATGAGTTATGATCACAGTAAATTTTTTAAAGTATTCTTCAACCCAAAGTTACTCAATTATTTAGCACTAGGTACATACTACTTATTTTAAAAATAACTTTCTAATGGTTTCAAAGAATACTATTACATAGATGCCATAATCTAATCCATTAGAATTTTAAGCATAGAAAGAGATCTTAAACATTAAAAATTATAGAACTCTTTTTTATAGAATGCCATTTCTGTTTCATACTAGGGGGTTCGGAGTTTAAATTATTATATTCAGATGTCCCATACTGTTTCCAAAAACAGTTCTTTTTATTTTTTTTTAAGATTTTATTTATTTTTTGACAGACAGAGAGGGAACACAAGCATGGGAAGTGGTAGAGGGAGAAGCAGGCTTCCCGTCGGGCAAGGAGCCCGATGCGGGGCTCGATCCCAGGACCCCAGGATCATGACCTGAGCCGAAGGCAGATGCTCAACAACTGAGCCATCCAGGTGCCCCCAGTTCTTTTTATAATAATGTCTGACGATCCTACAGGAAACAGAAGCTCTACTTTTAATCAAAGTTAAGGCTAAGAACTATTTCCTGGGAAATCCAATTCAAAATAAGCAATCTCTACTTGAGATTGTCCTATTCACACAAAACTGTGTGGCTACAAGAAATGATAATGGAATATAAAACCTTTCTCTTCTAGGTTATTGTTTACAATCTGGATGAAGCTGATACCCAAAAGAAAGCATACAAAGGTCAATGTGAAAAGAATGCATAGGATTGGTCATTCCTCTTCCTACAAGACAAATGCTGACCAGTATGACTATTAGCTACTCAACAATAACCTTCTCATTCCCTCATCCAAACCCCACACACCCACATAAAATAGAAGTTATAACCCCTATTCCCCACTTGGCAAATACGAATTAAACAAATTTTTATTTGTCTACTATGTGCTAGGCTCCAAGACAATAAAATAGGACTAGGAAAACACTATTTGCCCCCCCCCCCCCCCAGAGGAGCTTCAGACTCATAGGAGGACATTATTTGACAATGAAGAATCACGGACACAAGGTCAAATCAAGGTGGGGCCCAGCAGTCAGAATTGGCCCTTCTATTCCTAGACCCAGGGCAGACTAATCTCAAACCATGCTGTTCTACATCCCAGTATCCAGTCCTCTTCTGGAACAGCTTCCTTTGGAGATAAGTCTCCTTACCTAGCTATTCCAGCCCCTCGTTCCACAGCTAATATCCTCATCTCTGCTTTTCAGAAATGGTGCTTCCCAGTGGCCCCTTCCAATTCCTGCTCTAGAACTCCCGGTCCCCATCTCAGGCACTCCCTCTGCCTCAAGTGTTCTCACACCTCCTCAAAACTGCACTCCCAGACTTGATGACCTGGGAGGGAAAATCTGTGTCTGCACATGATGTAAGAGAAAGACAAATTCACATCTAATTAGAAAATAAGGCAAGGTGAAAACACATGACAGCTCAGCAGGTAATGTGGTCTGAGCTTTTTATTATAAAAATGTCCAAAGATATACAGATGTTTACTACAGAGTAGGGATTCCTTTTGGGGAGCCACCAACTATGTACCACAAATTGGTCCAGAGGTAGCTTTAGTGCATTGATCTACAAGAACTTACAGTCAAAACTATTTCAGGCTTTTGCCTTCTCAAAACAAGCTTCAATCACTGGAAGCAGCTTTAGGGACATATATTCGAGAACTTCATCATTTGCAGTTGACTGATTTTCTAGACCTTCCCAATACTGAATTTTACCCTTTTAATGACCCTCTGCTCCCAATATAAACTTTCATCAATGCCAGGATATTAGATGAAATAACCCTGAAACGGGCCTTCAGATTAAGGATGGCAACAAAGTACATCTCTAACCTTCAGTAATGGCCTGTGCAAATGAGGAAGCCCAGGTGTTCGCTGCAACATGTATGTGTAGTTACCTCAAATGATTGCCAAGTACCAAAAAAAGTCTGGCGCAAATAAACTAGGACTCAATGCTGCAGCTAATAAAGCATACAACACTACAAGGCTGAATACAAATACTAACAGAATTTTCTAAAATTGTATGCCAGGAGGTCCTTTGTAAATCATAGGAGGATAAGTGTTTTTAACATTCAATTTCCCCATATAGTCAACTGCTATGCCCAAGCAGGTCCTGTGAATTGAAAAGTCAAACAGAGCTGGCTTGGACCTAGTTATAATTACCATTTAAGTACAAAAGAACAAAAGTCTCTATGTTGACAGAAACAATATCAAAGCAGAACAAGGCCTCACACTATCATCTACAATGTCTCAATTTCACATTTGCTTTGGAAATACAGAGGATTTTTCACTTCACTTTCTCCTTTCCAGAACACCCAACAAAACATTTAAATCAGTTAATAAAAATATATACACATAATAGCATCAATTTTTTTTAAGAAGGAGGCTTAAAGATTATCTCATTCAAACTCCTTCATTTTAAAGATGAGAAAATAGAAGCAAGAAAGGGTGATTCACCCAAGACCACACAAATTAGACAAGAATCCTCTATTATTTATACCTATGCACCATAAAATAGCCCATTTTTCAAATACAATAGAATAAATTATTTTACAAATCTACCGAAGTACCATGCTACCTTTAAGACAATCAGAGTATTACGACCCATCAGCAGAGGAGAAAACTTCAGTGGGCTGGTCAAGGACACAGAGGACACAATCATGGTCTCTGATTTAAAATGAATTCCCAAAAAACATGGTAAACTTGAAGTGACTTGGTACAGCTAAGCATACAGAGCTCCTAAATTTATCAATCCTCCTCTGTACACTTCTGAACATGATGACATATACGTACACTATTTTACACTCCTCCTCAGTCCAGGCTGCCACAGATCAAAACTTGACTCAAAATATCTAAGAGGGACTTCAGAATCCCTTTTTTCAAATGTTCTAACTTAACACTGAAAAGGCTGTAATTATTAAAATCTCAAAAAAAAGCAAAATGTCAAAATATTTAATTCAAATATGTATAGCTGCTACATTTCCTTCTTTATTTTTATTTTTATTTTTTTAAAGATTTTTTATTTATTTATTTGAGAGAGAGAGAATGAGAGACAGAGAGCATGAGAGGGAGGAGGGTCAGAGGGAGAAGCAGACTCCCTGCTGAGCAGGGAGCCCGATGCGGGACTCGATCCCGGGACTCCAGGATCACGACCTGAGCCGAAGGCAGTCGCTTAACCAACTGAGCCACCCAGGCACCCTCTTTATTTTTAAATGTAGAGATTATTGTAAATATTCTAACAGTGCATTGTCCCTTCTTTCTATACAGCCATGACAGAAAGAAACGGTGAATTAAAAGGGGAATAGTTTGATTTTCTATCCCTTATAAAGGGAGGAAAATTGTAAATGGCATTATATGTGTGAAAATTGAGCTGTAAAAAAATATAGCGTGTGCATTTTGACAGCATCAAATTTCAAAAGGTAAAAAATATTTAGACTTCTAAATTACTTCTCTAAAAATATCACACATTAAACGTACAGCCTTAACTTCTGTAAGAGTCATTGTTAAATGCAGCATTTTTATAAAAACTCAGTTTCTTTATCACTTGGGAGAAATAAGTTTGTTACTATTTTCTATATTCCCCTATTATCGAACTCTTGAATTTGTTTGTTTTTCTCCACTAATGATAATGCCCTTTCTCATGCTTTAAAATAATCTCCATATTTATTTATCTGCTGATACACCCCATATTTATATTCTGGCTCAGCTAACGCATTGGCAATTATGTACATGTATACATGCACGTATATGTACATGTATGACACATATAAACATACACACAACAGGAAGATGGTACAGCGGTTAAGTCTCTAGAGCAAGACTAATTGGTTCAAATTATGGCTCCAGCACTCACAAGCTTAGACAAGTTACTTAACCTCTCTGCACCATAGTTTCCTTACCGGTAAAATGAGAATAATAATAGTACCTGCTTCTTAGAGTCTAAATATGACTAAATAAAGATAGATTATTTGTAAAGTGATTAGAATAGTGTATGGCACTTTTAAGTATCTGTGAACAGTGTTGCATTTTTGAAAATTATTTTTACCTTCCTTTTTCTTGCATCTCTCCCTCTTCTTTTCTTCATCATCATTTCCACACAACATTTTTATCAAGTGCTTAATATCAAACCCAGCATTACAGATGATATTTATGCACTTCTGACCCTCAGAAAACAACAGGTCATGCTAACCCTGATGATAATGTACATTCCTTACACAAATAAGTAAGAGAGCACAAATAATAATCAGGGACAGAAACTGCATAGTACAATGTAGTTGATCTTCTAACTGGGGTACATCTACTCCTATAATGACATGAAGATCTAAGAGGTAGTTAGACACACAGCATTTATAAGGGAATCAATTTCCAGACCCTCAACTTCCATATAAACTCTTTCCTAAAACCAATCCATGTGAGAAAGCTCCTCCCAAGTAGGATCTCCTTTCCCATTGCCCTTCTCTCCACTACCCTTCTCTCCTGCTTTATAGGAAAACAGTTGTGCTCTCACAGATCCCTAAGCATACTACAGTATATTGTTCTGAGACAGAAAAGTCTTGGGGCGTCAAAAACAAAAGTACAACTCATGTATTTTGTCACTACTGACACTCTCTGAAGAGAGAAGTATCTCCCCAAGTGAGGAAACATCTTCTCCCCCTTCCTAACAATTTACCCACCTCCTTCCTGGAAGAAGGATGAAAAAAAAAAAAAAAAGGATAGATAGATGCATACACACATTAGTTTAAGTTGCTTTAGCCTTCAAAGCAGCAAAACCATACAAGGTCCTGGTGAATAACAAAGAACCACAAATTTGAAAACTGAGAATAATGAAATGAAAGTACAAATAGAGAATGGGAATTCAAGCACGTCCTCCAAGACATTCTGAGCATTTTTGGATACGTTTCAGAGCTCAAATTAGAGGATCGTTTTTGTGGAGTGCTGAAAGGGTAGAGGTTGGAAAATAGGATTAACTGAAGAAAAGGGAGGAACAAGAACAAGCAAAGAAGGAAAGAAAGGAGAAAGGAAACAAGGCAAACCGTTTTAGAGTTAAAGGAAGAAATCCTATCGGATAAACCAATTGCATAAAGGCCACAAATTAATAGAGCATAATCAGTGATTGAAATGCCATATTAGCAAAACAAGATGCCTAAATTCTACTTTGTCAATAAAGAAATCCTGCATTTTCTCTGGATATATCACTAGTAGCATAAGAAAGAAATTAATAAATACTTTCTTAAAAGGAAGGCTTAAGCAGAAGATAAGAGAAAATATATAGGTCACAGAGAATATAAAACTAATGGTGTCTTTACATACAGACTTAAAACAATTCTGGCCACTAATGGGCAGTAGGGCTGAGAGAGAGACATACCTTTAGGACATACTACATTACCCAGTGATACGTGGAATAGTTTAGACTTATCTTTTCCTAGTAACATTTCAATATTAATCAAAATGCAGGTTTATAGTTTAATTTTGAGACTTACTGTAAAGGTTCTTATCAGCAACAATTTTGTATAATCTACCATGACTATACATATGCACCACGTTTAGTAAGGCTGTAACAGAGAGAAACTTAGCATGTCTGACTCCATATTGCCTCTATTTCCCTTGCTGCTGTGACCTATAGCTTAGAAACTTCTGCTTACCCCTGCATATAGACATGCTACAGTTAAGGTTTGCAAAAACTGCTTTTTATCCAAATTCCACTTCATCTGAGGAGATAAGGAAGTGCGTACATAAATGACTATGCTCTCTTTGAGATTTACAAGAATGACATGACCAGATTGCTGTACTCAAAGATCAACTGACCAAGGACAAAGAAGTCACACGACCTTCTCAGATGTCTACAGATGTCAGTCACGTTTTGACTCCAACCCCCTCCTGTTCCCCGCTCTTTCTAACATAAAAGGAGCTCAAATCTCATGCTTGACTTATAGGTCTATTGTGTGGCAAGCAGAATGAGCTTGGACTCAGTTATAAGGCAATTTTTGATTTATTGTACGCATGTGAAATTAAAAGCCAGAAGCAAACAATTATTTTAACAAGCTGTCAAGATATGCAGAATTTTGCCAAAGAAACATCGTTTATACTGATCTTTTGAAAAGTAGATAAAACTTAGAATTCCCTCAACAAAACTGTTATGCAAAATTGTCATAAAATTCCTATAAAGCATATGACTCAACTGCTATCAAAATCTTCCCCAAATGAGATTGATTTCCAACAGAGTCCCAGTTTTTAAACCCTGACAATTTCCTGTCCCTTTTACTTTTACATTTTATTTTCTCTTGCTCAAAAGAAAGGACAAAGAAGCATCACAGGTTTATTTTTTATTATTGTCATTAGTGAATTTTATTACCATCTTGAAAAATACCCAACAGTGACTTCCTGTTCCTCTGCCACTAATCTCTCTCAGGCAGGCCCAACTCTCATTCTCTGGAGTTGGGAAGGGAAAGGGAAAGGAATCGAAGTAACAGGTTGCTACCACCCTCGAACTCAAAGCCAACTTATTGCTCCTTTTATGTACTGCCATCATGTCCTCCAACATTCCTGGATCCGCTTGACATCAATCTATTCTATAACTTATCTCCTAACATGCCATATAATTTACACATTTATTATATATATATAAAATATTTTTTCTTTTTTTATTATGTTATGTTAATCACCATACATTACATCATTAGTTTTTGATGCAGTGTTCCATGATTCATTGTTTGTGTATAACACCCATTCAGTCATAGATTCTTTTTTTTATGTTACGTTAATCACCATACATTACATCATTAGTTTTTGATGTAGTGTTCCATGATTCATTGTTTGAGTATAACACCCAGTGCTCTATGCAGAACATGCCTCTTTAATACCCATCACCAGGCTAACCCATCCCCCCCACCCCCCTCCCCTCTAGAACCCTCAGTTTGTTACTCAGAGTCCATAGTATCTCATGGTTCGTCTCCCCCTCTGATTTCTCCCGCTTCATTCTTCCCCTCCTGCTATCTTCTTCTTTTTTTGCTCAACATTACTCGGCATCAGGGAAATCCAAATCAAAACCTCAATGAGATACCACCTCACACCAGTCAGAATGCCTAAAATTAACAAGTCAGGAAACGACAGATGTCGACCAGGATGCGGAGAAAGGGGAACCCTCCTACACTGTTGGTGGGAATGCAAGCTGGTGCAGCCACTCTGGAAAAGAGTATGGAGGTACCTCAAAAAGTTGAAAATAGAGCTACTGTACGATCCAGCAATTGCACTACTGGGTATTTATCCCAAAAATACAAATGTAGGGATCCGAAGGGATACGTGCACCCCGATGTTTCTAGCAGCAATGTCCACAATAGCCAAACTATGGAAAGAGCCAAGATGTCCATCAACAGATGAATGGATAAAGAAGATGTGGTATATATATACAATGGAATATTATGCAGCCATCAAAAAGAATGAAATCTTGCCATTTGCAATGATGTGGATGGAACTGGAGGGTATTATGCTGAGCGAAATAAGTCAATCAGAGAAAAACATATATCATATGACCTCACTGATATGAGGAATTCTTAATCTCAGGAAATAAACTGAGGGTTGCTGGAGTGGTGGGGGTTGGGAGGGATGGGGTGGCTAGATGATAGACATTGGGGAGGGTATGTGCTATGGTGAATGCTGTGAACAGTGTAAGACTGTTGAATCACAGACCTGTACCTCTGAAACAAATAATACATTATATGTTAAAAAAAAAAAAAATCATTCGTTTTTGATGTAGTGTTCCATGATTCATTGTCTGCGTATAACACCCAGTTCTCCATGCAGAACGTGCCCTCTTTAATACCCATCACCAGGCTAACCCATCCTCCCACCCCCCTCCCCTCTAGAACCCTCAGTTTGTTTCTCAGAGTCCATAGTCTATCATGGTTCATGTCCCCCTCCGATTTCCCCCCCTTCATTTTTCCCTTCCTACTATCTTTTTTTTTCTGACAGATGTTGGCAGGGATGCAGAGAAAGGGGAACCCTCTTACACTGTTGGTGGGAATGCAAGCTGGTGCAGCCACTCTGGAAAACAGTATGGAGGTTCCTCAAAAAGTGGAAAATAGAGCTACCCCACGACCCAGCAATTGCACTACTGGGTATTTACCCCAGAAGATACAAATGTAGGGATCCGAAGGGGTATGTGCACCCTTATGTTCATAGCAGCAATGTCCACAATAGCCAAACTATGGAAAGAGCCAAGATGTCCTTCAACAGATGAATGGGTAAAGAAGATGTGGTATATATATACAATGGAATATCATGCAGCCATCAAAAGGAATGAAATCTTGCCATTTGCAACAACGTGGATGGAACTGGAGGGTATTATGCTGAGCGAAATAAGTCAATCAGAGAAAGACATGTATCATATGATCTCACTGATATGAGGAATTCTTTATCTCAGGAAACAAACTGAGGGTTGCTGGAGTGGTTGGGGGTGGGAGGGATGGGGTGGCTGGGTGATAGACACTGGGGAGGGTATGTGCTATGATGAGCGCTGTGAATTGTGTAAGACTGTTGAATCACAGACCTGTACCTCTGAAACAAATAATACATTATATGTTATATATATATATATATATAATGGTCTCTTCTTACTAGAAAGAAAATAATCTTCATATGGGCAGGGATCTACATCATTTTGTTCACTGACCTATCCCAACTACCTAGAACAGTGCCTGACACATAGTAGCTACTCAAAAACACACTGAATCAATGAATTCTTAACTTTGCTTAGGGTTCTATCTGTACCAAACTCCCCATGTGAGGCGTCACAAACAAAACCACGTGCTGCTCCATTCTAATTACTTAATTTGCATATGATTTTTCTCACCCTAATGTCACTGTCATGGGTAAGAGTTTGTTGCCACAAGAACTGGAAGTGATATCTGCACATTTTAGCTGTCATTAAAACCCTAACAAATACTTCTGTTCTTGGCTGACTTCATTTTATGTCCACAAGAAACCCAAACATCTAATAGTTTAGTTTGTTTCTTTTCCCTCCTTGGACAATGTCTTCAGTCTCTTGTCCTGAATACCTCTCCTATAAATTTACTACCTCCATTCATTTCTATGTACCTTATCCCTTATGCCTTCCCCCTACCCTACAGTAGACTTACTCCTCTGATTCTCCCTTGACCAACAAGGGAGAATGTCCTCAAAAGCCTCCATAAAAGCCCATTAGCAGAAAAAGAGGTTATTAAGATTAGATGAGGTCATTATGGTGGGCCCTAATACCAAATAACTGGTGTCCTTTTAAGAGGAAAGTTGGAAGGAGCCATGAGCACAGACAGAGGAGAGATCATGTGAAGACATAAGGAGAAGTCAGTCATCTACAAGGCAAGGAAAAAGCCTCCGAAGAAATCAACACTGCCAACACTTTGATCTCAGATGTTGTTTAAAACCAAAAAAGTCTATTAGTAATAGATTTATATACACATTTGTAAATCTACTTAACATATATAAGTAGATGCTATGTTATTATTGTAAAAGTATTCATAGCAAATTGTAGCTTTACTTTAAACTGATACATGTAAAAGTAAATGCTACCTACAGAACAGGATGAAATGAATAGCTCACTTTATTGTTAATATGGAACAACTCCAGGGCTGGACTATCTGCCCTTGAATCAGTGAGGGAAAAGGAAAAAAAGACTGGGGCAGTGGGGGTAGGAGGCTGTCACCAGGGTGATTTTGAACAGTGCAGGTATTAGGTGATTGGCTACCTCCTACCAATCAGTGTCTCAAGCTAACCCAAAAATGACTATTTCATACAGCAAAACCCAATCATTCCTGTTCTTTTAGTTGTGAAAAGGAAAAGCTCCCTAAAACAACATGCATTCATAAGTGATTAGTATATAGTAAGCACTCAATAAATATTTGCTAAATAAATTAATGAATCGATGAGTACTTCCCTATGCTTTGGGAAGTTCAGCCCAAATTAAATGCCAGAATTTTATATGTAAAGGGTTAGGTCTCAAAATGTGTATTACCAACTGATAAATATAGTAACAGTTAAATAAATATATCTGGATGTTCAATAAGAACTTCATGCATTCATACATCCAACACATCATCGAACCATTGTGAGCCAATTTTACAATAAATTGAAACACTTTTTATTTGAACCAAATAATTCTCAAGTAACAATTTATGTCAGTCATACAGCCACCAGAAAATGAGAATAAATACTTGTTTCCAAAATTAATTACTCAAAAACAGTAAGAAAATTAATTTTAATTTACTCTCAATTTTGAAGTAATATGTATTTTGTTATAATAATTTTGATTCTGCCCTCCAAATACCTTTAATTTTCCATTTTTCCATATTTAAGATTAATCACCTAAAGCAATGAAAAACATTTCATTCTCAACTCACTAAAATATAAAAGGTATTAAACACAAAGACACTTTTTCAAATATAGGTAAGTTCATTGCAAATGCTGTTCATAACATTTCAAAAGAACATTGCTAAAAAGTGTTGCTAGGATTCTTTTTTAATTTGCACAGTTTTATTACTAAGAATTCATTCTTGAGACAAATGTAATTATTTTAATTAACTGGCCCTTTACAAGGTATGTGATCAATAAGTATTAGCAGATTCCTGATTTTAAAAGGTTTTTGAAAACTTTTTTTCTCCACCCAAAAATAAAATCTGGGCTAAATTTGATCCACTGATACAAAGATATAAATGAGAAATTCCAAATTAGTAACACCTTAATACAGCTAGATAGAAAAATGAATGGTGAAGGAAAAGGCCATTAGGAAAGATAATGATCCTTCTAGCATGGTCTGAAAGCAATCCTCCCTATGAAGTTCAAATTCAGTAAAAGGTCTGTTGGGGAAACCTGTTAATCTCTAAGATTTGTCAGGAAAAAATGTGAAAGATTTTGAAATTTTCTTTTTTTTTTTAAGATATTATTTATTTATTTGACAGAAAGAGAGACAGCAAGAGAGTGGGAGAGGGAGAATGGGAGCGAGTGGGAGAGGGAGCCCCAATGCGGGGCTCGATCCCAGGACCCTGGGATCATGACCTGAGCCGAAGGCAGATGCTTAATGACTGAGCCACCCAGGCACCCCAGATTTTGAAAATTTCTAAAAAATATGTATGTGACATTTTTGTTATAATAATATTAATATATAATATAAATATATATTTATTGAAAATGCTACATATTATATTAATAGTTATTAGTAGGTATCCTGATTAGTATGCCCTTCTAGGTTATCTGGTTCTATAAGGGTTTAAGTCTTTACTTGTCTTTCAGCTACTTTACAACTCTGCAAGGTGTAAAACACCTAATAATATAAATGATTCTTTTCCACAGAAATACAAACAAATTCTCTCCAGTGGAGAAATAAAAATCCTTGGTGATCATAATCCACAGAATCATTGCCCTATGCATACTGACTAATTCTGTATCTGTTGTACTTTCATTTCAACATCCCTAATTGTCTGTATGTATGTGCTCTTTTACTTCCCCTGTGAATAAGTTGTAATGTCATACTGGTTCCCTCAATTGAGCTAAATAAAATATCTGACACTTGTCCATTTTATATTTGAATAAGAGTCATAATTTTTTTAAAATAACCTTTAGAAATGTCTATAACTAAAAGTATGAGTTTTGAAATGACACTTTCCATGAACACACCTTCTTAAAATTTCCACTAGGTCAAAAAACATCCCATGTAAATTACTCAGGCTAAAATAATATAGTATGCTTCAGTGAATCCAAAACACCATCATTATATGATGTTCCTTTATTGTTTATATACCAGTAAGAAAACAAAAAAGCTGGCAACTAAACCATAATACAATGCTTTCCTATCATTTAAGATTTCTTGTATTTTTTTCTGTTTATCATTTTTTTCCATTGCTCTAGTTCCATGCCTCTGTATCTATATAATTTATCTTTTGAAGACCAAATCATAGGATTTGGGAATTATGGTAGTACCTAAAATACACTTACCTCAACTAAAGCATTGACACTAGGACTATATTCATACATATGCAAACAATGACAATGACATCAAGACCACCACCAGGCCAACAGAGAATTTAAGAAGCTATCAATTTAAAGATGCATCCCAATTTAAAGATGCACCCTGGAATGCCTGGGTGGCTCAGTTGGTTAAGCATCTGCCCTCAGCTCAGGTCATGATGCCAGGGTCCTGGGATCAAGTCCCGCATCAGGTTCCTTGCTCAGCAGGGAGCCTGCTTCTCCCTCTGCCTGTCACTCCCCCTGCTTGTGCTCTCTCTCTCTCTGATAAATAAATAAATAAATAAATAAATAAATAAGCATCCTAATTTCAGGTACGTTGAAATATGAACAAAAATGTCCATCTTAGAAACCACAAAACACCATTGTGATAAATGTGTAAACCTATAACATGATTATAAAAGGTAAATGGGTTACATTCAGAAACCCGATCACTAGATGGTCATCATTTGCTTCAATATTGGAACTAATAAAGTCCATGTTGATTGCTGGAAATGTACACATCTTAAAAGTAAGACCCAAAATCTCAGTGAAGGCAAACAGCCCTTTACAGGTAAAAATGAAATGTGGGGTCCTTGAATGAACCAAGGTTATTCAATCTCTTACTGACTGAAAGAGTAGTAATGGGTGTTTGTCTCTAGTAGAAGGACAAGAAAGATACAGCATGAAAGGACTGGCTTAAAATAAAACAATGACAAAAAAATCACCACCATCCTTCTTAAGCAAATAATCTTCCTTCTCCTTTTTGATGTACTAGTGACATATCTTTCCCATTTTCAATCTAGTATAGATTAACAACTTGCAAAATTGTTATTTTAACAACCACCTCAATTAATATATCATAAAGCTTTTTTCTTAAAGGATTATACTCCAACTAGTTGTAATCTCCTTGAAGATAAAGGAGACAAAATTCTTGAAGACTCAGGTACTTTTTCCAAGTTAAAAACCCAAAATCCTACATACTTGTCAATGACATCAGTCAGATTTCCTGCTAAATTTTATTTCTTAATTTTTGGCCTTCCGTAATTTCATAAAACTTGTAAAAGTTTTAATTGTCTATTGCTGGGGTTTGCAACATTGCCTACAATACCATAGTAGTCAGAACCGATTAGTAAATTTGACCTTGACTCCTCACAATAACCTGGATTCTCACCATCAACCTGTGAAGTAAGTATGGCAACAATCATTATTCCCCTTCAATACATGAAGAAACTTAAGTTTAGGACTTTGCCCAAAGTCACACAGTTAATAAGTAGAGTTGTCAGAACTGAATCCCAGGCCCTCTTACTCTGGGTCCATATTTTTCTTATAATCACAGACTTAATGCCGATGGCTAGGAGCTTTCCTTCCCTCTCTCTTCCCTCACATAACAAATGATATTTCTCCTGAGATCTGGCTTGCCCAGCTACAGAAACCCTCAACAGGGAGTTAGTCATTATTAATGTGGTAATTCTCTACACTTGCATTTAGCACAGATATGGTAATATTAGGTACAGTAGAGACTAGGGGAAATATACAATATTGATGGTCAGGTGATCAGGTTCCAGTGGGACTTGAACACTTAACTCTCCTATGCCTCAAATTCTTCCTTTGCAAAAGCACAGTGAAATGAAGATGATCTCTAGGGCCTTTTCCTAATTAAAAACCTGATATTCTAAACCCTTATCAATAACAATCAGATCTCCTGCTAAATTTTCTACTTCTTGATATTTAGTCTTGCATAATGTGGTGAAAGAAAAAGAGGAAACTATAGAAACTTAGCAGTTAAATCCTACAGTGAGAGAAGAACAGAGAATACATAAAGAGAAATTTTAATAAATTCCAATCATTGCCTGACTAAGGACACTGACTGTACTCATTTCAAACTAGAAGGTTTTAGGATAAAAGAGATCTATACAGACACAATTGCCACAGAAGCCCTTCTAGGTATACAGGATGCTGTTACATTTTACTAGCTTATAACATCCTTTTTTTGTACATGGCAAAACTACACTTTTCTCATTACAAATGCCCTAGTTCTTCCCACAAAGTTATTTTCAAGTTTCCAAATGTCACTAATTTGTCCCTTAAAGCAAATATATAAAATACTCCAACATATGAAAAATGCTCACCATGTCCTTTAGTTGCTTCAAGATACAGCATATAAATCACTGAGTTTCTAAATAAAAGCAAAGTACCTAGATATTTTTGCCTTTTAAAAGATTTAAAACAAATTTCCCACCTTTTCCCCCCTCATTTGCAGCTTTCAGGCCACTTAACGTGCTTCAATCTCCAAGATATAAATTATTTTTTCAATTGGTGAATAAATAAAATTGGTATTTTGGACTTTCTGGTTAGCATGAAAAGGGTTGTATGACCTAATTTTTCCTTATATGAGTACATCTTTGTAAGAGTAAATTTCTATTAAAATGGAAATTATGTCTATCAATCGAGCCTGTCACTACAAGTAGTTTTTAAATGGTCAAAAAACTGATCAACTTTTATAGAATGTTATTGTTACCACCATCTAGTTTCTATGATAATGCTTTGTTTTAACAAATGCACTACCACTGCACTACTCTAACTTACCAAAAAAATTGCCCTAACTTACCAGTAAAATGATTCCTCCAATTCCTTTCTCCTTTGTTTCTCTGACCTTTGTTCCTTCAAAAAAATTCTCTCTGGGGCGCCTGAGCTGGCTCAGTCAGAAGAGTGCAAGACTCTTGATCTTGGGGTTGTGAGTCTGAGCCCTATGTTGGGTGTAGAAATTACTTAAAAAAATAAAATCTTAAAAAAAATTTTCTTTTCATTCTCTCCTGAAAAAATTTCCCCAACCAATTTTTTTTCTCCTATCTCTCCAATCTTTTCATCCCTTTCTTTGGGATCCTTTTCTTCCTTTCTCCCCTTTGATTCTCTGCCTATATTCACCTTCCTTTTACTTCACTCCTTCATAGCTCATTTGTTTCCACAAGTTCAACAAACATTTCTACACTGATGAATTCCCAAGAACATTTCAGCCCTCACTCTGACCAATCTCTGATCCTGGGTTTCCAGCTGCCTTCAGGATAGATCTACTTGGACTTAATATCCTATTAGAATTCAAAACTTCTAGTTTCTCTACATCCTCCCAATCTCGCGATTCATAATCTCATACTTAGGGACATCTAATTCTCCTAAGTAATCCTAACAATTTCAAATCCTTACTATATTGCCAACCACAAACCCAGAATGTATTAGGTTACTTACTTTATTTCATTGCAGGATGCTAAAATGTCACTGAAAATAGCCACACACAAAAAATGTGATGATTGTTTTCAATACAAACTGACAAGTTCATAGTATTCTTTTTTTTTTTTTTTTAGATTTATTTATTTGAGAGAGGCGGGAAGGGGAAGAGGGAGAGGGAGAGGGAATCCTCAAGCAGACTCCCCGCTGAGTGTGGAGCCCGGCATTGGGACCTGAGTCATGACCTGAGTCAAAATCGAGTGGGTGGCTTAACCGACTGAGCCACCCAGGCACCCTATGGGTTCATAGTATTCTACGGTAAATGTACTATGGTTCACTCTTTCCCTACTGGACACTTGTTTCTAATTTTTCAATATTGCAAATAAAGTTATAATGCTCACTATTACAATTCTTTTCATGTTCAAAAATATCTCCTTAGTCTAGCAATACAGAAGCAGAGTTACTGGATGATAAGGTATAAGGATTAAGATTCTTGATTAACACTGACAAACTGATTTCCAAAACAGTGCTATCACAAAAATGTTAGCTCCAGGAAAACAGGGATCTTGTCTGCTTTGTGTGTATTACAAGCACTGGCAATACAATAATAAGCAACAAACGGTACATGCTCAATAAATTTTAATTAAATATATGAATCAATCAGCCAATAAGCCCTATGAAAGTGTTCAACATACCAAGTAAACAATCCTTCCAGGCAAAAGCTAAGAGTCATTTGCCATGTCCTTTTTCCCTGTGACAGCAACCAAGATGATAGGTAAATGTTTCTCTTCATGTAGTTATTATTTATCATTATTATTTTCAAATAGTAAAATGTAAAGGTTTTTTTTTCCTTGAAATGCACCCTTTTATTAAGCACAAAGTTGCAGGTAATGCCCTTAAAAAGAACTCCATGCAGGGAGGCCCTTTGATAGGAGCATTACAAGTGTGGAGTCCCAGTCCTAAGAAAGAATATGGAGCAATAAAGGAAGCTGCTAAAGTCAGAGGCATCCTTGACTCTGCTTTGAGATCAAGCCGACTTTGAAAATCAGAGAATATTTTAATTCAGAGAATTCCAATAAAGTTTTGCTAGATTTAAGTGAAATAAAAATGCTCCATAGTGCAGCTCAAAGATAGTTTTACTGCAGCTCTAGAAGTCCCAGAAAAGCATTGAGAAACCAGGCAACATGCTTCATTTTAAAGTGCCTATATGTGAGCTAAAATGCACCCAAGCATAAGGGTAGAGAAGATAAAGAGAAGGTGACCAGAGCCTCAGATATAAAATATAATTCGATTCGATATGTTTTAACTGCAATAAATAAACCAAAGAAAACAAATGTATAAAGATCTGGGCACATAATCTGAATTTCTAAAGAAATTTTAACTGTTATGATCTAAATCCCATTAGATAAAGAATATTTCTTCTACAGCTAAACACACTGATGTTTAAGAGTTTTAGTGAAAATTCCAAGACCTTTATTTAGAGGAAGTCCAAATGGAAATGAGAAGCAAGATTAATGCCAATCAACTGGCGTTTCACAAAGGGAGAAGAGTGGGATATTTTCTTATTATTTTGTTTGTATTTCATAAGTAAAGGTGTTTGTGGGAGACTTTTAAATAAATGTTTGCTTTTTCTATTTTTTTAGGTAGTAAAAGAGAAAAAGTTAACTAGGAAAAGGAGAGAATGAGAGCAGTCATCTGCAAATTTTGCAATCCAGAGAAATCCTCAGAATATCCTGCCTTAATGTTATTTGTTCTTATACTTAATTACCACAATTACCATAAATGATTACAGTCAAGTAATATGATTAACTAAAACCAAATATAGTGTCGTCATGCTTTTATTACAATTCAAGTTCATTATATTTTTCCCATCATAATACTAATTCATGGTCAATATAGAAGATATGGAGTACAATAAAGAGCAGACAAAAGGGGGGGGAATCACTTCCAAAACTGTGATCTAAATAAATCATTACTTCATATTTTGGTATATTCCCCTGTCAAAGTTTTCCCATCCAAGTTTTTGCTTGCTCATTTTTTTCTATATACTTTAATTCTCCTTTTTTATTATGAAACATAACAACATAAGCTTTTACTCATGTTACCTCAATCTCTTCACAGGCTTCACTTTAATATAACATTCCATCAAGTGAGCATTTCACAATTTATATTTTGCCTTAGTGCTGGGTAGTTGCTTTCAATTTCTTTTACCATCGTAAATAATTCTGTAAAAAACATAATGGGTTTTTCCAGTATTTCAAATTCTTTTCTTAGAATATGCTCCTCAAAATTGAACTACTACATATCAAAAATGATAATCAAAATTAAAAGATAATATGATTTCTGGGTTTGTAACAAACTAATACAGGGTAGGGAAGTAGATGAGAGTTACAGATGAAACAAGATTGTGCATGTTAAAAATTTTCCAGAATAACATGTCCAAACAAAAATAAAAAGCAGACCACATTTAGAATATGTAATTTTTTTTTCATTCTAGCAAAGATGAAAGTTTAAGGCTCTTGATGCACATTGCCAGACTGCTTCCCTAAGGACTGTAATCATTTTTAATCCAACATAACCTTAAGGTTTATTGTGAAGCCTTCTTTAAATCCTCTTTTCTTTCAAGTCTTTGTTTATACATTGATGTTGGCATGTCTCTCTAACCTCCTACAAATTTTTTCTATTGAGATAGGTTTCTGAGTTTTCACTTGATTCTAGACACTGGCAATTGCTTTTATATGCTCTGTTGTTCATCATGGAAACATGATTCCACTCAGAACAACAACTGGATAACACAATGATTTACCTACAGGGGTGTTTATCATATTGTTGTCTACAAGGCAAAACTGTATCATACTATTGTTCAGCAAAAGTTAGAAGCAATCGTTACTGTATCACTTTCAGGGGCTGCACAGTATTTCAAAATGTAGGCTACAAAAATGTTTGTGTGACATAATTCTGCCTTGCATATATTTATACATACTCCTATGTACACACACACACAGAAAAAAAAAAACCCTAGAAGTACATATACTAATAAAAATAGTATTTTCTTAGGGGGTTGATATTACTAGTGATTTTTTATAAACATCTTTATTTATATGCTTTAATTTTAACAATAAACATTCTAAATGTATAATTTTTTCAAAATTAACAACTAAAGTTATCTCAACATATAACCAATCATTAACCAAGTCAATCTAGCCTCAGTTATTTTATGTGGACCTACCTCCCCTATCAAATGTATGCTAGGAATATACAAACACAGAGCCAAAGGGTTTAACTTTTACTATCTAAACTACCTATAATTCAAAAGGTCAGTAGGACCTATCACTCCTGCTATACCTGGCTCTCTGACCCCTGTTTGGCAGTACGTCTTTTTTTTTTTTAATTTTTTTATTATGTTATGTTAATCACCATACATTACATCATTAGTTTTTGATGTAGTGTTCCATGATTCATTGTTTGCATATAACACCCAGTGCTCCATGCAGTACATGCCCTCCTTAATACCCATCACCAGGCTAACCCATCCCCCCACCCCCCTCCCCTCTAGAACCCTCAGTTTGTTTCTCAGAGTCCACAGTCTCTCATGGTTCATCTCCCCCTCCGATTTCCCCCGCTTCATTCTTCCCCTCCTGCTATCTTTTTTTTTAACATATAATGTATTATTTGTTTCAGAGGTACAGGTCTGTGATTCAACAGTCTTACACAATTCACAGCGCTCACCATAGCACATACCCTCCCCAGTGTCTATCACCCAGCCACCCCATCCCTCCCACACCCCACCACTCCAGCAACCTTCAGTTTGTTTCCTGAGATTAAGAATTCCTCCTATCAGTGAGGTCATATGATACATGTCTTTCTCTGATTTACTTATTTTGCTCAGCATAATACCCTCCAGTTCCATCCACGTCATTGCAAATGGCAAGATCTCATTCCTTTTGATGGCTGCATAATATTCTAGTGTGTGTGTGTGTGTGTGTGTGTGTGTGTGTATACCATACACCCCGATGTTTATAGCAGCAATGTCCACAATAGCCAAACTGTGGAAAGAGCCAAGATGTCCATCGACAGATGAATGGATAAAGAAGATGTGGTATATATATACAATGGAATATTGGCAGTACATCTTAAATCCTCAGGAGTTGTATGTCCTTATAATTCATTTTTGATGACTTCACTGTCAGACAAGATTTTGATATTCACCAATCCCCCCCAGCCAGGCTACTTCTGGGTAGATATAAGACACTACTCTCAACCCACTACCCCAAGCTTTATTTAGGCTTTTAAAAGACAGTTACCAAATCCCTCCTTCAGCCAGAGAAATGGCACTTTATAGTAATTTTCATCCCAAAATGTGTATGCTTAATTTTGTTTTGTTTTGTTTGGGTTTTTTTTTTTAATTTAAATTCAATTAACCAACATATAGTATATCATTAGTTTCAGATGTAGTGTTCAATAATTCATCAATTGCGTACCACACCCAGTGCTCATCACATCACCTGCCCTCCTTAATGCCCACCACCCAGTTACCAATGACCCCATGGAAGGAGGGGGAGGTGTTTTTTGTTTTAGGTAGGCTCCACACCCAGCGTGGAACCCAACGTGGGGCTTGAACTCACAACCCTGAGATAAGACCTGAGCTAAGATCAAGAGTCAGATGCTTAACTGACTAAGCCACCCAGGCGCCCCATGCTTGATTTTGTTTAATTGTGGGGGAAAGAGATGATGTTTGAGCCCAAAAATCACTCAAAAAAGACATGAGAAAATACCAAATTTAATAGCTTTTTAGGAATGGGTAAGGAACTGTGGAGAGAACCTGTGAAAAGAAACTCTTAGAGATATTTGGAAACTGTAAGCCTTCTTTTTAACTTAAAAATAAACACAAGTCTTAATTAAAAAAAAAAAAAATTCCCTTACTTGGCTTAGCAGAAGATACCTCAGCTGCAACAACTATAATGAACAAAAAGTGAATATTGTGACTGTATAAAACACTTGAGATACATTTAAATGTACTGTATGTGTCTGATAGAGAGTGGTAGCTGTAGAGTTCATTGTTATAAAACCAGACTGACTGCCAGGCTAAATGACTAATGGGCAGAAGAGCCGAATGACCAAGAGCACAGCTCTGAGGGAAAAAGGCCCTCGTCTGAATCCTCACTCCAGCACATACTGGGTGACCTTGGACAAGTTAACTCATCTCTCTGTGCATAGTTTCCTCACTGTACAGTAATACTTCTTACCTCACACGGTTATTGGGACAATTAAATAAGGTAATATGTATAAAAAATTTAGAACAATTCCCATCACATAGTAGGTTCTCAGAAACCTGTAGTCCTAAAATTACCAACTGTATATATTGTCCAGAACTACATACAGTTCTACCAAAGATGAAATTGGTTGTAACAAGAGTATTTTGTTGCAGCTACAGTTTTTGGCTCATTTCTTACTACTTACATGAGTCACACTGCTTATACTCGCTTAAACACACACAGTACAGGTGATTTTAGAGAATAAATTTTCAATGATGACTGATGTTTACCTTGGAGACAATATGCCAGATCCCAAGTTCATGACAGGACTTGTTTGGAATTACAAAGATGAGAAGGTTAATTACCATTTTAAACATGATGATTCGCCATTGCCTTGTTTTCCTTTTTTTTTTTTTTTTAAGGTTTTATTTATTTATTTGAGAGAGAAAGAGAGCAGGAGCAGGGGAGCAGAGGGAGAGGGAAAAGCAGGCCCCCAGCCGAGCAGGAAGCCCGATGCGGGGCTCGATCCCAGGACCCCCTGACCATGACCCGAGCCGAAGGCAGACGCTTAACCGACTGAGCCACCCAGGTGCCCCCTTGTTTTCCTTTTGAGAAAAGGGCAAAACATTCTTACTAAATGCAAAAATATTCCTGTTGACAATTTATTCATTGCTGTTTATGACCTCTAGTTTTCTTTCAAATCAAGCAATTAGATTTTAAACAAACACTCATGAAATAGAACCAAAAACCACTTCCTCAGCATATTTAGTACTTCTTAAAGGTCTCCCACAAGTAACACCCTCCAATTAATATTTATTCTCTTCCTTGAATCATCAATGACTTGGCTGCCTAAGGGAAGCCGGTTGCCAGCTAAGGCATAGGAGGATGATAATGATGGGATTTAGCTGGGTGAAAAAATATGTTGCATTATAAAGAAGGAGTATCTCATCCAACTGAAATATGCTAGGAGAATAAAGAAGCCAGGAGACAACCAATTGTAAAAATATTAAGAAATAGGTAACAATTAAAGTCATTCTTTCTCAGCCCAACTAGATCTACTAACTGCCAGGGTTACTTTCTACTTACATTAGTATTACCTCAGGGAATCTATTGTTTTCCTATAAAAGCCAGCCAAGCTGCACAGCTTAACCAAGGTATTTCTCTATATTAGTTTTCAAGTATAGAAAGCTTATCTGTAAATAAAGCATACATCATTCATTGTTACCAGGATGTCATTAACTCTTGCTGCTTAGGAACTAAAATTATCTACACAGGGATTCTTTTACAGAGAAACAAAAGAAATCAACTTGTTAACCTAGCTCCCATAAATATCACATAAGTAAACCATGTATTCGACCATTAGTTATTGGTATAGGAGTACTGTCAGGCCATGCTATCCACGCTTCATGACTAGTATCTTCCACAAACCCTCAAGAAGCCTAGTTTCATCACTAAAATAAATTTAGGTCTTAAAGAATTTCAGAGGAGAGGGAAATACAGAAGAGAATGTCCAGAGTTAGAGATGGAAGAGTCATTTAGGGCTTACATGCCACATAAGAAGAGAACAAATGGAATCAGCACAAGTTTTAAACAGACTAATTATCTCAATTGTGTTGAAAAGAACTCTGGAAGCAATATGGAAAAAATATATGAGAGAAAACAGAGTCAAAGAAAGAGAGACCACATAGGATCTTAGTGAGGGGACCTGAACTGAAACATTGCAAAAAAGAGAAGAGAGAAATACTGAATACATATTTCACAGGTAGACCCAAAAAGACTCTGTATCTCACTCTATGTAGATGGTAAGAAAATGGAAATAAAGATGATTATAAAGTCTCTAACCGTAACTTGTGCCTAAATACAGTAATGTCAAAAGCCAAAATTATACACAGAGGGAGAGAACACGTTTGGTATAGGAGAGAAGGCTGCGTTGTGTTGGAAAAATGCACAGAATATCATCATATAGATATATCCAGTAGACAGCTAAAGATTAAGGCATGATGCTTAGAAGTCAGGTAGGCAAGAAGTTAAGGACAGGGGGCAAAGAGGAAAGAAAAGAAAACTGAGAAAGTAACCAGCAAAACAGAGAGCTCAAAGGAGAACCAAGAAAAAATGACTGTAGTATATGACAAGGGAGAAGAAAGTTTCAAGGAGGAAGTATTGACAGTGTTTGTCTGATTCTGCTAAGATACCAGGAAGCATTCATATTGTGACCATTGTATTTAAACATTGATAAGGTATGGGAATTGTTCCCAAGGAATTTCTATAGAGTATTTAAGATCTAGATCTGATTTCAATGGACTGAAGGAATAACTGAATTAAAGAATTGAAGAGAATTCACAGACTACTCTTTCTAGAAGTTTGAAAATAAAGAAAATGTGCCAATTTGATTTAAAATCGTGACTGATTCCAGGGAGTGCAAGTCTCTGTTACTGTTGGGTAGAAGAGAGAATTAAACAGAAGGACAGAAGGAATTACAGATAATTCTGAAGTCCCAAAATTCAATTTAGGGATCTAATGACCTCAGCTACACTGTCCAATACATTAGCCATGAGCCTCAGTTTGGCTACTGAGCACTTGAAATATGGCTCCTCCAATTTGAAATACACTCTGTTGAACTCACACCAGATTTTCAAGACTTAGTATTTCAAGATTTAGTATTTTATAATATTTTAATATTAATTACATGTGAAAATAATATTTGGATAAATTGAGTTAAATAAAATTTACACCTAAAATTAACTTCTCCAGTTTCTTTTTACTTTGTTGATGTGCCAACTAGATGCTTTAAAAGTACATATATAGCTCACATTATATTTCCATTGGACAGCCCTGATTTAGAGAATGAATACTAGATTGGAAGAAGAGCAGGATCAGAAAGGCTCTGTAAGAACTGACCCTTGTGTGTATCACATTAAGGCTGAAGTTTCTAAAGAGGTCACCCAGGAAAACTTCATGACTGTGTAGTTTAAGAAGCTAAGGTCCTAACTGATTAGATGGCTTACTCAGGTCACCTGTCTCATTAGAAGGAAAACCCAGAGGAGAACTCATCCAAAGGTTTACCTTCATTATTTCACTTCTTGAGATGTCAGTAAAAATTTAACAATTTGAATTTAAAAAAATTATAGTAGCTTAACTGTTATATATATCTCATTCTATGCCACCATATCCAATACAATGCCTACTTATAGTAAAAAACATAACCTCCAAACATATTAAAATCATGACCTCAATAAACATTCAGTGTCCTTTGTGCACCAGCCAACCTATGATATTAAGGTATGTCAACCCAGGATTTGTTTTGCTTTTGTTTTACTTTGGACATATATACACTCTGAATTTATTTCAACCTAAACCCACACTAATTTTAAAGATAGTATCACCCCTTCAAGTATATACCTCTTAAAAAACAGTTGTAAGAAAACACATTTGAACAATTCCAAAGAATTTGCTTCCTAATTATTGTGTCATTACCTGCCACTCGCTAGTAGTAACTCACGAAGACACCATCGTGTTCCTAAGTACAATACTCACAGCAAGTTAAAAATTAGAAAGTTCAAAGTATTGCTGCAGTATATGATCATTATACCATATTTCAATTTCTGGCATCATTTCAAGTCCTAGTTTGCCCAATGAAACCTTCAAAGCTCATTCAACAACTCTGTTAAAGGTCAGCCTCAGTTTCAGGATCACCAACCAAATTATAACCAACCGAAATCTCTGGCTGTAATTTCTTAAATACTCCAAGCCACTATGAATCTACTTATACTTCCTATGTAAGAAAGTGCACATTAAGAAGGGGGGAGAGAAGGAATGACATTTATGACATTTTCTTTTAATGCTAATTTTCCATGTGAAAATTGAAAAACAAACATCACTTTAAACTAGACACAGTACTTAATTTTGTGAGATAGCTTAATAAGCTAATAACTGACAAAATCATGATAGTTATTTTCTTCATACAGTTATTGCTCCAAAATACAGAGCTGAAAAATGAAAAATAGATTATTTGATTAGACAGCATGTTTATTTCATTCTATATATCCACCCTGTATTTATTTTAACAAATAAAGCTACTATTGGTATTCCAAAACAACATTATGGAGAGTGACAGAAATAAAGAATTCCAGCTCCCATGTCTTGAATATCTGCTGCTATCTCAATGTATCTCACACAGATAAAAGGCTGATGTGAACCTAGCATGGAGTTAGGCATGCACGGGCTGATGGAGCATTTCAAAGCAAGTTTTCAACTTTGATCTACATGTTTTCAATTCTTTGTCTTGTTGGTTGTGGACCCTCTTCAAATAACTGGAGTTTGTGTATTCATCCATTTCAAAGGTATTCCAGTCTGGACTCCTATAGGGCAGCCTGCCCACTGGCTGCAGTAATCTCCTAAAAGTACAGATCCAGGTGTCATTTAAAGCTGAGCTGCAACGCAGCCTTAAAAGAGTTTTCCAGTTTTCCCTCATTGTATGTGCCATTTAGCTTACTGCACAGTAGGTACTAAATGTCCCACCGGGGGCGGCTGGGTGGCTCAGTCGTTAAGCGTCTGCCTTCGGCTCAGGTCGTGATCCCAGGGTCCTGGGATCGAGCCCCGCATCGGGCTCCCTGCTCCACGGGAAGCCTGCTTCTCCCTCTCCCACTCCCCCTGCTTGTGTTCCCTCTCTCGCTGTGTCTCTCTCTGTCAAATAAATAAAATCTTTTAAAAAAATAAATAAATAAATAAATAAATGTCCCACCATCATCCGTTCTTCACAAAGCATAATCTAGCATGGTGCTACAGAGGATCACTCTCCTTCAATGCTGGAAGGCTGCATCACAGGGTTGGGTGTTTATGTCAACCTACTTTATATTAAGAGTAACTGACCTTGATAAGTTCTTTATAGATTTTGGACACTAGCCCTTTATCTGATATGTTATTTGCAAATATCTTCTCCCATTCTGTCAGTTGTCTTTTGGTTTTGTTGACTGTTTCCTTTGCTGTGCAAAAGCTTTTTATCTTGGGCGCCTGGGTGGCTCAGTCGTTAAGCGTCTGCCTTCGGCTCAGGTCATGATCCCAGGGTCCTGGGATCGAGTCCCACATCGGGCTCCCTGCTCCGCGGGAGGCCTGCTTCTCCCTCTCCCACTCCCCCTGCTTGTGTTCCCTCTCTCGCTATCTCTCTCTCTGTCAAATAAATAAATAAAATCTTTAAAAAAAAAAAAAAAAGAAAAAAAGCTTTTTATCTTGATGAAGTCCCAATAGTTCATTTTTGCCCTTGCTTCCCTTGCCTTTGGTGATGTTTCTAGGAAGAAGTTGCTGCGGCTAAGGTCGAAGAGGTTGCTGCCTGTGTTCTCCTCTAGGATTTTGATGGACTTTTGTCTCACATTTAGGTCTTTCATCCATTTTGAGTCTATTTTTGTGTGTGGTGTAAGGAAATGGTCCAGTTTCATTCTTCTGCATGTGGCTGTCCAATTTTCCCAAAAAACAAATAATCCAATCAAGAAATGGGCAGAAGACATGAACAGACATTTTTCCAAAGAAGACATCCAAATGGCCAACAGACACATGAAAAAGTGCTCAACATCGCTCGGCATCAGGGAAATCCAAACCAAAACCTCAATGAGATACCACCTCACACAGGTCAGAATGCCTAAAATTAACAAGGTAGGAAACGACAGATGTTGGCGAGGATGCGGAGAAAGGAGAACCTTCCTACAATGCAAGCTGGTGCAGCCACTCTGAAAAACGGTATGGAGGTTCCTCAAAAAGCTGAAAATAGAGCTACCGTATGACCCAGCAATTGCACTACCGGGTATTTACGCCAAAGATACAAATGTAGTGATCCGAAGGGGTACGTGCACCCCAATGTTCATAGCAGCAATGTCCACAATAGCCAAACTCTGGAAAGAGCCAAGATGTCCTTCAACAGATGAATGGATAAAGAAGATGTGGTATATGTATATAATGGAATATTATGCACCCATCAAAACAAGAACAAAAACAAAAACAAAATCTTGCCATTTGCAATGATGTGGCTGGAACTAGAGGGTATTATGTTAAGCAAAATAAGTCAATCAGAGAAAGACATGTATCATATGATCTCACTGATATGAGGAATTCTTAATCTCAGGAAACAAACAGAGTTGCTAGAGTGGTGGGGGATGGGAGGGATGGGGTGGCTGGGTGATAGACACTGGGGAGGGTATGTGCTATGGTGAGCGCTGTGAATTGTGTAAAACTGATGAATCACAGACCCGTACCTCTAAAACAAATAATACATTATATGTTTAAAAAAAAAAAAAAGAAGATAGTAGGAAGGGAGAAATGAAGGAGGGGAAATCGGCAGGGGAGACGAACCATGAGAGACTGTGGACTCTGAGAAACAAACTGAGGGTTCTAGAGGGGAGGGGGTAGGGGAATGGGTTAGCCTGGTGATGGGTATTAAAGAGGGCACATATTGAATGGAGCGCTGGGTGTTATACGCAAACAGTGAATCATGGAACACTACATCAAAAAAAATAAATTAATTAAAAAAAAAGTTGGAACTTAAAAAAAACAGAGTAACTGACTTAACAGGGAGGGTGGGGAGGTTGCATAAGGATCAGCGGTAGACTTGATATCAGTATTTTACACATAACATCTGAGAGGCCTTCAATTTGATATTAAGCCTATAATTTGGTAGAAAGGATTTTTTATTTCCTTAACTCTCAAGGTATCACTGAGAGATCAGGTCACTAAATTCAAGGACAGTCCTCCATTTTTCACTGCTACTGAAAACCCGGCCGTGTTTAGGACTTCACTAGTACAGGTTAATATGAGATGTAGACATTGTCATGCTCATAGGAGGCTAAGCTTTAACACCTTGTTCTAGATCAACAAACCTATTCACCACTTTCTCTATACAACTTTTCACACTTGCCTCAAAATTTTCACACATGCCACCTCTAAAACTCTCTTGTTGCTTCTCTAGTCAAGTATGTCCACCCCATCTTCAAAATCTAGTTTCAAATTCACATCTATTTTTCTTTCACCTCCTCTTCCTTCAGGAATTCATTAGTCTCAGTATCCTGTCAATGGTTGTTTGTATGGTCCTATAAACTCATCACACACCACGTGTCTTTGCCTCATCTCTGTGTTGACCAATGACACACAAGGGTAGAAACTATGCCTCCATGTCTGCTGTGCCATCTCACAACACTTACCACCAATGGTACCCTGTTAAACCACATTACTGAATTTAAAACAAAACAAAAACAAAGACAAAAAAACCCTTTTTTAAAGCCCTGATGTGTAGCGTTCACCAATTTTCATGATATAAATACTCACACCATAGCTGATTTCAGGCTGTCAACATGAAATCACTGTATGCAGTGTTGTGAAGAAATGCACACATTGACTTGGGAGCCAGTTCAAGGCAATGTATGATGCTGGGCACAACTGCTGATTTAGTGAATATGCAGTTTCCTTCCTAATATGCCCATCTGCCACAATTTTGACAAGCTTCAAAAATACCTATTTTCAATTCTGTCTTATTCAAGACACATTCATTCAGTAGAATGAGTAAGTCCCACAAAAGGAGGTGCTTTGCCTCTCTGTTGTATCAGAGTGGCTAGTTCTATGCCCAGAGTAATCCCTTAGAAAATATTTGCCAAATTAATAAGCTGTCAATATTTTTAAATATAATAAAATACCATATAAGTATCCAGTAAGAGCTGTGATATGCCTATCATAAAATAATTAACCTACCCATGTGGAAAATAAAATAATCACAGAAAAAACAGCTGTCAAATTAAAGGGTATGTTAGAAATTATTGAGTACAATCCCTTCATTTTATTTAAAAAAAAAAAAATCCACAGAAGTTAATTGACACACAGTCCCTTAGTGCCAGAGTGAGCCTAGAACTCAGGTCTCTTATATCTGGTCCAAATCTTTTCTGAGTAGATAATCATGACTGTCCCTTGGGTTATTGTCTACTTGAGCTAATAACCTGTTGAGGAGCTGCCATTATTTTGAAAAGCAGACTTTTTCATTGGTTTTCCACACTAATATATATTGCAGAACTACATTTAATATAATATCTAATAAAAGAAAAATCAAGGTAATTATAAGACTATCAGTGACCAGAAAAAAAAAAGACTGTAATTATAAAAGATATTTCTGTATATATCTGATGACCTTTTTCTCAACACAGCATCATGGAAGCAGCGATTAGCCCAAATTCTATATTCATACCATCTTTAAATTTGGAATCACCTATGAACTTAATTATCTTGATTACTATTCTATCTGATCATAGTACAAAGGTCATGTAAAATTAGACCTTATATTGATTCCAGATATGATTACCCAGATCTTCTCACAGTTCAGAGGCCTAAAATAAAAACTGTAAAAATGGCCAATAATTTATCAACATCTTTATAAAATTTTAATAATTTACATATGTATAAATTATTGGGTTAATTTGAGAGAAAAAAACCTTTAGACAATATTTGGGATTTCTTTAGACAATATTTGGGATTTTTACCCATTTATGTTTTTAATAAGACCTGAACTGAGAAACCCTTACAGAAATCCTAATTTCCTATACTGCATTTCTCTGAATGGTTCAATTAGGCTAGCAGCCTCTAAACATATTTCTGTTGTCAAACACATAAGTAGAATCCAAATTTAAAGAACTGATCAATAACAAAAGAAATACATTATAGCTAAAATTATAGTATTTTAATGGATTACAGATGATATCCTCATGAGAAATTGTTTTTCTCCATTTAATTATTTGTTACCATTTAAAAATCTACATACAATAAATGTGTTTAAAAAATCATACCACTCTGAAATTAACTAAAAACATCACTCCCCTCCATTTCTAGAGTAAAAGTGAGTATTCAAAGATAATTGCAGGAGGTTAAGTTCATTAGCCAATATTCCTCTAACACCTAAGGCAGTTTTCTGATTTTTTTTTTCAGTATGATCTTATTACTGTCTAATTATCCATATTGCTTTTCTTCCTTTTTGTTCAACTGAAATTCACTGGAGCAGTTTAACCTTTCATTTAGAATCATTAAATATACCCCCCTCCTTCACTGATAATTGGCCTTTTTCTTTATTAACTGATTTCCCCTCTTGATTTATTATACATCTTTTTTGCCAAATTTGGATCCATTCTGTTAATACATTTTTTACCTTCCTTCAACTCAATTAACACAGTCATGGTTACCAAAACTTTCCTATTATTTCTTCAAGTTCTTATTGCACTTTAAAGATCCTCTAGTAGAATAATGAATTTTTAATAAACCTGGAATATTTTAATGATTCTTCTTTAATTCTATAATGAAATTTACGTGAGACATACTACTCACACTGAAATGTTTCCTACTGTTTTGTCATAACACTCTACAGTAACTTTTCAGCAATCCAAATACACAAATCTTTGCAATGTAACGTATGACCTCTAAAAGCACAAAAAGTCATATTATAATTATCATATCCATAGCCAAATCCAACTGAGCCAGCTTCTCTGTCAGCAATTTCAACATCCATACAATTTTTAATAAAGTGAAACTTATATTTGTGGTGCCTTCAGTAAATATTAACATGACCTCAGAATGTGAGTAAACCTGTCACTAGATTATGCAAGGAGTAATCTTTCATAATACAGGGCATTGAGGCTTCTTATTAATGGAAATAAACAGCAAGAAACAACAACAGCAAAAAAAGGATTCCTGTTCCCTTCCTGGACAGAAATGCTTTCCTGAGCTCCAAAGCACAGATAAAGTTTGGCAACTGTTGTTTAAGCCCTTTCCCTTTCTTATCAGCCACAGCCACATTTCCTAGCCACTGCCACCTCCACTCCCCAAACACAGCGCCTTTCTTTATAAAAGGTAAAGAAAAATGGGAGGGGAACTACTGACCTTGGATCGAGTAAGACGATGTTTAAGTTTTGAGATTCCTTCCACATCTCCAGGACCTAACTATGAAACAGAATATGGGCTCTAGCATTTCTTGTAAGAGCAAGTGAACAGAGTGTTTACTGGTAGGAAGTGCATCGTAAGTTGACAAAACAGATATAACCAGGACAAGATTAACTATTAGAGTCTTAATAACTCAACTCCGGAGTAAATTATAAGCAGTAAAGAAATGTAAGATTTCTACAGCTTTCTTACTTTAAATAATTTTAAGCAAGCGAGAAAGGATTTTGCTCTCATCCTCTTGTAAAACACCTACCTGCCAACTTTTAATTTCTCCAATCATTTCCACTGAAGACATAATCTTAATAAGCACAGATTCATTTGATGCCGTTGACCAAAAGAACCTTGGTGTTCAAAGTCTCCTTATCCATTCTAAAACTTCTGTGTAAGGTGCCAACATGGCTTCTTTTCTTTCAAAAATTTCAAATTGGTTTTGACTCTAGCTTCAAAAGTATGCAAAAATCTGCATTTTTATGATATTCTGAGTGATTGATTCTTATGGCCAGCTCCTCAAAACTCTTGTCATGCAATCTTAAAATGGAAGAGACCTTAGAGATCAACTAGTCTATACTTCATATTTTGCAGATACTAAAACTGACATAACGAATAAATTAAGATAACCGGTCTAAGGTCACACAGCCAGTTAACAAGTAATGCAGCTGGAAGGAGAAGCAAGATCTCCTCAAGCTTTGTCCTGTATTTTGTACCAGGAAACTGACAGGTAGAGGCTGACAGAGTTGTTTTATGTAAAAGAAAATAATACCTAAATAAAATCAGTATTTGCAAATCCTTATAAGAATGCTTATAAGAATCTTTCGTTAAAGTTCATTTTCCTTTTCCATACATTTTAGGGGTACTATTAGAATTGCTTAACACAATTTTCTACTGCCACTATAACAAATTAAAGCAAACTTAAGGGTTTGAAACAGCATCCGTTCATTAACTCTCCATTCTCTAGGACAGAAGTCCAGCAGGTTTGGCTGGGTACTCTGCTTTGGGTCCCAGAAGCCAAAATCAAGGTGTCAGCTGCTCTGGGCCCTTATCTAGAGAATGGGCGAGAATCTACTCCCAGGCTTATAAGGTTGTTGGCAAAATTCAATTCCATATAGTTATAGGACTAAGGTCCTGATTCCTTTGCTGGCCTTTGGCCAGAGGTTATGCTCAGCTTCTAGAGGTAGTACACTTCTCTCTGCTCAGGGCCCCTGAATCTACAAAGCCAGCAATAATGCTCCAAATCCTTCCTGCATTTGGATCTCTCTGATGTTTTTTTTTACATCTCCCTCATTTCAGCCTCTGCTTTTAAAGACTCATGTGATTAAATTGGACCTGGATAACGGAGGATAACCTCATCATTTTAAGGTCAGCTGAAGGTCAACCTTAATTACATCTGCAAAGTCCTTTTGGCAATGCAAGGTCACATATTCACGGGCATGATATCTCATCATATTCACTGTCCTGGTAATTAGGTTATAGAATCTTCTCAGAGACCAAAATTCTGCCTACTATACTTAGCACCTATTTTATTTTTTTTTTTAAGATTTTATTTATTTATTTGACAGAGAGAGACAAAGCGAGAGAAGGAACACAAGCAGAGGAGTGGGAGAGGGAGAAAAAGGCTTCCCGCTGAGCAGGGAGCCCGATGGGGGGCTCGATCCCAGACCCCTGGGATCACGACCTGAGCCGAAGGCAGATGCTTAACGACTGAGCCACCCAGGCGCCCCGCACCTATTTTATTAATAAAATAAATCACTTAAGGAAATGTGACTGGTTTTAGTTTTTTTAAGATTTATTTATTTTGAGAGAAAGGGTACGTGCATGCGCAGAAAAGGGGCAGAGGGAGGAGAAGAAGAGGGAAAGAATCTCAAGCAGACTCCCCGAAGAGAGCACAGTCCAGCATGGAACTCAATCTCACAACCCTGAGACCATGACCTGAGCTGAAATCAAGAGTCAGACACTTAACAGACTGAGCCACCCAGACGCCCCAAGGAAATGTGACTTTTTTTTTTAACAGATCCATATTGTTCACACTTAACTCTAACAAAAACATTACTTTTCAACCCCCTGTATTTATATATCTGTTTCCAGTAATGGCTCAGATCAGCCCCTGTACAACCACAGGGCCAGCTCCGTAAGGATGTGACCAGTGCCATCACATGGGCCTGAGGCTCAGACAGACCACAGTCTGGGGGTCTAATGCTCTGCAGCTGCCATCTTAAAATTCCTACCACTTGGAACGTGTTTGAGAAGTGAAGTCCAATAGGACAATACAGCAAATGCTAGGGGGTTGTTGTCTGAAAAGGAGTATATTTCTCTTTCATTTTTGGAGAACAGTTCCAATAGGTACAAAATTCTAGGCTGGAATTTTTTTTTCCTTTAGCACTTTACAGATAATATTCAGTTATCTCCTGTCTCCCATTGGTTAAGAAGTCAGCTATCTTTTTGCTTCTTTGAAGATAATATGCCTTTTTTTTCTTCTCAAGATTTTTCTATTTTTCTTTGGCTTTCAGTGGTTCGACTACCATGTGCCCTAAATGTGTTTTTTCATTGTATTTATCCTGATCAGGTTTGTAGTGCTTCTTGATTCTATATGTCGATGTGTTTCATAAGTTATGGAAAATGCGGGGTACCTGGTGGGGCTCAGTCAGTTAAGAGTCTGTCTGCCTCCAGCTCAGGTCACGATCCCAGGGTCCTGGGATTGAGTCCCATATTGGGCTCCCTGCTCAGCGGGGAGTCTGCTTCTCCCTCTGCTGCTCCCCCTGCTCGTGCTCTCTCTCTCTCTCTCTCTCTCTCTCTCTGTCAAATAAATAAATGAAATCTTTAAAATAAAAAGTCATGGAAAATGCTTGGCCTTTATTCAGATATTGCTTCCTCTGCCCCACTCTCTCTTTCCTCCTCCTCTTCTGCTACTCCAATTAGATGGACAACAGCCTTTTTCACTATGTGCTAAACAGACCTGTTGCACTATTCATTGTATGTCATAATCTTGTATCCCTCCATACTCCAGGGTAGAGATTTTCTCACTGACCTTTCACCCTGTTCACGAATCCTCTCCACGGCTCTATCTAATTTGCTGTCAACCTCATCAACTGAGTTCTTGTCTTCAGGTATACTAGTTTTCATTTCTAGAAGTCATTTTGATTTTTTTTATAGATTCTGATTCTCTGATGAAGTTATCCATCTTTTCATCAATTTTTTAATATATTGATAATTATTTTATAGCCCATATCTGATCATTCCAACAGCTAGATCACTAGGAGGTTATTTCTATTATTTATTGTTTTATTTTGTTTTGTCTTGGTCCTGGCTTCTGACATGCATGGTGATTTTTTATTGAATGCCAGGTGTTGGGTACAAAACATGATGTCTCTTGCTTCAGCGTGATGACTTTGCATGATGTCTCTTGCTTCTGGCAAAGACAGTTTAAGTAAAGGCAGATCACATGAAAATCAGGATTGAGTTTATCAGAGGCTGCATCTCAATTTTTGTAAGCTATGGTCTATTTCTAGTTCTCCCTAACTCCTAGGATATACCCTTCAAGGGTCCCAATTAAAAGTATGGAGTATTTTACCAGGGTCCTGCCTCGTCCTCCTTGAATTCTAGTTTGACTCACTAGCAGTATAAAACTGTCAAAGATTCTACTCAGCATCTCACTATCTTAGCTGCCACTCTTTGGCTTCTCAGTCTCACAGCCTGTGGTGCTTACAAAGTGACAAATAACCCAAGATAAAAAGTGGCACCGAATACAGGGTGCACCTCAATGTGGTTCTCTTCACTCTGGGATCTTTGCCCTTTGACAGAGCTACAATGCATGTAGATTTTATTTTTTTAATGCAGCTTTCTCATGTTTCTCAGTATGGGCCTTAGTTTGAAATAAACTAGTCTATCACAGATGAAAATGGAAATCAGATATTGCTTGATCTTAGTAGCCTATCTATATATGTATCTATATCTTAATAGTTCCAGGAGAATTTGAAACAGGTTGGCCTACCTACGTAACAGTTTATTTTTCTGAGTTATGTTTACTGTTTGAAACTTAAATTGTCTGCTTCTCCAAAATACTTATTTCTCTGTTACAATTATTATTTAAGCTTATATTCAAAATGCTTCTCCTTAAGAGTTCAATCTGACTCCATACATATATAATATGTATTTGGGAGCTCCTTTATAAATGCTTCCCTGAAATTTTTTTTTCTTTTTCTTTTTTTTTTTTAATAAAAGTCACAGTGTTCTCAGATACTGGATTTTTTCACAGTAAAAATAAAACAGTTACAACATAAGTAACCATTTACAATAAAACAGTTACAAACATAAGTACCTACTATTTCATAGAATGTTGCCTGTATAACTTTGTTCTTTGACAATTTCCAGTTATGGCTCAAAGGATATAAGATTTAGGAAATGGGTTGAGCAGAAGCCATGAATATCTCCTATAGCTATATTACCATAAAATCTCGATAATTCAAAATTGAAATTTATGATCACTGAAACATTTCCTAGCTCAAAACTAAGAAAATGTTTTGTTGCATAATTAAATATATAACACTTGTGGAAGCAGTTTACCCTACTCAGGAAAGCAAATTGATATTAAGGACTACCTTAAAGGCACCAACTTTTTGTATGCCTATGAAGAGCAGTTACAAAATCAGTTTAATCTCTATCAAATAAAAGCAATAAATACTTACACTGTCTCATTTTTTTAAAGTATCATTTGTAAACATACTTAGTAATGACTGTAAACTACAATGTGTAATTGAAAGTGCTGAAAACTAAATCTCTCATCAAAATAAACTCAAACTGGATTTCACTGTCCACCATTTTTAGAGTCAATTAATTTTAAAAGAAGAAGGAGGAGGAGGGGGAGAAGAAGAAGAAAAAGAAAAAGAAAAAAATAAGATAAAAAAGTTTGCTTATAGAACCTTTCTTTCAAAGTCATGGTCTTCGTAATTTTGTGTTCCTGAAATATACAATATTACCTACAAACTCAGAAAAATATTTGGCTATAAACAAAAAAAAAATTAGGAATGAGTACAGATTAAACAGATAAGCATCCACAATTATATTCTTCCAGCTCAACAGATAACTGGCTTTTAATACGATTAAAGGTCATCATTCTCAGTATTATCATTGCTCTGAGCATTTGTTCAAAACCTGAATTTGGTTTTTTAGAAGATTAATTTACCTTGGTGGATTAAGGGATCTTTAAAGATTTACAAGCACTCAAGACACAAAGGAACTAGCACCTTTCATTTTTTTTTTAAAGGCTCAATTCTATTTCATCTATTTCCCTGGCTGAAATCTTCATAACTCTTTGCTCACATTCACTGCTGAAAATGTAGCCATCATAGTGGCCATCTGTCAGAAAACAGCAATTAGTTTAGCATGTCACAAACCAGCTGCAGAAATTGTATGCACACTATATGTTCATAATAGTGTCTTATTGCTATTAATGAAGAGACTACATTTCATGAACCACTGTATCAAAATTCATTACAGAAATGGGGATAATATGATAGATGCTGAGATAATAAGGCCTGCTTGACTTCTTCGCTAAGAATGAGTAAGTGTCCTCAACCAAACCACCACCACAATATATAGAGGCATTATAGTTTGAAGGTTAAGAACACAAGATTTGATGAGAGGCACTTCAAACTTTGCTTTTCCATTTACTAGCTGTTATGTCCTTAAGCAAGTTACTTAACCTCTCTATACCTCACTGTTCTCATCTATAAAATAGGAATAACAGTACCTACTTGTGGGGGGTGGTTAAAATAAGGATTAAATAAAAATGAATATAGAATTCTTAGCCTAGTGACTGGAAAATAAAAAACAGTCAATACATATTTTAAAAACTGTTGTGGGGGTGCCTGGCTGGCTCAGTTGGTTGAGTATGTGCCTCTTGATCTCAGGGTCATGAGTTCAAGCCCCATACTGGACGTGGAGTCTACTTAAAAAACAAACAAACAAAAAAACTGTTGTGGATACCTTTTTTTCTCTCTCTCATAGACTGCATGTCTTTTTTCTTTGTCTTTGGACCTGATCACCCCAATACTCTTACCAAAACAAAGTGTTTAGCTATCTTGGGGAGTCTGCCTTTGCTTCATAGCAACTACCTTAGTATTTTTCCACCCCAGACTTTAGGATCTCACATTAGCTCACCTTAGACACACTCCAGGAAAGCAGCAGTGGCTGATGGGAAAAGGTTTAGACACAGTGATGTCTGTCCAATAGAAACAGAGTGCGTGTCACATGTTTAATTTTGAATTTTCTACTAGCCACGTTAAAAAAAGAAAAAGAGGGGTGCCTGGGTGGCTCAGTTGCTAAGCATCTGCCTTCGTCTCAGGTCATGATCCCAGAGTTCTGGGATCGAGCCCCGCATTGGGCTCCCTGCTCCACGGGAAGCCTGCTTCTCCCTCTCCCACTCCCCCTGCTTATGTTCCCTCTCTCGCTGTGTCTCTGTCAAATAAATAAATAAAATCTTTAAAAAAAAAAAAAAGAAAGAAAAAGAAACCTTTAAGTTAATTTTAATAATGTATTTTATCTGACTGAATATACCTAAAATATTATCATTTTAACAAGGGGCAGTAACCACTTGAGCTGCTCAACAGCCACATTTGCCTGCTACGTCAGACAGGACAAGTTCAGAGTTAAGTGGACCTGGATTCGCATTCTGGCTCTGCTATTCACTTGCTATTTACTTGCTAAATCTCATTTTCACTGTGTTAAAAATAACCATTTCCAGATATTGTTATGAGAATTAAGTAAAAATGGCATACACACAGTGCATGGCACAATGCCTGATACACAGGGGTGCTCATTAAATGAGAATTTCCCCACCCTCACCTTCTACTCTAGAACTGAACATGGGCTCAGTATCATATCATCTGTGACCCGGCCTTAGTTCCCTCTCTTCTATCTGTACTATAAATTTTAGCCTTTCTCCCATCTGCATGGCTCTCCCGCCTTGCTTTCTAGCAGCAGTAAACGTGACTGTGTGGACTTCTGGAAGCCATGGGGTCTCCTAGTCGTGACCCAAGTATGTGGTCCTCAGAAACCAAAATGACTTAGGTGAGAGAGTTTCCTTCTCTGGCCCTGTCTCCTCCGCCCAGAGCTTACCACAACTATGGCTTCCCCAGCAAGTGCCATCAATAGCAATGGCTTCTCCACTGGAACATACACCGACCTGAAAACTTCTAAAGGTAAGGATTTTTCTACAAAATAACTGGCAGAACCCTTCAAAAGTATCAAGATCAAAAAAGACAAAGAACAAATGAGGAACTATCACAGATTGGAGGAGACTAGAGAGATTAAAAAATCAAAATGAAATATGGGATCCTGTGTAGGATCTTGGTGCAGAAAAAAGACCTTGGTGGAAAAACTGGTGAAACTCCCGTAAGGTCTGTGAGTTAGTTAATAGTATTGTATCAGTGTCAACTTCATCTCAGTAATTGTACCATGGTAATGTACAATGTTAATTTAGGGGGGTATAAGATGAAGAGTCTGCTGATCTAATAGATAACATGCTGACTACAGCTGATAACACTGTATTCTTTCATTGAAATTTGCTAAGAAAGTAGAATTTAAATGTTCTCACACACAAAAGGTAAATATGTAAGGTGACAGATGTGTTAATTAACTCAGTGGGGTGAATCCTATCACTATACACACACACACACACACACACACACATTTATACATCAATAAAGCTGAAAAAAAAACATTGGAAGTTATATGGGAATTCTCTATACTACTTTTATGACCTTTCTTGAGGTCTAATAACATTTCAAAATAAAAAGCTAAAAAACTTTTAAGTGTGATTATTTGAAACTTTATTGTGAAGGCACCTCTGTCCCAGTGGATTTACCAACGGATATGTCACTGTAAATATGCTACTTATGTTAAGCCTATTGCAATAAGGCCATCACACAAGTTAATGAAAAGTCAATTCCAAGGTATCGAAAATCCACCTTAATCACCACTATTAGTTCGCAAATCCACTAAGAGAGTATGATGTCACCTACATACGCTCAGTAATACCAAGGACCTGATGACAGCAAATAATGTTTTATGTGACGAGTAATGTTATTAAATAAATATATCTTTTTACTTAACATTACCGAATAACATGCTTAAACATTAGCTCCACTGAGACTAACTTTTCACAGAAAGAAAGTGACAGGAAAAGATAAGGAAGAGATGCAAAGAAGCATATACTAATATGTACCCCCTCAGACCTTCCACGCTTTAGGGAACAGCCTGGGTCAATAAGCTCCGAACAAAACCCACTGCAATAGAAAAGAAAGTCTGTTCTACTACAGCATGTGTTTCTGCAACATGAATCAGCTCACAGGGACTATGGAGAAAGGGTTTCAGTATAAAGCAGAAGCTGCATTAGTTCATATGGAATTTTTTCCCAGATCAGTAATGTGTTGCCTCTTTAATAATAGCAACTGAAGGCTAAGTACGCTAATGGCAATAAGCCAGGAAGGAATCAGTACTATATATTCAATCCTTCTCTTACAAGTGCTTACTGAAAGGTTAACTCTGATCTTTGTTTTAAATATATATACATGTAAATAAATAAATAAAGTAAGGTAACACTGACCAATGAGCAGAGGATATACCTCTGGTATCAGTACATTTTGTACAAAGCTTGCAATCTTCTATTTGTAACTTCTGATGAAAATGTCCCTCTGCCCTTGTATACATAAACAAGCTCAATCCTTCCTTACATTGCCTTCAAGTTACCTTCAGCTTTGTCATTTTAAATAAATCCTACACTTACTGCAGTGCTTATTTATAAAAAATTTCATGTCGTTTAAACTGTGCTAGCAGTTTTATTGAATTGTTATTGTTTTCATTAGTGCTCTAGTTACAAAGTTGCATTAGCCCTACTACTTTATGAATTTGCAAACTGCAATTTTCCAGAAATGTATATATAATATTATAATTAAAATGCTGTATTTCCACATACATTGAATATATAAAACACTGTCCCAGGATATTTTTTAAATATAAATTGTCTTACTACCTTATTCCCAAAGATTTAATGTATCAATGAAATGTGCCATATCATTTTGTAAACAGAATGACAAACTACAGTTTCTATTTAGCCTTAAATTCAAATTTAGTCACGCATTTCTTGAATCACACATTTCTTAAATAGAATGTTCTGATATAATAATGATAATTATCATCTAAGTTAAAACCAGACTGATACATTTTGTAAGAAAAGCAAATATTCGGTGTTGACATGAATTAAATATATACTCATGAACATTGATCAAACCAACATCAATCTTTTCAAATGAAGCAGTTATAAAATGTATAAAATAATAAGGACATTTAGAAAGCATTTTTGCTCATAAAACTAAAAAGATACTTTGAATGTCTTTTATACAGTATTACATCATGCTAAAAAAGAATTTAGCAAAAGACTTCTTCCTTTCTCAAAAAAAAATCGTTGCCTAATGATTATTTGTTGTTAAATAACATAATACCAATCACTAAGCATTCTTTTATGTAAATGGCTCCTTCTAGCAACAAGCATTATGAAAGAAAATTTGCGTTATTTGTACATGTCAGAGATACAGCACATAATTAACTCATTAAAAATACAGCTCAACCCAAGGAGCTATAATTTATTATATCAACCCCAATTTAGATATACTATTTTTAAATTAATTTATATAATAAATATTAATTAGTTTAATATTTACATAAGAGAATAGTGTTCTCTTTTTCACATAGTCCATGATATGCTAGCGTACTTTTATGGACCCATGCAACCCTGAATTTCAAGGAGCCTTTTTTTTTCCCCAATTACCTATTCAAATTTACTTGCTTAGAGATAGCCAGCGTGTTTCTCTTGGAAAAAAAAAAAAAAACTGCACAATTGTCTGCTTATAGTGTGACCTCTTTCACTTGGGTGGGTATCCTCTCCATCACCGACTAAGTGAGAATGTAACCTTGTCAAACCAAAGGCAAAAGAATAATGAGCACACAACAGGCTAACCCAGCATGGAAAAGGCTGTTAAGGAGGTTGCAAAAAAAGTACTCTGAATGACAAAATAAAAGTAGAGTCCAAAGAGTAGGTTAATATTAAAGAAAGCACTCAAGAACATGAGAAGCATTTAATCCCCATCCTTGGATGTCTGCCATACAAAACCTCACTCAAATGTATTTATTTTATTAGTTACTAACCAGATTTAGTTAATATGTTTTCAAATGAATCCTGGTAAAACAGGCTTGAAGGAGACACATTTATGAAACGTCTATTTCCACAAAGGGCTAGCCAAAGGTTAAGTATGGACAAGCAGATCACGTTTTATGTTTACCAGACAATTATATTCTCATCCAACAAAAAAACAATCATTCCAATTAAAGAAAAAGAAATATAAATTGGAAGTCTTCACCAAACACCAGGATTTTACTAACGTTAAAACAAATGACAGTAACTGCTATATTAATTGCTACCCCGATGCACTAACTACCATCACAGGGAAGCATAGGAAAACATTTTTATAAGTAGCTGAAACCAGAAGAAATCAGGCAAGTTTTGTTACAGGCTCCTCAGTGTGAATTTACTTTCAAAACAAACAAATCTCAAATCTAAACCATTCGAGCACGTGCTGGGACTATGTATTATATCATTGCACACTTTGACATTCTTCTTCTACTTTAAGACCGGAATGAAATTCTTGTTCCTGACCAGTCATAATACTTTAACAGAGAAACAGTGCCACCTTTTGGTCCCAAACAAAAGCCTCTAGTCTACTAATCTTCCAAACTGCCTTATTTCAGTTCAATCACTGAGACTTACATAGAAATGTCACTGAATTTCATGTCGCAATTATCATCTTCTAGAAATATTGTGTACCTACACAAACTAACAAAAATGAAGTAACATTAAGGTTACTTCCAAGATGCAAAACTTCAGAATAATCCAAACTGATACCAAATACATGTACTTTAGATCATCAATATAATTTCTAATCAACATATCATTAAAGACATTTTACCAAATTCAAGTATGTCAACCGATATATTTTAGACATAAAAGGAAAATCCTTTCTTATAGCATTATTACATTTCAAAATTGATTTTTAAAAATATATTACATTTAAAATGTACCTATTAATTTAATAATTGGCAAATGATATTAACAGCAAATTACCAGTTAAATCAGACAATTATAAATAATTTCATATACAAATATAATATGTTTCTGATTTACTTACACCAATGACACAACGTCACCACGTTGTACTTCAAAATTCCTCACTTTCCAGTGGTTCAAAAGCACCACATCAGATGATTGACTCCCCCCAGGATTCAAAGAAGGCTAAAAAATAAGGAGAAAGAGACACATCTATCATTTGTATTTTTCAATCTTCATGGTTCCTTGCACTTCATAGCTCTAGTGCAGTGCAATAAAACATTTCTAATATAGTAGCTTTCAATAAATTGCTGTTCTAAAGTAACTGCCAATGATGAGTTTTCAAAAAGACTCATCGGTATTCTTCACAGGTGAACCAGGGGAAAAAATACATTACCAATATCTACTTGAAAGGAAAATGTGCTAGATATTCAAATCTTTACTAAGCTCCAGTAAAGAGTATGAAAAGCTTTAAGAAGGATTATTTAAAAAAAAAAAAAAAGAGGAGGAAGAAATGAATCAAACCTCCCAACGGAATATTCAGATGGGATCTAATTCCACAGGAGTGCACATCACCGTTCCATTTGGCAAAAAGAAGAAATAATCTCCAATCAACCAGGGAAACAGCCATATGAAGAAGAAAAGGAAGCAGAAGAAACAAGGGATGGGACAATTATGGAAGATGTGGGCATTTCCCACGCTGACCTCTCTCTTCTAGGGAGAGCAGGGAGTGAGGGTCCTGGTCCCAGTTTCAACCTAGTAAGTGACCTTCACCCTAGGATTCAGATGAGTCTAGATGTGCCTAAGGACTGATGGGGCAAAAACTGAGACACGTTTTGTGTAAGAATTCATCTGAAGGTCGGGAACCATCTAGGCATAAAAATTTGATTGAGGAACCACGAAGCCAACACACCTGTCACTTGGACAGGGGTGCCGGAAAAGCCAGTGACCTGAGGTGGGAACAGAGCAAATAAGAAGAGAATAAGAAAAACTGGGAGAGCTTTCTTGCCATTGACCCTCCAGGGTCTCTGAGAACGCCATGAGGGGAAACCACAGTCTCTGTGGCGGCAGGGACGGTGCCAAACCGCAGCGGAGCCTCTCCGCCCTCACTGACAGGGGCAGCACGAGGAGACAGGCACAGCCCAGGGCAGGAGCCAGGAAAACTGCATGCCACACAACAGCCAGCCCCCAGAGCAGAAGTGATACGCTCTCTTTCAAAGATTTCTGGAACTATTCGTAGATTTCCACAAAGCCGATGTGGGCAAAGCTGTAGAAATTTTGTGTGGGGGCAATTATCATGATCTTATTTTTTACTCCCCAGGTTTTCTTGTGGCCAAAATATATTGGACATTTCTGAAGATCTCAAATACTCCCACAGCTTCTATCAACTCTTTTATGTGATAATGCCTAAGTATCTCTATCTTTATTTTTAAATTCTGGGCTACTCCTTTTACTTGATTATCTCATGTAAAATTCAACACAATTAAATGGAATTTGTCATTGTTTCTTACCAAGAAAGGTTTTCTTTCTTATTTTCTTACATCTTATTTATCATTTTCCCAGTCGACCAGCTTAAAATGTTGGTTATCTTTTTACTTCATATCTAACCAATCACCAAGCCAAGGAGTATTGTTCTCTTCACGAAGTGTTTCACTTATGGCCCATCTTTCCTCTTCCCTCGCCCATTAACGTACTTCAAGCACCAATTGTCATATAACTCACCATGTATCTACACTAATCACTTTCACCTCCAACTCAGAAAGGAATGATTCCATTTCTTTCCAGCTATATGATTGTGAGCAAGTTACTTAATTTTATTATGCTTCCATTTCCTTACTAGTAAAGTGGTGACAATTAGTAACTTAGCTAATTAGTAATAATACACAATAATAGCCAATACTGACCAAGTGCTTACCATGTGCACTGTTCTATTAATGATAACAAGACAACTGAGTGCTTACCATGTGCAAGGCACTGTTCTAAGAGCTTTACAAATATTAACTTAGTTGGTAAGATCATTCACTTCAAGTGCATAGATAGAACAGTTCTTGACCCATAGACAAGCTCTCAGTAATCTCTATTATTGGTAATACTACATCACAATTTTAATGACACGTAGTTTTGTGTCCTTCCTCAGGTTCCTCCTCTGGCTCCATAATAAAGAACAGAGCTGAAATAGTAGGATGAATCCAAGGGGCTTTGTTGGGCCATGTGCTAGGGAATGGAGCTTTTGCTATCACACAGTAGGGTTAGATTAAAAATTCAGCTTCCATGTGGGTTCATTCTCTCTCATTCATATTCTCTATCTCCCTCTCTGTCTTCGAGTGTAGAATCTTGTGAGTCCTTTTCCCTTATTTCTTTCGATTTTTCCTCCTATACAACTGAGGTAATAAAGGTGGCCTAGGGGGAGTCCATCTGAACCACAAAGAGAAAATCTCCTTCTCATTGCACTTTCACTGGGTTTGTTTCTTTCCCTTGCCATCAGATTAGTGAAGAACAAAAGTGATTTAGCAATTTCTGACTGTTCTTCCTTAGTCTCTTTTATTGGTGTTTTTCAAAAGTTTGTGACCACCACTCATAATGAGATATGCATTTTACACACATGCACAAACACACAATTCTGAACAAAATTTCACAAGACAGTAATTACTGATATTTTCTATTCTCTCCTAATCTGTTTTGAAAATTCTGTCTATAACCAACCATATTAAGTTCACATCCACTGTCCTGATTTTGCAACCTACTAGTAAGTTGCAATCCACATTGCTAAAATCATAGCTTTAGACAATTCTTCTTCAACCATTACCCTATGAAGGCTGCATTTTTCCAGAATTCTACCTTTAGTTCATTCATTCCTGTTTTTCAATTCTTTCCCTGAAAAATCTCATCAGCATTCTCAGTTGCAAATACCACCTATACCAATGACTTCTAAATGCATAGTCCCAAAATCACTTCCTCCTCAATCCACAGCACTTCACACTACAGTACGTGCATACTGTAATGTAATTTTTGCTTACCTGTCTGTCTCCACAACTAAGCAAGAAGCATTTTTTATCCATCATGGTAACCCATAGTTAGATTTATACTCCCAACACCAACTACTTCTCTGAGATACAGCTCATAGCTCTAAGTGGTTGCTGGGCATCTCATCTGATCAAGTCATTCCCCTACCTTAAAGCCTTCACTAACTTCCTAACACTACCAACATGACTGGCTTCAAGATCAAAATCAAGACACACATGATCTGCAGGACCCTATCAATCCCCACTTACCATAGTTCCTACCAGTTAAATTAAACCATAAGTAGGTTATTCACTCACACTTCCAAGGCTTCATATAAGCAAATATTTCTGCCTGAAATGTTGTCCCCTCTTTCCACCTTCTGCCATCTTGTTAACTCACACAGCAAAACAACATTTGCGTCTCATGAGGCAATTTCACAGGAATTCTTTCCTAACCCTCATCTCTCCTTCTCCCCATTCCCAGCTTCAGCGTCCATTAGGTGATCAAAACTCTCAAGTTCCCCGTCACCAAGCTGTGATCATTTCTATCACAGCATATTTAAATGTGCATTGTAATTATTGCCTTGTCTCTCTTTCCAAGAGTCTGTAAGCCTTTTGAGAATATGTTGTTTCTTATGTCTCTGTTCTTGACACCTAGGCACATAGGGTGATTAATAATTTTCAGGGGAAAGAATGAAAAATATCAATTATTGAAATTCCCAAAAACTTCCCAAATTAACATGCCCAGAAGAGAGATCTTATTCCACTCCAGCTCCCAATTCTATTTCTGTATTCCCCTCCTTAGTTAACAGTATCACCATTCACCCTGCTCCGCAGACTAAAATACTCTTGCGTCAGCCCCATTTTCTTACTCTCCCTTACTCTCATCATCCGACTGTTCCTCTGCCCATAATACCTTTCCCCTACTTGGAAAATTCTACTTATCTCTCAAAGCACAGCTTGGATGGTGACTTCTGTGTGAAGCCTTAAACAAACAAACAAACAAACACCTGCAGTTTCCTTGTAGAAATTAGGAAATTACATCCTGGTGCTCCAAGCCCAAAGACAAAAGAATCCCCATGGACTCAAATCTTGACACTTGGATTCATCTTTCCCTTCGAGGATTACTCATCAACCAGCTTTTCTAACTCCAATTGTTAGAACCAAAAGGTAATGAGTTGTAAACAAAAGATCTATGTAGGGAAAAAAATCCCAGAAGGAAGCATGTCTAATTTCTAACAGTAAAATATTAGGATCATCAGTCAACACCTAGAAGACCTCATTTGATTTTATAAAGGAAACAACAGAGTTTTCTTTTACCTTTCCTCTCCTCTACAAGGTTACATTTAATCATTCCCCCATCTGTGCTCCCTTAGCTATTTAGGTTAACTTCAATGATACTTCTTAAAACCTTGTTATAGGTACCTGCCTACACATATAACTTTTTCACTAAAATGTAAGCTTTTCAGCTACAGAAATCATGTCTTACCCATGTTTGTATGCCCAGAAGAAGGGCTGGAAAATAGCATTTCTATACTTTAAAGTTTAAAATATTAAAGGTTTTTAAAAGCATTTTTAAATAAGATGGTTCCTAGGCAATGTACATTATCTAAACAATGTATACATTTCTTTCAGTAAAAACATGTTCTAGGTAATCTAGTAAGAAATCTTTTGTGCTGCATCAAGTTAGGCAATTTAAACACTAGGAATAAAGTTGAACAGTGCTTTATTATTATGCATAATGAAATAATGCTAACGTAGTATTCATTATGTGAAATAGAATAAAACAATAAAATTTTCACAACAGAATGAAATTTTTTCTTTACTGTTCATTTATGAATATGAGTAAGAAAAATTTTCTTAAATTGGGAAACTGTTCTACAGGACTATAACAACCATAGCTCTTTGTACTTCAATTTAAAAACTTATTAAAAAGAAAAAAGCACTTTAGTTCCTGACTTTCCTAAAACAACTTTGAGAAGAAAAATAATGCACTAACTTCAAAATGAAAAATTTATATGAAAATGAAGAAAATCTCATTCAAATAATGTTATTTCAGAAAAATTAGTAAGTCATGTTATTACTTAGAAATTTTACATCTCACTTTCCCTTGCGGGAATGGCAGTTTATGCTTCAGACAGAGCAAGTAATCTTTTCAAATCAAAGAAGTTATACACATGAAATCTAAATTAAAAGTCATAAACTTTCAGAGACTCATGTAACCGGAGTCTATATTTTCTTGTCATATTGTTACTACCTTAAATCTAGATTCACCAAGACAACAACAAAATTATAACCAACTTAAGACAATCAACTTTGGAAGTAAGAAACCTCAGAGAATATTTAATCTAGGAGTTTCCACCTCCATTTCAAAATGTGTGACTGTGTTAGATGTTCATCCTAGTAGTCAAGGAGATTTCCAATAGTAAGGGGAAAAACACTGATAATCATTGGGATTACAAACCCCATAGCTGTTCTGCCCACTTTTTCTTCAGTGACTTTCATCTTCAAACTCAATCTATTTGTGGGCTTCTACCATCGAGCATTAAGGCTAAAAATCAACAACTTACCCAAAACCAGACAAAGACCCCACCAAAAAGAAGAATTACAGACCAATATCCCTGATGAACATGGATGTAAAAATTCTCACCAAAATATTAGCCAATAGGATCCAACAGTACATTAAAAGTATTATTCACCATGACCAAGTGGGATTTATTCCTGGGCTGCAAGGGTGGTTCAATATCCGCTAATCAATCAGTGTGCTACACTACATTAATAAAAGAAAGGACAAGAACCATGTGATCCTCTCAAAAGCTGCAGAAAAAGCATTTGACAAAGTACAGCATCCTTTCTTGATTAAAACTCTTCACGGTGTAGGGATAGAGGGAATATACCTCAATATCATAGAAGCCATATATGAAAAGCCACAGCAAATATTCTCAATGGGGAAAAACTGAGAGCTTTTCTCCTAAGATCAGGAACACAGCAGGCATGTCCACTATCACCACTGCTGTTCAACATAATACTAGAATTCCTAGCCTCAGCAATCAGACAACAAAAAGAAATAAAAAGCATCTGAATCAGCAGAGAAGAAGCCAAACTCTCACTCTTTGCAAATGACCTGATACTCTATGTGGAAAATCCAAAAGACTCCACCTCAAAATTATTAGAACTCATACAGGAATTCAGCAAAGTGGCAGGATATAAAATCAATGCACAGAAATCCATTGCATTTCTATACACTAACAATGAGACAGAAGAAAGAGAAATTAAGGAGTCGATCGCATTTACAATTGCACCAAAAACCATAAGATACCCAGGAATAAACCTAACCAAAGAGGCAAAGCATCTGTACTCGGAAAACTATAGAACGCTCATAAAAGAAATTGAGGAAGACACAAAGAAATGGAAAAACGTTCCATGCTCATGGGTTGGAAGAAGAGATATTGTTAAAATGTCTATGCTACCTAGGGCAATCTATACATTCAATGCAATCCCTATCAAAACACCATCAACTTTTTTCACTGAGCTGGAACAAATAATCCTAAAATTTGCATGGAACGAGAAAAGACCCCAAATAGCCAAAGGAACGTTGAAAAGGAAAACCAAAGCTGGTAGCATCACAATTCTGGATTTCAAGCTCTATTACAAAGCTGTAATCATCAAGACAGTACGGTACTATCACAAAAACAGACACATAGATCAATGGAACACAATAGAGAACCCAGAAAGGGACCTTCCACTCTATGGTCAACTAATCTTCAACAAAGCAGGAAAGAATATCCAACGGGAAAAAGACAGTCTCTTCAACAAATGGTGTTGGGAAAATTGGACAGCCACATGCAGAAGAATCAAATTGGATCACTTTCCTATACCATACACAAAAATAGACTCAAAATGGATGAAAGACCTAAATGTGAGATAGGAATCCATCAAAATCTGAGAGGAAAACACAGGCAGCAACCTCTGTGACCTCGGCCACAGCAATTTCTTGCTATACACATCTCCAAAGGCAAGAGAAACAAAGGCAAAAATGAACTCTTGGGACTTCATCAAGATAAAAAGCTTTTGCACAGCAAAGGAAACAGTCAATAAAATGAAAAGGCAACCCACAGAATGGGAGAAGATATTTGCAAATGTTTTATCAGATAAAGGGCCAGTATCCAAAATCTATAAAGAACTTATCAATCTCAACACCCAAAGAACAAATAATCCAATCAAGAAATGGGCAGAAGACATGAACAGATATTTCTGCAAAGACATCCAAATGGCCAACAGACACATGAAAAAATGCTCAACATCACTTGGCATCAGGGAAATACAAATCAAAACCACAATGAGATACCACCTCACACCAGTCAGAATGGCTAAAATTAACAAGTCAGGAAACAACAGATGTTGGTGGGGATCCAGAGAAAGGGGAACCCTCTTACACTTTTGGTGGGAATGCAAGCTGGTGCAGCCACTCGAAAACAGCATGGAGGTTCCTGAAGAAGTTGAAAACAAGAGCTTCCCTATCACCCAGCAATTACACTATCAGTTATTTACTCCAAAGATACAAATGTAGTGAACCAAAGGGGCACCTGCACCCCAATATTTATAGCAGCAGTGTCCACAATAGCCAAACTATGGAAAGAGCCCAGATGTCCATCTACAGATGAATGGATAAAGAAGAGGTGGTGTATATATATAAATATGAATATATATATATATAATACTACTATATATAGTGTGTGTGTGTATATATATATATATATGAATACTACTCAGCCATCAGAAAAATGAAATCTTGCCATTTGCAATTATGTGGATGGCACTAGAGGGTACTATGCTAAGCGAAATAAGTCAATCAGAGAAAGATAATTATCATATGATCTCACTAGTATGTGGAATTTAAGAAACAAAACAGAGGATCATAGGGGAAGGGAGGGAAAAATAAAACAAGATGAAATCAGAGAGGGAGACAAACCATAAGAGACTCTTAATCGTAGGAAACAGACTGAGGGTTGCTGGATGGGAAGGGGGTGGGGGATGGGGTAACTGGGTGATGGACATTAAGGAGGGCACACGATGTGATGAGCACTGGGTATTATATAAGACTGATGAATCACTGAACTCCATCTCTAAAACTAATAATATACTACATGTTAATTAATTGAATTTAAATTTTAAAAAATCAACAACTTAGAGAAGTCTTTTGGATAGCCCTTGCTCCAAAGACAGAGAACTGTGGTCACATCTTGGCACCATTTCCTTACTAGCCAGATTACCTTAAACAAATCATTTAACTTCTCTAAGCCTCATTTCCACATCTATAAAATGGGGATTGCAGTACCACCTACGTCACAGGGTTGCTCTGAGAAATAAAGAGAGGGTCCACAAAGTGTTAACACAGTGCATGATACAGAGGAAATAGTCAACAATTAAGATGATAAAGAGGATGCTAGCAATAACAGAACAAAAGGAAGCAAAATCAAGTATTCTTTCTGTAAGATTCAAGATAAGAATAAGCTTTTAGGGGCGCCTGGGTGGCTCAGTCGTTAAGCGTCTGCCTTCAGCTCAGGTCATGATCTCAGAGTCCTGGGATCGAGCCCCACATCAGGCTCCCTGCTCGGCGGGAAGCCTGCTTCTCCCTCTCCCACTCCCCTTGCTTGTGTTCCCTCTCTCACTGTGCCTCTCTCTGTCAAATAAATAAATAAAATCTTTAAAAAAAAAAAAAAAAAAAGAATAAGCTTTTACATATTGCTCTGAATGTTTTTCCTTTTATACACTAAACTGGAAGTCTTTAGGCTGAAAATTCTACCTCTTATTTCTAAATGCTTGGTAGATTGTTTCTTCATTTCTTTTAAGAAGGTAAAGTTAACATACTTTTTTTTTTTTTTTTAGAGAAAGAGAGATGGGGGGGAAGGGCAGAGGGAGAGAGAGAGAACCTTAAGCAGGCTCCATGCCTGGCGTGCAGCCTGACCCGGACCTCAATCTCACAACCCTGAGATCACAACCTGAGCCGAAATCAAGAATCAGAAGCCTAACCAACCGAGTCACCCAGGTGCTCCAAGTCAATATACTTTTATTTTGGATCTCAATTGTTCTGCTTTTAGGAATTAATCTTCCCAAAATTTAATATGCACAACCATTTACTTAAAAATATTTTCTATAAAAACATTGTCTATTATGTTTTAAATTACCATTTTTAACATACACGCATATACATACATATATAAAAAGACAGTCATCAAAAATCTGTGTAAGCCCTGAATGAACTTTCTTTATTCAGAAACATTAAACTTTTGGCTTCTTAAAAAAAAAAAAAAATACAAGTCATTAGCCCTTATTGATGAGATTATGGTTTCCTTTTCTTTCCTTTTTTTGGGGGGGGGTGGGGATTCTTGTAACATTAAAAAAGGTTATGGTATGATTTCCTCTGACCTGGGTATTATATCATTCACTCTAAGAAAGACAACATAAGTCAGCAGATTTCAGCAGATGTTAATAAATTATGCTAAGCCTAGAAATAGCAGATTTCAAACCTGCTTTTGGAACAAGTACAACACAGCAGTTGGGCTTTAATGCTATCTCTGATCAAAGACTATGCTGAAGGATTTTTATTCCTTCTACAAACAAATATTATTGTCAAGGTATCCTAAATTCTCAGCTTGCATCTAAGTTCAAACCAAATGACAGTTTTGGGGGAATTTATGTCTTGGTTTAGAAAAATAAAACTCCCCTAGAGAACTGAACAGAGACATGATGGATTTCTTACCTTGTAAAATTTAGCCACAGCCATCAATCAGTAAATGATATTATTCTGATTTTGATTTTTTCCTATAAATTTCTTATTCATGTTTTCACACATTCATTTTTTAATTAAAAAAAAAAGTTCCCAACCTATAATTCACTACCTATCAGTTACCAACAGAGCCTGGTTTTAACCTCACTTCTCTGGGCACAGTGCTTTCAACCCCTTCAGGCCTATAAAGAGCACCACCCACCCTGGCAATATACAATCTAAGAATGTTTGAATATTAAATATTGTGCTTTTCCAGGAAAGAATGTCCAATGGAAAAAAGTCTCTTCAACAAATGGTGTTGGGAAAACTGGACAGCCACATGCAGAAGAATGAAACTGGACCATTTCCTTACACCACACACAAAAATAGACTCAAAATGGATGAAAGACCTAAATGTAAGACAGGAATCCATCAAGGACACAGGCAGCAACTTCTTCCTAGAAACATCGCCAAAGGCACGGGAAGCAAGGGCACAAATGAACTGTTGGGACTTCATCAAGATAAAAAGCTTTTGCACAGCAAAGGAAACAGTTAACAAAACCAAAAGACAACCAACAGAATGGGAGAAGATATTTACAAATGACATCAGATAAAGGGCTAGTATCTAAAATCTATAAAGATTTGGGGCACGTGCACCCCAATGTTTATAGTAGCAATGTCCACAATAGCCAAACTATGGAAAGAGCCAAGATGTCCATTGACAGATGAATGGATAAAGAAGATGTGGTATATATACACAATGGAATATTATGCAGCCATCAAAAAATGAAATCTTGCCATTTGCAACGACGTAGATGGAACTAGAGGATATTATGCTAAGTGAAATAAGTCAATCAGAGAAAGACAAGTATCATATGATCTCACTGATATGAGGAATTTGAGAAACAAGACAGAGGATCATAGGGGAAGGGAGGGAAAAGTGAAACAAGATGAAATCAGAGAGGGAGACAAACCATAAGAGACTCTTAATCTCAGGAAACAAACTGAGGGTTGCTGGAGTGGAGGGGGGTGGGATGGATGGGGTGGCTGGGTGATGGCATTGGGGAAGGTATATGCTATGGTGAGTGCTGTGAATTGTGTAAGACTGATGAATCACAGACCTGTACCCCTGAAACAAATAATGCATTATATGTTAATTTAAAAAAAGAAGAGAAAAAATAATCTATAGTCTGACCTGATATCACTCAGGAAACTACAACCATAGAGATACTAGTGGTCCCAGAGGACAAGCTCCACTGTGCAAGCATCTAACAAGCCTCTGTTTGCATGTTGTTTGCTATAATTCCACTGACCAAAGGGATTAATGTGGCCAACCCAAGAGTCAAGGTAGGGGACTACACAGAGCTTAAAAAGAGGCCTCTGGGCCCCAGCTTACTATGAACAGAAGCATTTTTTTTTTTAAGATTTTATTTATTTATTTGAGAGAGAGAGCACTAGCAGCGGGAGGCATAGAGGGAGAGGGAAAAGCAGAAAGGCATGACTCATAGGAATTGGTGGTGGAAAAGCGACATTAATGTAACAATGTACCACAGTCCTTTTGCAAAAGGACTAAAGTCCATGGTTGAGGATCCTAGGGTGCAATTCAAGTGCAATTCATCTTGAATCAGAGGCTTATGAAGTAAAAAAGACAAGTTATCTGTCCCCCAAACACCCAACATGCAAAAGAAAGACAGGAACAGGATAACCACAATAGATTTTTGAAAAAGAATAGGAGACACACAGAAGTCATTTGTCCATCATAAGTCTAATATCCACCAGCAGATGTCAGGGCCTCCTACTTCAGGGACATGAATATTCTTTCATTCGGACCCACTTCATTCTCTGGGATGGTTCCCTAATCTATTGTTGTCCATGGCTCTTTGCTCTGCTCTATGGGCTTTTGACTCCAAAAAGAAATGCTTCTGGGGGCACCTGGATGGTTCAGTCGGTTAAGCGTCTGCCTTCTGCTCAGGTCATGATCTCAAGGTCCTGTGACTGAGCCCCGTGTCAGGCTCCCTGCTCAGTGGGGAGTCTGCTTTTCCCTCTCCCTCTATGCCTCCCGCTGCTAGTGCTCTCTCTCTCAAATAAATAAATAAAATCTTAAAAAAAAATGCTTCTGTTCATAGTAAGCTGGGGCCCAGAGGCCTCTTTTTAAACTGACCATCCCTTTTATTTTTCTTTCTCATTATTTCTTTAAATTTTAATTACAGTACAGTTAACACACAGTGTTATATTAGTTTCAGGTGTTCAATACAGTGATTTAACAATTCTATACATTACTCTGTGCTCATCATGATGAGTGTATTTTTAATCCCCGTCACCTATTTCACCCATCCCCCCACCCATTTCCCCTCTGGTAACCATCAGTTTGTTCTATATAGTTAAGAGTCTGTTCTTTGGTTTATCTCTTTTTTTCCTTTATTCATTTGTTTTGTTTCTTAAATTCCACATGAGTGAATTCATGTGGTATTTGTGTTTCTCTGACTGACTTATTTTGCTTAGCATACTCTCTAGCTCCATCCATGTCATTGCAAATGTCAAGATTTCATTATTTTTTATGGCTGAATAATATTCCAGTGTGTGTGTGTGTGTGTGTGTGTGTGTGTGTGTGTGTGTGTGTGTGTATACCAGTTCTTTATCCATTCATTTATTGATAGACACTTGGGCTGCTTCCATAATTTAGCTATTGTAAATAATGCTGCAATAAACTTTGGGTTCCTATATTTTTTTGAGTTAGTGTTTTTGTATTCTTTGGGTAGATACCCAATAGTGCAATTGCTGAATCATATAATAATTCTATTTTTAAATTTTTGAGGAACCTCCATACTGTCTTCCAGAGTGGCTGCACCAGTTTGCATTCCTACCAACAATGCATAACGGTTCCTTTTTTCCCACAACACTCACATTGTCTCTTGTGCTTTTGATTTAAGCCACTCTAACAGGTGTGAGGTAATAGCTCATTGTGGTTTTGTTTTGCATTTCCCTGATGATGAGTGATGCTGAGTATGTTTTCATGTGTCTGTTGACCATCTGTATGTCTTCTTTGGAGAAATGTCTGTTCATGTCTTCTGCCCATTTTTTAATTGGATTGTGGGGGTTTTTTTGGTGTTGAGTTGTGTAAGTTCTTCAAATACTTTGGATACTAACCCTTTACTGGATATGTCCTTTGCAAATATCTTCTCCCATTCAGTAGGTTGTCTTTTAGTTTTGATTGTTTCCTTAGCTGTGCAGAAGCTTTTTATTTTGATGTACTCCCAACAGTTTATTTTTGCTTTTGTTTCATTGTCTAAGGAGATATATCTAGAAAAATGTTGTGAGGGCCAGTGTCAGAGAAATTACTGCCTGTGCTCTCTTCTAGGATTTTTATGATTTCAGGTCTCACACTTAGATCTTTAATCTATTTTGAGTTTATCTTTGTGTGTGGTGTAAGAAATTGGTTCAGTTTCATTCTTTTGCATGTAGCTTTCCAGTTTTCCCAACACCATTTGTTGAAGAGAATATCTTTTTCCCATTGCATATTCTTGCCTCCTTTGTTGAAGATTAATTGACCATATAATTGTGGGTTTGCTTCTGGGCTTTCTATTCTGTTCCATTGATCTATGTGTCTATTTTTGGGCCAGTACCATACTGTTTTGATTACTACAGCTTTGTAATACAACTTGAAATCTAGAATTCTGATAACTTCAGCTTTGTTTTTCCTTTTCAAGATTGCCGTGGCTATTCAGGGTCTTCTGTGGTTCCATACAAATTTTGACCATCCTTTTAAGTATACACCAATTCAAGTCCCTTAAAACCCTTTTGACTTCCTATTCATCTAATTAACATGCACTCCATTCCCCATAAAACTATATTAATAACTCTTTGCAAACTAGAGCTCTTTCTACTTTGTGTCAGGCTGCTGTGACACAAAGACCTTAAGATTCCTACACAATTATAATCTCTTCTGTCTGGCTAAAAGGATCTACTAAGTCACACCTTAAATCTTTTTGAGGTCTTACCAAAGAGTCTTCCAGTCAAGATTTGATATCTACCCGGGCGCCTGGATGGCTCAGTTGGTTAAGTGACTGCCTTTGGCTCAGGTCATGATCCTGGAGTCCCAGGATCGAGTCCCACATCAGGCTCCCTGCTTGGCAGAGAGTCTGCTTCTCCCTCTGACCCTCCCCCCTCTCATGCTCTGTCTCTCTCTCATTCTCTCTCTCAAATAAATAAATAAAATCTTTAAAAAAAAAAGATTTGATATCTACCCTAGGCTACTTCTTACTTTGAGAATCTTTTGCCTGCCAGAGACTGCTGAAGAAACATTTTTATTTTTTAAAACAGAAATTACTGGACACCTTGTATTTCCTCTAAGTTCTGCCTTAAGTTCATTTCCCTCTTCCTATACCCTATACAAAGCTGTAAGAAGCCAAATGACAATGTCAATATTCTGCTGGAAATCTCCTTAGCCAGATCCATAAATTTGTTAGGTACTCCTTCTATATCCCAAGTTCCTGCAGGTGACAGCTTCTCAAACTGTTCTAGTACCATGAAACATGGTCACCACTATTCCAGTCTCCAAATAACAGTTTTCTCACCACTTTGAGGCTTCTAGTAATAGTTGTCTATCATTTGTCCAACTTTTACCAACAATGCCCTACCATTTTTCCAGCCCTCCACTGCCATCCAGTCCCAAAATCAATGCCATCTATTTTAGAATTTTGTTTTGGCAGCATCTCACTAATAATTTGGGTTACCTATTGTTTCATAACAAACCACTCCAAAACTATGAGTCTTAAAAGAACAACCATTTAATTGCTCATAATTTGGCAACATAGGTTTCACTCAGAGGGGTAGATCCTCTGCCAATCTGTCTCTCCTGAGGCGATTCATGTGGCTGCAGTCATCTGTGATTCAAAAAGTGATGGAAAAGCCAAGATGGCTCTACTCACACATCAAGCACTTAACCGGGGCTCCTTGGCCAGGACGCGTCACTTGTCCTCCAGTGTCCCCTCTAGCAGGACAGCCTGAGTTTCTTGCATGTTCCCAGTTCACAAGCACTGACCAAGTTCCTACTTGAGTAACATTTGCTGATGACCAATTGGCTAAAGCAAGTCATATGGCTAGATTCAATGTGGGAGGAAATGTGATTCATTGAGGAGCCATTACTGTAAAAATCTATACATTTCCCAGCCATTCTCTCAGCTGACACTCTATGCTTCTTTTTTTTTTTTTTAATTTTTTTTTTTTTATGTTAATCCCCATACATTACATCATTAGTTTTAGATATAGTGTTCCATGATTCATTGTTTGTGCATAACACCCAGTGCTCCATGCAGAACGTGCCCTCCTCAATACCCATCACCAGGCTAACCCATCCCCCCAACCCCCTCCCCTCTAGAACCCTCAGTTTGTTTTTCAGAGTCCATCGTCTCTCATGGTTCTTCTCCCCCTCCGATTTCCCCCCCTTCATTCTTCCCCTCCTGCTACATTCTTCTTCTTTTTTCTTTCTTAACATATATTGCATTATTTGTTTCAGAGGTACAGATCTGAGATTCAACAGTCCTGCACAATTCACAGCGCTTACCAGAACACATACCCTCCCAAGTGTCCATCACCCAGTAAAAAAAAAAAAAAAAAAAAACCCCCCACTCCAGCAACCCTCAGTTTGTTTCCTGAGATTAAGAATTCCTCATATCAGTGAGGTCATATGATACATGTCTTTCTCTGTTTGACTTATTTCGCTCAGCATAATACCCTCCAGTTCCATCCACGTCGTTGCAAATGGCAAGATCTTATTCCTTTTGATGGCTGCATAATATTCCATTGTATATATATACCACATCTTCTTTATCCATTCATCTGTTGATGGACATCTTGGCTCTTTCCACAGTTTGGCTATTGTGGACATTGCTGCTATAAACATCGGGGTGCACGTAGCCTTTCGGGTCCCTACTTTTGTATCTTTGGGGTAAATACCCAGTAGTGCAATTGCTGGATCATATGGTAGCTCTATTTTCAACTTTTTGAGGAACCTCCATACTGTTTTCCAGAGTGGCTGCACCAGCTTGCATTCCCACCAACAGTGTAGGAGGGTTCCCCTTTCTCCGCATCCACGCCAACATCTGTCATTTCCTGACTTGTTAATTTTAGCCATTCTGACTGGTGTGAGGTGGTATCTCATTGAGGTTTTGATTTGGATTTCCCTGATGCCGAGCGATATTGAACACTTTTTCATGTGTCTGTTGGCCATTTGGATGTCTTCTTTGGAGAAATGTCTGTTCATGTCTTCTGCCCATTTCTTGATTGGATTCTTTGTTCTTTTGGTGTTGAGTTTGATGAGTTCTTTATAGATTTTGGATACTAGCCCTTTATCTGATATGTCATTTGCAAATATCTTCTCCCATTCTGTCAGTTGTCTTTTGGTTTTGTTGACTGTTTCCTTTGCTTTGCAAAAGCTTTTTATCTTGATGAAGTCCCAATAGTTCATTTTTGCCCTTGCTTCCCTTGCCTTTGGCGATGTTTCTAGGAAGAAGTTGCTGCGGCTGAGGTCGAAGAGGTTGCTGCCTGTGTTCTCCTTTAGGATTTTGATGGACTCCTGTCTCACATTGAGGTCTTTCAACCATTTGGAGTCTATTTTTGTGTGTGGTGTAAGGAAATGGTCCAGTTTCATTCTTCTGCATGTGGCTGTCCAATTTTCCCAACACCATTTGTTGAAGAGACTGTCTTTTTTCCATTGGACATTCTTTCCTGCTTTGTCAAAGATTAGTTGACCATAGAGTTGAGGGTCCATTTCTGGGCTCTCTATTCTGTTCCATTGATCTATGTGTCTGTTTTTGTGCCAGTACCATACTGTCTTGATGATGACAGCTTTGTAGTAGAGCTGGAAGTCCGGAATTGTGATGCCGCCAGCTTTGCTTTTCTTTTTCAACATTCCTCTGGCTATGCGGGGTCTTTTCTGGTTCCATACAAATTTTAGGATTATTTGTTCCATTTCTTTGAAGAAAGTGGATGGTATTTTGATGGGGATTGCATTGAATGTGTAGATTGCTCTAGGTAGGATTGACATCTTCACAATATTTGTTCTTCCAATCCATGAGCATGGAACGTTTTTCCATTTCTTTGTGTCTTCCTCAATTTCTTTCATGAGTATTTTATAGTTTTCTGAGTACAGATCCTTTGCCTCTTTGGTTAGATTTATTCCTAGGTATCTTATGGTTTTGGGTGCAATTGTAAATGGGATCGACTCCTTAATTTCTCTTTCTTCTGACTTGTTGTTGGTGTATAGGAATGCCACTGACTTCTGTGCATTGATTTTATATCCTGCCACTTTACTGAATTCCTGTAT
>NW_022589707.1:30283617-30454221 GCF_004348235.1 Phoca vitulina | reverse complement strand
GCTGATCTTCTGGGGGAGGGGCCTGTTGCCGTGGTTCCCAAATGTCTTTGCCGGAGGCAAAATTGCCCCGCCCTTGCCGGTCCGGGCTAAGTAATCTGCTCGGGTTTGCTCTCTGGAGCTTTTGTTCCCTGCAGGCTTTCCGTACAGCTTTGGAGGCGGAGAGTGAAAATGGCGGCCTCCCAGTCTCCGCCCCGGCGGAGCCGAGAACTCGGGGTCCCGCTCCTCAGCGAGCCCCCAGAGAAAAGCAGTCAGTCACTCCCGTCTCCCCGGTCTCCGGCCACACTCCGCGCTCACCCGGCCTGTGACCGCGCCTTTCTATCTGGCACCCGACCCCGGGTGGAGTCTCCAAACCCAGCAGATCCCCGCGGTGCGCTCCCGCACCTCTCCTCCCCGGGGGAAGAAGGTGAGTCTCCCCGGATCTGCCGCTTGTTGGGTCCCTGCTGGAGGAGCAGTGGCCCGACTGTGCTGCGGATCACGGTTTATGGCAACCCCGAGCTGAGAGCCCGCGCCTGGGCTCCGTCTCTGCAGCCGGCTTCTCCGCTCCGATACCTGGGAGCTCTGCCGCACTCAGGCACCCCCGGTCTTCCTGTGACCCCGAGGGTCCTGAGACCACACTGTCCCGCGAGGGTTCCACCCCCCACTTCGCCACCAGAGTGACGTCCCTCAACGGAGCAGACTTCTAAAAGTTCCGATTCTGTGCTCCGTGGCTCTATCACTTGCCAGAAGTGCCGACGGAGGCCCCTCCCCCGCCGTCTATCCTCCCGAATATCGCCTTGGATTCACTTCTCCGCACGTCCTACCTTCCAGAAAGTGGTCGCTTTTCTGTTCAGAGAGTTGTTGCTCTTCTTTTCTTTGATCTCCTGTTGAGTTTGTAGGTGTTCAGAATGGTTTGATCCCTATCCAGCTGAATTCCTGAGAGGAGACGAAATCCAGGTCTCCTACTCCTCCGCCATCTTGCTCCGCCCCCTCCACTCTATGCTTCTTGTTGGTCATTTTAAAAACTATAGATGGGGTGCCCAGGTGGCTCAGTCATTTAAGCATCTGCCTTCAGCTCAGGTCATGATCTCAGGATCCTGGGATCGAGCCCCACATCAGGCTCCCTGCTCAGTGGTGTGTCCTCTTCTATCTCTTCTTCTGACCACCCCCCGACCCCTGCTCATGCACTCTCTCTCTCTCTGTCTCAAATAAATAATAAAATATTTTTAAAAATAAATAAAAACTACAAAAGTGAAAAATCATTTATATTGTAAAAAAAGAAAGAAGATTAGCAGGCAAAAAAAAAAAACTAAACAAAACATTAAAAGATAAACACTCTAAAGCTATAAAGTATAGAATACACACTTAAAAGTTAAAAATATAGTAACAAGATAATATAAAATTAAAACTAGAAAGAAATAAAAACAAAGTTTACAACTAGTAAGAAAAATCAAAAAAAAAAAAAAAAGAAAAATCAAAAATGAAAATTACAAATTGATATAACCACGGATACAAGGGATTAGAAGCAGTAACCTAAAACTAGTATAAATATATGATGAATAATTTAATAGACAAATGAAGAGCGAAAATCTATTTTCTTAATATTTTATTTATTTGAGAGTGAGAAAGTGTGTGTAAGAGAAAGAACATGAGCAGTGGAGAGGGACAGAGGGAGAGGGAGAAGCAGACTCCCCACTGAGCAGGGAGCCTGATGCAGGGCTTCGATCCCAGGCCCTGGGACCATGACCCGAGCCGAAGGCAGACATCTAACTGACTGAGCCACCCAGGCGCCACACGAAAATACAGTTTTAAAAGGTACTAAAAGTTAGAATTCAAGGGACGCCTGAATGGCTCAGTTGGTTAAGCGTCTGTCTGCCTTCGGCTCAGGTCATGATCCCAGCATCCTGGAATCGAGTCCCGCATCAGGCTCCTTACTCAGTGGGGAGCCTGCTTCTCCCTCTGCCTGCTGATCCCCCTGCTTGTACACTCTCTCTCTCTATCTCTCTGGCAAATAAATAAATAAAATCTTCTTTAAAAAAGCATTTAAAAAATAAAATAAAATAAAAGAATTCAAAAGCTTAGCAAACCAAGACAATCAGGAGTTCTGAAGCAAAAACAGTTCCCATGTCTGGCAAATGCCCCAATAACTTGCCCTACCCAAGAGTTGGGGCTCTCTACAACAAAAGGTTTCTCAAACACATTTTTTTATTAAAGCATCATTGAGACGTAACATTATATTAGTTTCAGATGTATAACACAGTGATTCAACACTTGTACACATTGCAAAATGATCACCCCAGTAAGTCTAGTTATCATCCATCACCATACATAGTCATGAAATTTTTTTTTTCAAACTTGAGTATTTACAGAGCTTGTCAAAATGCAGATTCCAAGGTCCTAGTAATAATTCCATTTTCAGAGAAGTGGGTTAGGGCTCAGGAACCTCCATGAATAAGGCACCCCCGGTGGTATTAATAAAAGCCTAAGGATGACAGTAACTGTCAAAGGGCTTTCTCAGACCACGGGCCTCCTTATCATTCACATTGCACTTACTGGTTGGAGCCCTTAGGACAAGCCCACATTTAAAGTTTCGGACTCAAAAGCTAACATCCTCCATTCCGTTAGCTATAGCTCAATTTGAGCAGCTTCACCCTTTCAAGCCTCCCTCCAGCAATAAAGCAGCATTTTTCAAATTACAGGTCATGACCAATGAGTGAGTCATAGAATCAATTTAATGGGATGCAACCAGGATAGAAAATATCAGAGGGCACTGCACATAATGATGGTAATTACAATTTTAGTATTGTTACATGAAACTTCTGTTTCAGTTGTGTGTATATATGTACAATGAAAAACTATATTACTTAATGAGTCATAAGCAAAAAGGTTTGAAAACCTCTGCCATAAAGAATACAATGGATTCATCAAGAAGCTAAAAAGTTTTCAGGTGAAGAGTGCAGAAACACCCTCAAAGTCAAAGAAAAAAATTTTAATGATGATAATTTTATTTCACCATTTTTCTGTAGGGTTTAATTATTCAGGCACTTCAATGCTTCAAAGAACAAATTTAATATGCATTTATTCAGCAACCCTCTGAATGGGTAGGTGAGAGGAATATGGTCCTTTTCTTTTAGAAGCTTACAAAGTAGAGTTAGCATTAACCCATGAAATAAATAGAAGACTAGAGGACAATACAAAACATTTATACTTATGAGTTAAATTTACAGTGCTGTAGGATTTCAAATAAGTGAATGATGGAATGAGGGAAAGTTTCATGAAGAAGGTAGGACTTGAGTTTAGCCTTAAAGGGAGCATAAGATAAGAAAAAGCAGAAAGGAAAAGGTATAGTAGTAAGTATTGTTACATAGCCAAACGAGGCTAACTGCCTATAAAAAGAATCTCAAACACTTGGTGTATAATACCATAGTGAGTAGATTTACTATACCCAGTCATTCAGAAACCCAGGTTCTTTTCTATTTTATAGATCTACCACCTCCTGTGGCCCCAGAGTCAGACCAAGCCTGCAAATGGCAACTTACTTTTCATCCTCTTTCCACTGGCCAGAACTCAGTCCCACTTTACTACTAGGGAAGGCAAATCATATAGCCTAGGACAAAAATGGAGTACCTCCATTCATTGCTAGTCCTTTCTCTTACAACTAAAATATCCCAAACATAAGACAAAGAACAAATGGAGGATGACTCTAAAAGGTGGAAAGAAGACGGACTGGAGGCTAGGGACATTAGGACATGAGGAACAACATGGTGGCAAGTTCCCTGGTTTTCTTTTTGCTTCTCATATATTCTAGGTAACACATTGGAGAAGCCTGCAACCAGGAGCTACCAACAGGCAGAACAAAAAAGCTTGAAGAAAAGCCTACTTTCCAGCCATAGGGCCAGGAAAAGTGCCCAAGTGGAAGAGAAAACATTTCTTATAATACCCATCCTAATCCAGCCAAACACCAAAGGAAACTCTGCCCCAACACCAGAGTGTTAATGGGCTGAACAGGGAACCGAGGTTCCAGCCATACACAGCATCAGTGAACTGGGTACTTTCCCTTCACTTCCCCCAGTCCTGTAACAAGAGGAAGAAAGAGAACGCACACTATCAGCTACCCCAGGGTTAGTTTGGCAATTTCTTAAAAATGAAACATAAATGTACCATACAACTTTGCAATTCCACTCCTAGCAGCATTATTCATGATAATGAAAATGTGGAAACAACCTAAATGTTCATCAACTGGTAAGCAGAAACAAAATGGGAAAAAAAATCCATACAATGGAATTCTTTTTGGTAATAAAAAAAAAAAAATACTGATCTTTGGTACAACATGGATAAACCTCAAAACACATTATGGTAAGTCAAAGAAGTAAGACATAAAAGACCACATATTGAATGGTTCTAGTTGCAGAGAATGCCCAGAAAAAAGCATAAGTTAAAGTAAGAATTAACTTTAAATAGACATGAGGGGGGCGCCTGGATGGCTCAGTCGGTTGAGCGACTGCCTTCGGCTTGGGTCATGATCCCGGGGTCCTGGGATCGAGTCCCACGTCGGGCTCCCTGCTCTGCAGGGAGCCTGCTTCTCCCTCTCCCACTCCCCCTGCTTGTGTTCCCTCTCTCGCTGTGTCTCTCTCTGTCAAATAAATAAAATCTTTAAAAAAAAAAAATAGACATGAGGGATCATTTTGGGGGGTTGGAAATATTCTAAAAGATGATGATTATACAACTCCATAAATTTATTTAAAATTACTAAATCATTCACCATGGATAAATTCAATGGTATATAAGTTATCCCTCAATAAAACTGTTTTTTAAAAAGTAGACAGCATAGTATAATAAACTACCACGTTACCCATCATCTAGGGCCTACAATTATGAACTCATGGCCAGTCTTGTTTCATCTATAACACAACTCCACTCTTCCTCCTCCCATATTACTATAAAGTAAATCTCAGATATTATACATTTCACTGCAAATTTTATGTGATGAATACTAAAGATTTTTCAAACTAAACACAATACAATTTTTATACCTTAAAAAATACATTAAAGCACAAGTGATAAAAATGGTACTTTCACCATTTTAAATAATCTTTCATTGTTTTCTCATATTTTAAGTTTTGTCTTTTATTTCTTTAAACATACCACACTTAACAGCTGATAGTTCTAATACCTAGTCTTTATGGTCTGATTCTGTCAAAGGATGTTACAGACTCTCACATATAATAGTGCTCATTTCCTTGTGTAATATTTTTACTGTGAGATCCTGTTCATCAAACTTTGTATGTGCCCAGGAGGATCAGTGATAGCTCCCACCAGGTGCCTGAGGCGGTCCTAAACCCAAGTCCAAAGTGAATGAAAATCTCATCTTAGGCTGTTTCAATTGCAGTGAAGGTGAATTCAAACTTCAGTCCCACATTAGGGCTTTTCTCCTCTACTCAGAGCCTAGAAAATTTTTCTTGCAGAACAGATTTGGTTTTAGTGTATACATTCCCTAAAGATGTGTCTCTTCCATGGTCCTGAATTTATTCAGAATTTCTGTTCTACCTCCCTACCCTGTATGAGCCCAGGGCCTTGTCTTCTGATCCCCATGTGGCTATTAAAACCAAAAACTCTGAGTTACCAAAAATTGACAAATGTCCACAGGACAGCTGCAGGCTTTAAAGCATACTTACTACTCTGGAAATGTATTCCCCCTTATTTGTGGTCTCAGATCATTTCCCTCACCTCCCTGCAAGATCACTATGCATTTTTAAAGATTTTTCATGTTTTATTTATACTTTTTTATGAGTTTTGCATTGGGAATATTTTCTAGATATCTACTCTGCTGTATTTCCAGAAAGTGAAATCTAATTCCTTCTTTTAAGAAGTCTAATAAAGTTTATAATCTTCAGTTTAGAATAGGGCATTTTCCATCAACCTGAGTTTCAAAGTTTGAAATCTTTCATCTACCATAACATTAATTTCTATCTTTGTTTAAAATCCAAATGTACTACAGAGCCACCCCAAAATTAAATAACTTACCAATTACACCACTGCATAAACAAAAATAAAATGGAACAAAATATCTCTGTGAGCAGTATTATAGGGAGGCATTACACAATAGTGATAAAGCATGACTTTTATGAGTTATCATTTAGTAAAATGGAAAGCATTACCAGAGTTAGTTGGAGTCAGTTCTGAAACTTGATGGCTGTGTGAGCTTAGGTAAATTATCTCAAATGTTTGGCCTCAGTTATTTTAAATGTACAGTTTAGAACTCGAGTCAATATACCTTAATGTATCAAAAGTTCTAGCCATGGGAATCTGAATAAAGTATTAAATTTAAAATTATGTAAAAGAGATTCTGATTCAGGTGGAAAGATGGTAGAGGAGTAGGGGACCCTATTTCAACTGGTCCCCGGAATTGAGCTGGATATCTACCAGACCACTCTGAGCACCCACAAAACCAGCCTGAGATGTAAGAAGATCTGGATCTCTACAAACAGAATATCGCAGGAGATTGGTTTTGAGGTACAAAGCGGGGAGCCGTGATTCCGTGGGCAGATATCGGAGGATAAACGGCAGCGGGAGGGTGCCTGGATGTGGGGATCCTACACCGCCGGTGAGCAACAGCCTCACGCGCTGCGGTGGGGCACAGACTCACAGACCAGTAGCAGCGGGGAAAGGACTTTAGGGCAGCCCCCAGGATGGAAACCCAGAGCGGTGGGGTCGCGTGCCTGTGAACTGGGAGCGGCTGGTGGTTTTAGAAGCACAAAGGGCAGAGACAGGCCCCGACCTGGAGGCAGGATTGGGGGCACGGCAGAGGGGCGCACAACCCAGGACGCTGCAGTTTATAGCAGCACGGACAGAAACAGAGACGGTGTGGCCTGGAGAGCTCACTGAAGAACAGACTGCGATCTCTCTGCTCTGAGGCAGAGGGTTGGAAACAGTCTCTTCTGCTCTGACTTCCGGAAGAGACGCAGAAAGCCACCAGGGAAAGCTGCCAGAGAACAAAAGCCCCAAAGACTGATTCCCGCTGAGCCCATCCCCCACCATAGGGGGGCAGGGCAACTCCACCGGAACAGGGTTGCCTGAGTAACAGTGTGGCAGGCCCCTCCCGCAGAAGACAGGCTGGGAAAACAAGAGGCCAGCAACCCTAAGGTCCCAAGAAAACAGGTGCATCTTGCTTGGGTTCTGGTCAATAATTTGGACTCTATACATTCCCTCAAATACCCATCAACAGAATGACTAGGAGGAGGAGCCCCCAAAATAGAAAAACTCAGAGATTATGACTTATGCTGCAGATTTACAAATGGATGCAGATATAACCAAGATGTCGGAGATGGAATTCAGGCTAGCAATTGTGAAGACAATGGCTAGAATGGAGAAATCAATTAATGGCAACATAGAGTCTCTAAGGGCAGAAATAAAAGGTGAATTGGCAGAACTTAAAAATGCTATCAATGAGATCCAATCCAATCTAGATAATCTAACAGCTAGAGTAACTGAGGCAGAAGAGCAAATAAGCGACCTGGAAGACAATATAATAGATAAAAAGGGAAAAGAGGAGGCCAGGGAAAAACAACTCAGAATCCATGAAAATAGAATCAGAGAAATAAGTGGCACCATGAAGCGTTCCAATGTCAGAATAATTGGAATCCCGGAGGGAGTGGAGAGAGAGAGAAGGACTAGAAGATGTATTTGAGCAAATACTAGCTGAGAACTTTCCTAATCTGGGGAATGAAACAAACATTCGAGTCCTAGAGGCAGAGAGGACCCCTCCTAAGATCAAGGAAAACAGGCCAACACCCTGGCATGTAACAGTAAAACTTGCAAATCTTAGAACCAAGGAAACCATCTTAAGGGCAGTTACGGGGAAGAGATTTCTTATGTACAGAGGGAGGAACATCAGAATAACGTCAGACCTATCCACAGAGACCTGGCAAGCCAGAAAGGCCTGGCAAGACATATTCAGGGTACTAAATGAGAAGAACATGCAGCCAAGAATACTTTATCCGGCAAGGCTTTCATTTAGAATGGATGGAGAGATGCAGAGCTTCCACAACCGGCAGAAACTTAAAGATTATGTGACCACTAAGCCGGCCCTGCAAGAAATATTAAGGGGGATTCTATAAAAGGAGAAAGACCCCAAGAATGATATACAACAGAAATTTACAGGGACAATCTATAAAAACAACGTCTTCACAGGCAACATGATAATTAATTCATATCTTTCAATAATCACTCTCAACGTGAATGGCCTAAACGCTCCCATAAAACGGCACAGGGTTGCAGATTGGATAAAAAGACAGGACCCATCCATATGCTGTCTTCAAGAGACTCATTTTGAACCTAAAGCTACATCCAGACTGAAAGTGAAGGGATGGAGATCCATCTTCCATGCCAGCGGACCTCAAAAGAAAGCTGGGGTAGCAATTCTTATATCAGACAAATTAGATTTTAAACTAAAGTCTGTAATAAGTGACACAGAAGGACACTATATCATTCTTAAAGGGTCTATCCAACAAGAAGATCTAACAATTGTAAATATCTATGCCCCCAACATGGGAGCAGTCATCTACATAAGCCAATGTTAACCAAAATAAAGAGTCATATTGATAACAATACGTTAATTGTAGAAGACCTCAATACTCCACTCTCAGCAATGGACAGATCATCTAAGCAGAAAATCAACAAGGAAACAAGAGCTTTGAATGATACATTGGACCAGATGGACCTCATAGATATTTACAGAACATTCCACCCTAAAACAACAGAATACTCATTCTTCTCGAGCGCACATGGAACTTTCTCCAGAATAGACCATATAATGGGTCACAAATCAGGTCTCAACCGATACCAAAAGATTGAGATTACTCCCTGCATATTCTCAGACCACAATGCTCTAAAACTGGAACTCAATCACAAGAAAAAATTTGGCAGAAATTCAAACACTGGGAAGCTAAAGACCACTCTGCTCAAGAATGTTTGGGTCAACCAGGAAACCAAAGAAGAACTTAAACAATTCATGGAAATCAATGAGAATGAAAACACATCAGTCCAAAACCTATGGGATACTGCAAAGGCAGTCCTAAGGGGGAAATACATAGCCATCCAAGCTTCACTCAAAAAAATAGAAAAATCTCGAATTCACCATCTAACTCTACACCTTAAAGAACTAGAGAAAAAGCAACAAACGATGCCTAAGCCACGCATTAGAAGAGAAATAATTAAAATTAGAGCAGAAATCAATGAATTAGAAACCAGAAACACAGTAGATCAGATCAACGAAACTAGAAGCTGGTTCTTGGAAAGAGTTAATAAAATCGAAAAACCACTGGCCAGACTTATCCAAAAGAAAAGAGAAAGGACCCAAATTAATAAAATTATGAATGAAAGGGGAGAGATCACAACACCAAGGAAATAGAAACAATTATTAGAAATTATTATCAACAACTATATGCCAATAAACTGAGCAATCTGGATGAAATGGAGGCCTTCCTGGAAACCTATAAGCTGCCAAGACTGAAACAGAAAGAAATTGACAACCTGAATAGGCCAATAACCAGTAACAAGATTGAAGCAGTGATCAAAAACCTCCCAAAATACAAGAGTCCAGGGCCTGATGGATTCCCTGGGGAATTCTACCAAACATTCAAAGAAGAAATAATACCTATTCTACTGAAGCTGTTTCAAAAAATAGAAACAGAAGGAAAACTTCCAAACTCATTCTATGAGGCCAGCATTACCTTAATCCGCAAACCAGGCAAAGACCCCATCAAAAAGGAGAATTTCAGACCGATATCCCTGATGAATATGGATTCCAAAACCCTCAACAAAGTCCTAGCTAATAGGATCCAACAATACACTAAAAGGATCATCCACCACGACCAAGTGGGATTTATCCCCGGGATGCAAGCGTGGTTCAACATTCGCAAATCAATCAATGTGATAGAACACATTAATAAGAGGAGGGAGAAGAACCATATGGTCCTCTCAATTGATGCAGAAAAAGCATTTGACAAAATACAACATCCTTTCCTGATTAAAACTCTTCAGAGTATAGGGATAGAGGGAACATTCCTCAAGTTCATAAAATCCATCTATGAAAAACCCACAGCGAATATCATCCTCAATGGGGAAAAGCTGAGAGCCTTTCCCTTAAGATCAGGAACACGTCAAGGATGCCCACTCTTCGCCACTATTGTTCAACATAGTACTAGAAGTCCTAGCAAGAGCAATCAGACAACAAAAAGAAATAAAAGGTATTCAAATTGGCAAAGAAGAAGTCAAACTCTCTCTTTTCACAGACATGATACTTTATGTGGAAAACCCAAAAGACTCCACCCCCAAATTACTAGAACTCATACAGCAATTCAGTACTGTGGCAGGATACAAAATCAATGCACAGAAATAAGTTGCTTTCTTATACACTAACAACGCAACTGTAGAAAGAGAAATTAAGAGAAACGATTCCATTTACAGTAGCACCAAAAACCATAAGATACCTCGGAATAAACCTAACCAAAGAGGTAAAGATCTATACTCTAGGAATTACAAAACACTCATGAAAGAATTTGAAGAAGACACAAAAAGATGGAAAAATATTCCATGCTCATGGATCGAAAGAATAAACATTGTTAAAATGTCTATGCTACACGGAGCAATCTATACCTTCAATGCCATCCCGATCAAAATTCCAATGACATTTTTCAAAGTGCTGGAACAAACAATCCTAAAATTTGTATGGAATCAGAAAAGACCCCGAATCGCCAGGGAAATGTTGAAAAAGAAAAACAAAGCTGGGGGCATCATGTTGACCAATTTCAAGCTATATTACAAAGCTGTGATCACCAAGACAGCATGGTACTGGCACAAAAACAGACATATAGACCAATGGAACAGAATAGAGAGCCCAGATACGGACCCTCAACTCTATGGTCAAATAATCTTTGACAAAGCAGGAAAAAACATGCAATGGAAAAAAGACAGTCACTTCAATAAATGGTGCTGGGAAAACTGGACAGCCACATGCAGAAGAATGAAACTCGACCACTCTCTAACACCATTCACAAAGATAAACTCAAAGTGGATGAAAGACCTCAATGTGAGACAGGAATCCATCAAAATCCTAGAGGAGAACATAGGCAGTAACCTCTTTGACATCGCCCACAGCAACTTCTTTCAAGATACATCTCCAAAAGCTAGTGAAACAAAAGCAAAAATGAACTTTTGGGAATTCATCAAGATAAAAAGCTTCTGCACAGCAAAGGAAACAGTCAACAAAACAAAGAGGCAACCCACAGAATGGGAGAAGATATCTGCAAATGACATTACAGATAAAGGGCTGGTATCCAAGATCTATAAAGAACTTCTCAAACTCAACACCCAAAAAACAAATAATCAAGTCAAAAAGTGGGCAGAAGATATGAAAAGACACTTCTCTGAAGAAGACATACAAATGGCTAACAGACACATGAAAAAATGTTCATCATCATTAGCCATCAGGGAAATCCAAATCAAAACCACATTGAGATACCACCTTACACCAGTTAGAATGGCAAAAATGGACAAGAAAAGAAACAACAAATGTTGGAGAGGTTGTGGAGAAAGGGGAACTCTCTTACACTGTTGGTGGGAATGCAAGTTGGTACAGCCACTTTGGAAAACGAAGTGGAGGTTCCTCAAAAATTTAAAAGTAGAGCTATCCTATGACCCAGCAATTGCACTACTGGGTATTTACCCCAAAGACACAGATGTAGTGAAAAGAAGGTCATATGCACCCCAATGTGCATAGCAGCAATGTCCACAATAGCCAAACTGGAAAGAGCCACGATGCCCTTCAACAGATGAATGGATAAAGAAAATGTGGTCCATATATACAATGGAATATTACTCAGCCATCAGAAAGGATGAATACCCAACTTTTACATCAACATGGATGGGACGGGAGGAGATTATGTTAAGTGAAATAAGTCAAGCAGAGAAAGGCAATTATCATATGGTTTCACTTATTTGTGGAACATAAGGAATAGCATGGAGGACATTAGGAGAAGGAAGGGAAAAATGGGGAGGGGGAATTGGAGGGAGAGATGAACGATGAGAGACTATGGACTCTGAGAAACAAACAGGGTTTTAGAGGGGAGGGGGAAGGGGGGATTGGTTAGCCCGGTGATGGGTATTAAGGAGGGCATGTACTGCATGGAGCACTGGGTGTTATACGAAAACAATGGATCGTGGATCACCACATCAAAAACCAATGATGTATTGTATGATGACTAACATAACATATAAAATTAAAAAATAATAATAATAATAATAATAAAATTATGTAAAAGAAAATATGCCAATCAGCAACGATCATGACTCAGAAGAGTATACAAAAGTCTTATTAAAGGGGCATGATGTATGCAACTTCAATGGTTCAATAACAATGTTTTTGTGTGTGTATATACACGTATGTATGTATGTGTGTGTATACAAAGAGACATAAATACCTATGTTTGAGAGAGAGGAAAAGAAAGAGAGGGAGAGAGAGAGAGAAGGAGAAGGAGGGGAAAAGAAAAAGGAAGAAAATAAAGGTAGCAAAATATTGAAAACTGATGGATCTGAGTAGAAAACCCATAGAAGTTCTCTGTACTACTCTTACAACTTTTCTGTGAGTCTAAAATTACTTCAACATCTTTTTTAAAAGTGTTATGAAGTCAGCATTTAAATAACAGATATAACCCTGGCTACATAAAACAGAAGCATACTGTTCTTCTGTCATGGGAAGTAAAGGAAATCCATGAAGGGACATTATGAAGTCATCACTCACCAACTGTTTCGGTTTCACATATGTTTGTTGCTATAAATACAAACTGATCTATTTGAATTCTCTATTAATGACAGGTTGCAGAACTACATAAAAATGTATAACATCCTGAGGGGTAAACACCTTAGGTGAGATTTTTGAGCCAAAGGTAATTTGGGAAGAAAGCTCACACATAAGCTGAGAAAGCATTCCAACATTAACTCCTGGCTTCCTCCAAAGTCAGCCCCAGACGACCAAGGGGAGTAAGAACACAGAACATTCAGCATCGCAGGAAATGTGTGCCCAGTGGTTCCCAGCATCTTGGAAGTGCAAATTCAGCAGGTAACGTAAAACTCCCTAACTCTACAATAAATTCTGGTGCATAAATCATAATATATCTCTTTCCTTAAAAGTCTATATTTGTATCTAGCTTCTCAGAGTGTCAAAATAATAGTTATAACGAATGATAACTGTTGAATATTAAGCCCTCTATAGGTTTAAAATTTTTTTAATAAAATAAAATAAATAAATGTGACAAGGAGAGAGTGTAAGCCTCTTTGCTTGCTTTTTTGACAGAATTTTTAATTTTAAACTCAGCAGGAAACTAAGATAATGACTGCAAAGAGCCAAGAAGGAGTCTAAGATGTTTATTACAAACCAGTGTCTTCAGGATCATTTGTAGGTAGCTGAAAGTCAAGACAATTTTGAACCGATGAAAGTGTGTTATTGATTAGTAAGTACCTCTATGCTGATTGAACTCTATTTTCCCTCCCATTCTCTAGCTTTCTAATTTATTCTGCATAACTCTTTCTCTGAAGTCTGAGCTAGAGAGATAGAATTGTGGAGTAATGTTTTCAAGTATTTTCCCCTCTGGCTATGCCAACTGGAAAAAAGAAGATGGTAGACTATACAAAAATTCTGTAGCAATTGCAACAAAAACATGATACCTACAATTATTTCTTTCACTTACTTCTTAAAGTCTTAAATCTTAATTTTAAATGTAGAAGGCATACACCTTTTTTTTTAAAGATTTTATTTATTTATTTGACAGAGAGAGACACAGTGAGAGAGGGAACACAAGCAGAGGGAGTGGAAGAGGGAGAAGCAGACTTCCCGCAGAGCAGGGAGCCCGATGCAGGGCTCGAGCCCAGGACCCTGGGATCATGACCTGAGCCGAAGACAAATGCTTAACGACTGAGCCACCCAGGCACCCCGGCATACATCTTTTATAAGAACCAGTGATCCTGCTACAGGCATTCTCACTCAAATAAAATCTAAAACTTTGGTGTGAGGTCATTAAACTATTCCTAGGGCACCTTTTTTACTCTAAAAGCCTCAGTAAGCGATTGAACTTCTAATTTGAATAATTGCATTCCACCAACGTAAATTCCCTCTGTAATTTCAAATGTATGCAGTATCAGTCTTCATTTCCTGAGTTAAATTAATATTGAGTAATGTGGTGCTTCTTTAAAAAAAAAAAAAAAGTGCATCTAATTTCATAGTAACCTTTCAGCAACTAGTAGAAGTGATTCATGTGCACTAGAGGGGACTAGGTCAGTATGAATAATCTTTAACCAACAACTTCTGCCAGCATTCTCTGTATGCAGAGCATTGTAAAAAGTACATATCATCCATTAAAATGGATATATCTATACAACTTTATTTTAAAAATCCAATGTTTGATAAACTGAATCCTATTTCCCACCGAATTAGGTCATTATATCATTAATAAAATAAGTTAATAAAATATCATTAATAAAATGAGTTTGGAAGTTTTCCTTCCATTTCTATTCTTTGGAACAGTTTCAGAAGAATAGATATTAATTCTTCTTTAAATGTTTGGTAGAATTCCCCTGGGAAGCCATCTGGCCCTGGGCTTTTGTTTGTTGGGAGATTTTTGGTTACTGCTTTAATTTCCTTAGTGGTTATAGGTCTGTTCAGGTTTTCTGTTTCCTCCTGGTTCAGTTGGGTAGTTCCTTTTATAAAATCTTTTATACTATTCATGTTTACAGTCATATTCTATCTCTTCATCGTATTTACCCTTATTTTTGTACATATATAAGTTTTTCTTTCTTTAAAATTTTAGGAGGCAGTTTCTTCTAACAGACCAAAATACACCCAAAATCTAGTGTGTGGCACTGATCTATTCACCAGCCTGATCATATTTGATCATATTCTTTTTTGTTTTTTTCTTTTTTCGTTCTTTCCCTTTCTGTTCCCCCAGTTTCAGGTCTCTTCTGACTTATTTAGTGTATATTTTTCTGGGGTTGTTGTTACCCTGTTAGCATTTTGTTCTCTCATTCATCTGTTCTCCTCTGGACAAAATGACAAGCAGAAAAACTCACCTCAAAAAAAAAGAACAAGAGGCAGTACCGACTCCCAGGGACCTAATCAATACAGACATTAGTAAGATGTCAGAACTAGAGTTCAGAATGGTGATTATAAAGATACTAGCTGGGCTTGAAAAAAGCATAGAAGATACTAGAGAAACCCTTTCTGGAGAAATAAAAGAACTAAAATCTAACCAAGTTGAAATCAAAAAGGCTATTAATGAGGTGCAATCAAAAATGGAGCCTCTAACTGCTAGGATAAATGAGGCAGAAGACAGAATTAGTGATATAGAAGACCAAATGATGGGGAATAAAGAAGCTGAGAAAAAGAGAGATAAACAACTACTGGATCACGAGGGCAGAATTCGAGGTAAGTGATACCATAAGATGAAACAATATTAGAATAATTGGGATCCCAGAAGAAGAAGAGAGAGAGGGGCAGAAGGTATATTGGAGCAAATTATACCAGACAACTTCCCTAATTTGGGGAAGGAAACAAGCATCAAGATCCAGGAGGCACAGAGAAACCCCCCTCAAAATCAATAAAAATAGGTCAACACCCCGACATCTAATAGTAAAACTTACAAGTCTCAGAGACAAAGAGAAAATCCTGAAAGCAGCTCTGGAGAAGAGATCTGTAACCTGCAATGGTAGAAGCATTAGATTGGCAACAGACCTATCCACAGAGACCTGGCAGGCCAGTCAGGTCTCAACTGGTACCAAAAGATTGGGATCATTCCCTGCATATTTTTAGACCACAATGCTTTGAAACTAGAACTCAATCACAAGAGGAAAGTCAGAAAGAATGCAAATACATGGAGGCTAAAGAGCATCCTACTAAAGAATAAATGGGTCAACCAGGAAATTAAAGAAGAATTTAAAAAATTCATGGAAACAAATGAAAATGAAAACACAACTGTTCTGGGGCACCTGGGTGGCTTAGTTGTTAAGCATCTGCCTTCAGCTCACGTCATGATCCCAGGGTCCTGGGATCGAGCCCCACATCAGGCTCCCTGCTCAGCAGGAAGCCTGCTTCTCCCTGTCCCACTCCCCCTGCTTGGGTTCCCTCTCTTGCTGTGTCTTTCTCTGTCAAATAAATAAATAAAATCTTAAAAAAAAAAAAAGAAAACACAACTGTTCAAAATCTTTGGGATGCAGCAAAGGCAGTCCTAAGAGGAAAGTATATAGCAATACAAGCCTTTCTCAAGAAACAAGAAAGGTCTCAAATACACAACAACCTAACCCTACACCTAAAGGAGCTGGAGAAATAACAGCAAATCAAGCCTAAACCCAGCAGGAGAAGAGAAATAATAAAAATCAGAGGAGAAATCAATGAAACAGAAACCAAAAGAACAGCAGAACAGATCAACGAAACTAGGAGCTGGTTCTTTGAAAGAATTAATAAGATTGATAAACCCCTGGCCATACTTATCAAAAAGAAAAGAGAAATGACCCAAATAAATAAAATCATGAATGAAAGAGGAGAGATCATAACCAACACCAAAGAAATACAAACAATTGTAAGAATATATTATGAGCAACTATATGCCAGCAAATTAGATAATCTGGAAGAAATGGATGCATTCCTAGAGATGTATCAACTACCCAACTGAACCAGGAAGAAACAGAAAACCTGAACAGACCTATAACCACTAAGGAAATTAAAGCAGTAACCAAACATCTCCCAACAAACAAGAGCCCAGGGCCAGATGGCTTCCCAGGGGAATTCTACCAAACATTTAAAGAAGAATTAATACCTATTCTTCTGAAACTGTTCCAAAGAATAGAAATGGAAGGAAAACTTCCAAACTCATTTTATGAGGCCAGCATTACTTGATCCCAAAATCAGACAAAGACCCCATCAAAAAGGAGAATTAACAGACCAATATCCCTCATGAACATGGATGCAAAAATTCTCACCAAAATACTAGCCAAGAGGATACAACAGTACATTAAAAGGATTATTCACCATGACCAAGTGGGATTTATTCCTGGGCTGCAAGGTTGGTTCAACATCCGCAAACCAATCAATGTGATACAATACATTCATAAAAGAAAGAACAAGAACCATATGATCCTCTCAGTAGATGCAGAAAAAGCATTTGGCAAACTACAGCTCCTTTCTTGATTAAAACTCTTCAGAGTGTAGGGATAGAGTGTACATACCTCAATATCATAAAAGCCATCTATGAAAAACCCACAGCGAATATCATTCTCAATGGGGAAAAACTGACAGCTTTCCCCCTAAGGTCAGGAACATGGCAGGGATGTCCACTATCACCACTACTATTCAACATAGTACTAGAAGTCCTAGCCACAGCAATCAGACAACAAAAAGAAATCAAAGGCATCCGAATCCACAAAGAAGAAGTCAAACTCTCACTCTTTGCAGATGATATGATACTTTATGTGGAAAACCCAAAAGACTCCACCCCAAAACTGCTAGAACTCATACAGGAATTCAGTAAAGTGGCAGGATATAAAATCAATGCACAGAAATCAGTGGCATTCCTATACACCAACAACAAGACAGAAGAAAGAGAAATTAAGGAGTCGATCCCATTTACAACTTCACCCAAAACCATAAGATACCTAGGAATAAATCTAACCAAAGAGGCAAAGAATCTGTACTCAGAAAACTATAAAATACTCATGAAAGAAATTGAGGAAGACACAAAGAAATGGAAAAACGTTCCATGCTCATGGGTTGGAAGAACAAATATTGTGAGGATGTCAATGCTACCTAGAGCAATCTACACATTCAATGCAATCCCCATCAAAATACCATCCACTTTTTTCAAAGAAATGGAACATATAATCCTAAAATTTGTATGGAACCAGAAAAGACCCCCAATAGCCAGAGGAATGTTGAAAAAGAAAAGCAAAGCTGGTGGCATCACAATTCCGGACTTCAAGCTCTATTACAAAGCTGTAATCATCAAGACAGTATGGTACTGGCACAAAAACAGACACATAGATCAATGGAACAGAATAGAGACCCCAGAAATGCACCCTCAACTCTATGGTCAACTAATCTTCAACAAAGGAGGAAAGAATGTCCAATGGAAAAAAGACAGTCTCTTCAACAAATAGTATTGGGAAAATTGGACAGCCACATGCAGAAGAATGAAACTGGACCATTTCCTTACACCACACACAAAAATAAACTCCAAATGGATGAAAGACCTAAATGTGAGACAGGAGTCCATCAAAATCCTAGAGAACACAGGCAGCAACCTCTTCCACCTCAGCCATAGCAACTTTTTCCTAGAAACATTGCCAAAGGCAAGGGAAGCAAGGGCAAAAATGAACTATTGGGATTTCATCAAGATAAAATCTTTTGCACAGCAAAGGAAACAGCCCACAAAACCAAAAGACAACCGACAGAATGGGAGAAGATATTTGCAAATGACATATCAGATAAAGGGCTAGTATCCAAAATCTTTAAAGAACTTATCAAACTCAACACCCAAAGAACAAATAATCCAATCAAGAAATGGGCAGAAGACATGAACAGACATTTTTCCAAAGAAGATATCCAAATGGCCAACAGAAACATGAAAAAGTGCTCAACATCGCTCAGCATCAGGGAAATCCAAATCAAAACCTCAATGAGATACCACCTCACACCAGTCAGAATGGCTAAAATTAACAAGTCAGGAAACGACAGATGTTGGTGGGGATCCGGAGAAAGGGGAACCCTCCTACACTGTTGGTGGGAATGCAAGCTAGTAAAGCCAATCTGGAAAACAGTATGGAGTTCTTCAAAAAGTTGAAAATAGAGCTACCATACAACCCAGCAATTGTACTACTGGGTATTTACCCCAAAGATAAAAATGTAGTGATCCGAAGGGGTACATGCACCCCAATGTTTATGGCAGCAATGTCCACAATAGCCAAACTATGGAAAGAGCCAAGATGTCCATCAACAGATGAATGGATAAAGAAGATGTGCCATATATATATATATATATATATATATATATATATATACACACACATACATTATGTATGGAATATTAGGCAGCCATCAAAAAAAACAAAAACAAAAAAAACAAAATCTTGCCATTTGCAACGACGTGAATGGAACTAGAAGGTATTACGCTAAGTGAAATAAGTCCATCAGAGAAAGACATGTATCATATGATCTCACTGATATGAGGAATTCTTAATCTCAAGAAACAAACTGAGGGTTGCTGGTGTGGTGGGGGGTGGGAGGGATGGGGTGGCTGGGTGATGGACATTGGGAAGGGTATATGCTATAGTGAGCGCTGTGAATTGTGTAAGACTGATGAATCACAGACCTGTACCTCTGAAACAAATAATACATTATATGTTAATAAAAAAAAAAAAAAGATAGTAGAAAGGGAAAAATGAAGGAGGGGAAATCAGAGGGGGAGATGAACCATGAGAGACTATGGACTCTGAGAAACAAATTGAGGGTTCTAGAGGGGAGGGGGCTGGGGGGGTGGATTAGCCTTGTGATGGGTATTAAAGAGGGCACGTAATGAATGGAGCACTGGGTGTTATACACAAACAATGAATCATGGAACACTACATCAAAAACTAATGATGTAATGTATGGTGATTAACATAATAAAATAAAATTTTTTTTAAAAAGTAAAGATTTCTTGTAAGAGGGAATCCTGGAAACAAGCCTCTCCTATTAAATCCCAAGCCAGCAGAATTCTAAAAAGACATAAGAAACAGTTCTCATGCAAAATTTGCTACCAAAGTGAATTTCCAGTGTTGCTATAACACCGTTTATTCAATACACTCCAAAAAGACTGGTATTATATTTCTCTTTAATGAGATTTGATCTTTCAGTCCTTGGATTTTCTTAAGTAACATGTCTACAAGTTGCAGAGTGACCTCTAAGAAAAGCCACTCTAAAGTGATGATCCAAGTGGCCCTGGATGACTCCAACTTAAAGACATCTAAAATGGATCAACCCATTCCAGAATTCAGTGACTCAAAATTTCAATCTATTCCAATATTGTCAGTCTTTGACTCCAAAGACTAGGGTCATTATAGGTAGACTCAAAGGTGAAAAACAATTTTTTAGATTACCTCTGAAGTCAACCAAGTATCGTTGGAGTCATAGTGGCTGTGGTATGTGTACTCACCTACTCACTATTCTTCCTTCCCTCTTCACTTTGCCATGACTCCCCGATCTCACGGACTTTGGGTTTTGACACGTGACTTACTTTGACCAATGGAACGTGAACAGAAGAGTAGAAGTTCTGAACTGAAGCTTTAAGAGGTTCTGAGTGTTTCTACTCACCCTCTGATATCCTGCTATCACCCGTGAGAACATACCCCAAGCAGCCATGGCTCCTTCCATGTAGGTCCCACAGTGAAAGATACATGAAGTGGAGTGAACCAAACCCATAGTGCAGAGTGACTACAGTTAATCTACTGACCCATGAGCAAGAAATAATGATCTGAATGCAAGCAATTGAAATCTTAGTGTAGTTTATTGCTATAGTAAAAGTTAATACCGTGACCAACAATAAAAAGGCTCAAGGTATTATTCTCTGGTACCACTCTATTCCAAATTAAAACTTACAGGTCCATGCTCCAAAATAGTATGCTAAAGCAAACCGGTTTTCATTTCAGTACCAGGCACTGGCCAAATATGTCTGACAGCTTGATATCTTCTCGTCTGAAAATGTATCCATTATTGAGTTAATAACTTTGAACCTCTTCTACTAAAGTAAAAGTACATTGAAGACAGAATCCGTACCTCATTTGCCATCCCCCTATAGCACCTAAAAGAGTGTTTCACACTTCGTAGCCATTTGATAAATGATTCCCTATTCCAACTCAAAGTTACCACTGCTTTTCATTATTGTCCATATCTCAAAATGACCTCCTGAGTCACAAAATGATTCATATATTTGAAATGACAGAAATGACTAGATATGATCTTTCCACCTGAATACACGGGAATTCTAAAGCACTACACAATGAATGATTCTCAAGACTGGTAACCTACACCAACATGAATTCCTTTGAAATGGCACAGATTCCTTCAATGAATACTAAGATGTAGAATGACATATCTCATGGTGCTACACACAAACATGCCACAGAGATGTGTCAGCACTCAAGGGTACAGCTCCAAGGGAGGTCTCACAAAGGGGCCTAGCAACGCCTTCCGGGGAGCACATTTCTGTCTTGAGTCTCTTTCACACTGGTCCTCTGTGCCACTCTGCCTCCTGCTCATTGTACCAGTTGTCTCATTTTCTCCATCATCCTCTACTACCCAACCAACCCAGGTTACTTTCTTTCCTCTTCTTCTCCACACTTCATTTTTTGCCACTTGCTTTTTCTACCTTTCTCTCATACTTCTAAACCTGGTACAAGAAGGCATCACCACACATCCAGAGAACTCCCTTCCTTCACAACAAATCAACCAGCTGCCAAATACCAGATATAATTCTCAGGCTTCACAGTCAATAAAAGCAGGTGTGTTCCTTGCAAGATGCTCGGGGACTTCCAGAGATTTCCACACACCCTGCAAGCTATTTAGTACTTGTGTCATTACAGAAAATTGAAGATAAGAAATTTTGTCAAATTTTTGGTCAAAAATTCTGCTGAACTCCATGGTCTAAACATGTCCAGTTCATCAAAGCTGTACAGTAGCAAAGACGTCTTCAAAAATGCTTCATTAATTAATCACTATATCCCATGATTGCAATTTCTGCTCCTAATTAAGTATGTTTTAGTAATATCTCATGAAATTATAAATAAATTCTCTATTATACTTAGGAGTCAAAAAATCCTAAAATACAGACCCAACTGTAATAAACATACATCTCTATTTTTTTCCCAGAATACCCTTTCCTCTTTTATTCTGAAAATACCGTACACTTTCTTTGGGAAATGTCACCCCTAACTTACCCTGAAAACTGAAGGCCCATGGAACAATGTGATTCAAATATATACCGTCATTTTCTTACTGAGCCTACCCACAGGCTAGGGGTGTGTACCTGTCTGAAGCTGGGCATGGCACTCTAACCCATTGGTGAAAGTTGATCTATATTTGTATAGATAATGGCATGTGACTGAAACAATAAATCACAGTCTTTTCCCAAGATCTTTCAAAGTGAAATAAAGGCAAGAGGAGAAATCTCTCTCAATTGGTGATGAAATGAGGCATCTTAAAGCAGCCATGTGCCCTGCATGGTAGAGAAAGCCAGTTTGAGAGAATGAAGCCAAGATGCAGACAGAAACAGACGGCAGAAACACAGAAGACGGAGCACCCTGCAGTGTCCAAATCCCCGGACCAGTTGTCCCTGATGATTGTCACACTTCTGCCTTCCTCCTGGGTACATAATAAGCCTTCCAATAAACTCTCCTGTATATCTAACTCAATTCAAGCTGTTTTCCTGTAATCAGTAGCCAAGGAAATTCTACATAATATACCAAACAAACTACAAGGTAACAAATTTGACTTCTTGGGAGTAGGGTCCAGGAACACTGTAAGAAATGTATCTGCAGCAAATGTAGCTGCAGCAAAAAATCTGAGTTAACAGACTGGCATTTAAGAATGACACTATTTAACACTTTCTTCACTGCCTTCTTAACTAGGGATAAGCCTTGTCTTTTCATAAGACAATCAATTTCTTATATTTTTTTAATGAATTCCCTCTTAGCACAAACCATGAACATAGATGTTCAGTGGGTGTATACTGGGCTAAAACATGAAGATTAGGATACTATGACTGCCATACGATCCTCTGGAATATCATCAGTTCCAAGGTAAGAAGGCTTTGTGTTCTGGAAAAATCTACCTCGGAATAGTAATGGTTGTATAGCAAAACAGCACTCACTACCAGAACTCAGGAAGAGATCTGATTTTCAATACAAAAATTACATTTAAAAGAGCAAACTCATTCTAACTCCTCAAAGCTGATACCTATGCCCTTAACTAGTTCTGACTAAAAAAAAGGAAAAACAAAATGGTTATTCTTTATATAACTTTAAGCTCTTACAAGTTTATATATTCATTTTACTTATTTGTTTTATACAGCTATTTAGCACAATGTGAACTTAATACGTGCTCATAATGGAAGAAAACAAATCATATCACAAAATGCAAACTCTTCTTAATTATATAAACTTACTCACACGGCTAGGTTCTAGACATCAATTTTAGAACAACAAAGTCTTCTCTAAGTTATTCCAGAAGACTACTTTAGAACAACAAAGTCTTCTCTAAGTTATTCCAGAAGACTATTTGCATACAAGTTTTGGAAATCTCCACTGCAAAATTCTTCCAATATAAACTGCATTTAATCTTTTCAATTAGCAACATGCTTAGAGAACACACCCAGAATATCTGGGACCAGTGCTCTAGACTTTTCTACCTACTATAAGTGTATATGCTTATACACATATGCATACATACATATGTACACATACATATATATACATGAATACATATGTGTATTTATGTATATATACACACTTGAGTATGTGTATACATATAGTATGTATATTTTTTATCATATATACATATTTTGGGTGTGTGTACATATATATACAACTGATATACATATGGACAATGAGGTAGATATAGTAACTATATATATGTGTGTATATATATGTGTATGTATGTGTATATATATATATATGCACACACACAGTAACTGAATTTGACCCAAACCCATCCTGCAACTAATAATTTGGTCTTAAAAGGATATTTAAGTGTGGATTCAAATATAGATAATTAAAATATCTTAAAATCCCAGGCCATATCCACAGAAAATGGTGTCATTTAGGAAAATTTCCTTAGACTCTCTACTTACAATCCTAAAATACATAAACTAAAATAAAAACTTAAAAAAACCTATAGATATAGAGAACTATTTGATAATTATGTTTATTCACCTCTACCCTGTTTATAATATGACCACATTAAAAGACCTTTTAAGGGCGCCTGGGTGGCTCAGATGGTTAAGCGTCTGTCTTCGGCTCAGGTCATGATCCCAGGGTCCTGGGATCGAGTCCCACATCGGGCTCCCTGCTCCTTGGGAGCCTGCTTCTCTCTCTCTCTCTGTCTCTCATGAATAAATAAATAAAATCTTTAAAAAAAAATAAATAAATAAATAAAAGACCTTTTAAAAAAATTTAGTAAAGTTAAATTTCAGGTCAAGGCCTTTTCTAAAACTTTTCTGGTCCCATCATAGAAATAATATACAGAAATCCCACCGCTAGTACATGAGAAACCATGAAGCATGTGCTATAAAGAACAAAGCCACATTCGTTTTTACCTGCATTGATGCTCCCTCCACTCTTGCCACACAGGCCACCCGGTCCAGGAAAGTCACGGCCACGGGCACCGCCACAAAAAAGCCCTTAAAGAAGGCCTTGGCGTACCTTCTCACCCAGCCTTGTGACTGTGCCATACCTGAAAACAAGTACAAAATTAGCCTCAAAAAAGGTAAAAAAGAAAAAACAAAAACAGCACAGGAAAAGTAAGAGTTAAGGGAAAACAACCTCATCTCTTAATAACTTTCACACTCATCCCTATAAGCAGTGGAATAAATCTGACTTAAATCCCAAAGGCAAATACACTAACTCAGGTTAACTCTTTTCAGTAACTGAAGTCCACTTGATAACTTCAGTGGAAACTTTCTCTTCACAAAGCAGTAAGTTAGAAAACAAATAAGCATTCCAAGAGTAAATCCCTTCAGGTTGCTGACTGTTAGAGTGGAGCTGCTTCTTCCTCTCCTGACATCTGTTCTCGTCCACAGTCACACAAGTTTCAGAGGCACACAGGGCTGCCTGGCCTCCCTTGCAGCTAAGTGTTACCATGTAACTAGGTCTGATGAATGGCGTATGAGTAAAAATGATAAATTTCCACACTGTGCCCTGAAAAGGAGAATGCCCTCCTCTTCATGTTTCCCTTTTTACAATACCATGATAACAAGGTGGTGGTAGAGACAGGAGTAGCCATCTCAAGTTAAAGATGGCAAAGCAACAAAATAGAAGGGTCCTGGGTCCCCAGCACCATGGAGGCACTGTAATTGTGCTGCACTCACTTACCCTGTAACCACCTAATTTTCAGATTTTTCTAGGGATAAGCAATCCTTTAATTGTCTCATGCAATGAAAAACAAAATAGTGAGAGATAAGATATGCTACACTACCAGACCAAAGAGAGCCGAACACAGTCCAAGAGATGGAGAAACTTCATGGTTGGGAAAGATAAATGATCGTTTTGTTCAGTCTTACTTAGACAAGCTCCATGTGCTACCCAAGATTGAAGGAGGAGGTGAAGGGGATGATGAGGTTAGAGGTCTCTTGACCTCTCCTTCTTTGCAGCGTGCAACTAGATCAGAGCAACTGAAAAGTTCCCTAACACAACCACAAGGCTTGTTTAGCCCTAAACCTACAGGTCAGTTTGCTTCCAAGGGATGACCTAAAATTTCTTGTCCTCTGAGAGCAGGTTCAAAAGGGTCCAGAAATGCAATTCACACCAAGCATATATCAGAAAGGCATATACTGGGACAGTGTTTACGCTTTTCATGTTTAAGTTCCCAAAAGTCACACTTCCAATGAGAGCAGTGTTATGATAATATTAATATTATACACATGAAAAGAAACCAAAAATAGATAAGAATATAAGAAGGAAAAGAAAAAGACTAAAAAATATATTCATGAACAATAGAGGGAGAGGGAGGGAGAAAATGAGTAAATATAAATACAGAAATAAGTATAATTATTTACTTATTTGCATAAGTGTATATTTAAAAAGCAGAAAAATTACAGTTAAATTCAGTCCAACTACTCATATCTGAAGATTTTACCCAATGACCTATATAACTTAAACTTGAAAGGAGACACAGAGGAACATATAAAGAAAGGGTGGGACCACTTCCAAATAGCTTTATCCAAAAGACTTCACTTCTCACTTTATTTTAAAGGAATTTTTCCTTTAAAGGCACATACAAAAGAGGGTCACATGGTAATGAAGAATAGTCTTCTGATCCTGACAGAGCAAAAGAATTCTCCAGAGTTATCAGTATAGGACAATGGCTTTCAAACTGTTTCGACCATGTCCCACATTAAGAAATACATTCTATAGAGCAACCAAGTACTCAAGTACTAACTCATATACACACACAACTTACACATATATCCTCACAATGCAGCAAATAAGAACTGAAAACAGTTTCACAAAACTACTTATTCTTATTACATAATAGGCTATCATTTTAGTTTGTTCTGTTTCATTGGATGGGACAAGATGAACGTGGGGAGACCAAATTATTCTAGTGGTCCTGAGCAAGAGATGATGGTAGGCTGGACCACAGTGGTGGTGACAGAGATGGAATAAAATGAGCAGACATGGGGCGTCTGGCTGGCTCAGTCAGTGGAGCAGGCGACTCTTGATCTCGGGGTTGTGAGTTCCAGCCCCCCATTGCGTGTAGAGCTTACTTAAAAAAAAAAAAAATGAGCAGATTATGATATATATTTTGGAGGTTAAAATGACGTGATTGGACATGGACGGGCAATGGCGGGGGAGGGGAGAGGAGCTAAGAGAAGGTGTCAAGAGGCAGTAGTGACCTATGAAAGCACTGTTATTTTGTCATCCCCTTGAATTGCATTCCAAAGTAGTAAAAACATGCCCACAATTCAATTTATCAAACCTTTATTCAGTCCTACTAAGCACAAGGCCGTAAGTTAGGCGCTAGGAATTTAGGAGTGGAAAAGCAGATATGGTCTTTGCTCTCAAGGGGTTACACTGTACCAGGAAAGATGCCCCTAAATAAATATTTTAAATGGAAATGAGTATTGAAAAGGGCCAAGCCCTGGACCATGGGAATATGGAGCAAGGAATTCCTTCCATCAGAAAATGATCAGCAAAGGTCTCCCAAGGAAACATCAATCGAGGTGGGACCCGAGCATTTCAGGTACAAGGAGCAGCATGTGTGAAGGCCTAGGAGCAAAGTAAAATGTAGTTACTTAAGAAACTAACAGAAGTTCAATTTGGATAAAGTATATACACAATTTATTTGCTAATTTTCAATTTTTACTTTAGTAAACATTTAGTTATTGACGCTAAACACCAATGCTAAGGGAAGAGAATATAAAGATGGCTGGGCATACAATATAATATCATTTAAAAACTCTCACAAACAATACTTTATATTTTCTATGTAAATTTGTATAAGCATATAAAGGTATTTAAAATAGAATATTATTTGTATTATTGCGCTCATTGTTTACTAACCACTCATGTCACTTGTATAATTAGTAAAGTTTAGAGAGAGATGGAAAAAGCAGGCTTATCAGAATGCTGAGTGGTTCATCTTAGATGCTAGAAATGTAGATCATGACTATTTTCTTCTTTGAACTTCCATTGGTTTCTAACATTTAAAAAAGAAAGATGTGCTATGAAGTCACTTTAGTATATGGATACTACAGGATGATGCCAGTCCTGATCTATCTACTATTATGATAAACTACCCTTTCTTAGTCCAGTCTCTCTGCTGTTCTAAGGAGAACAAAAACATACTGAGTAAGATTCTTCCCTATTTATGCAGCAATCAACATATCTGACTGCAATTCTTTTATGTAGCCAAAATAGGCCATGTCGGAATATTATATGCTTTGGAAAACTTCTTGAGAGTTTGAAAAGCCTTAAAAAGTCTTACCTTTCTATTCACCCATAGTAGCATTTGGGTTCAAATAGGAAAATCTTGCTGACAATCTATATTACAACCAACTTGATAACTTGACTACTTTAAGTAATTAATAAACTGGCTTAAAACATGTAAACCTATGCTTGCCTAAATATTAAGCAAATATATACTTTATCAGGTCAAACAGGCTTAGACAACCAGAGGATTTAGACTCCAAAACAAAATGATAGGACAAATGAAAATAGAAAAACATGCTCTTATACATCTGTGGCTCTTAGAATTAAAAAAAGCAAACACATGACAGAATGAGAATATAAGTGTTATCTTTGCTGTTCCTTATTTCCTGCATGCATGGAGCTTCACTAAATGACTAGGGATATGTGCAGAATAGAAACTAGGAAGGCTTTCAAATATGATGATGCTGCAGCTATCCTAGTTATAAGGTAACATGCATGCTTACAATGTAAATTAAGGGGAAAAGAGAACGTAAGTTGTATTAGAATTGGAGTCCCAGAATTTTGAGCCTCCCCTCCTTTCCCAATATCCACTCTCTCATATACTGCTACTCCATTTGGTCACTGTGGCCCCCAGGAAGGATCATAGCAATGAGAGTCCGGGGCCCCGAGGTGGCCTATAACTTGCTGCATGTCTCACCAACTCACTTTCAGGCCTCAGTTTCCTGTCTGTAAAAAGAAAGAGGTTAGACTCAATTTCTAAGGTCCTTTCTGTGTCCAACATTCTTATTTCCATAAATATTTCAGTTGTTTCTCCAGGACTTCAGCAGATACTAAAGCTTTAAAAAGTCACTCAGATTACCACTAAGAAGAGACAGGAAGTTGCTTTTAGGTTTGAGACTCTAAGTGTTAAAAAGAAAAAAAAGACTTTGCTTTTATTAAACAGCTAGTTAAAAAAAAGAAAGAAAGAAACAGAGAAGAAACTGGAACAAGTGCAAATCATGTCAAAGAACATTTAATTATAGTGAAAGCCACTGCTCTTTCACTTCCTGTCCACACAAGTCCACTGCTGACCATCTCCTACACAACAAAGTCAAGACAAGTATTTTTCTATTGAGAGACTTTCAAAGGGTATGTGGGAGGAGTGCCAATCTGAAGGTGCACAGATTCTGCCCAAGCCAAGGGAAAAAATGAAGCTACCTTGCAAACAAGTTGTCACTATTTTCAGAGGCTCAAAACAAAAGCCTCAGCATGGTCCTGTCTTAACTGAATTGCAAAGAACACCTATACCACATAAAAGTCAAACATTTTTAAAAGCTTCTAACTATCACTAAAATAAACCATACGTAAATGAAACAAATATTACATTTCAATGTCAAGTCGTACAAATAAATTGTTTAAAGTTGTATGGCATTCACATTCTGTTAAAGTTTATGTATTTTTTTCTCTATAGAAATTGCCAAAGAATCATTGGAATGATCTGGTCTTTTGTTCACACCCTCAATGTTTAAAACCTCCATACTAATAAGCACCTAGCATCTGTTTCCTCTGAGAAAATTTCCGTTAAGCAATGACAATATGCTACTAAAACCATCACCAGCAAAAAGGGAAGAATTTTTATCAGTAACCTCATTCTCTAGTAACCATGCAAGTCATTTAGGTTCAAAACACTGTTCCTGAAAAAACTGATGCTTAAGTTGTAGGCACACCTGGTTCATTGCTGAACTGAGAATATTTTTAAATAAGCTTTCAGATTCAGTTGAAATCATATTTGCCACCTGCTATACAGCACCTGCAAGGGAAAGTTTCTTGGTGATGCTGACCTCAACCACATAATGACCTATACCATAAATGCCTCTTTTTCCTCTCATGACTTGTAATGACTCGATCATGCATGAATTCATCTAAAATGATTCTTAAACTTGCTTATTATTTAGCCTCTACAAAGTCACCCATCACTCATCCATAGAAACCAGGTGGATAAATACACCTCAAGTCATCCTAATTACAAATACTATTTTAAAATTGTGTGGGAGGTTTGAAGGTAAGAGAAAATAATAAATTATAAGGCAGTATCTCATATAAAATGTAATCTTTCAATCACAATAATAAGCCTGCACATTTGGATAACCAAATCAAGATTTTACTTCTAAACTCAAACTATATAACAAACTATGAACATCAGAGAATGTAAGAGCAGGGATCCAAGCAAATCAGACACCCAGTTCGCTGCTCACTCAATATATATTCATTGCTCACCTACTATGTATCTGGGAACTGTGCTAAGGGATGAGTACACAATGCACAACAAGGTAGGTGTGGTCCTGGGCCATACAGAACTTACATTTTCATTCTGGCTACATTGTCTACTTTGCTAGACACTATGCTAAGACACCAAAGGTAAAAAGACAGACCAAAGTCAAGTTCCTTCCAAGGGGGACTTGTTACAAGATCACAGGAAATGAGTAGATGACCATGCATGATCAGACTAACCTCCATGGATCTCTCCAGGAGCTCCTGCTACCAATAACCTCAATCTGCAAACAACCTAAGCATGTGCGAAACCAGGAGGAATTTGGATACATTTGGACTAACTAATGCAAGAGAAAAGTAATAATTAATGAACTAGAACAACTTTTTAAAAGATTTTATTTAAAAGAGAAAGGGAGAGAGAGAGAGAGCCCACGAGTGGGGTAAGGGGGGGAGAGGGGCAGAGGGAGAGGGAGAAGCAGACTCCCCGCTGAGCAGGGAGCCCCAGGCAGGGCTTGACCCCAGGACCCTGGGATCATGACCTGAGGCAAAGGCAGATGCTTAACCGACTGAGCCAACCAGGCACCCCTGAACGAGAACAATTTTGATTCTACTGGAAGCAGATCTGGGAAAGTAATCTATGGAAACCAATTTAAAAAAAATTCAGGGCCACCTTGCTCCTTTCACTTTACAAATAAACAATACCTTATAAAATAGACAATTGGTAATCTTCAGAATGTGAACTCCAGCATCAATTCCTTTATCTTTTAACTCATGTGATTTAGCAGTTCTCACTCAAAAATTCTCAGGGCAAAATGGTAAGAAAAAACAAAGAATAAAGAAAAACTAGCCAAGGGGCACCTGGGTGGCTCAGTCGTTAAGTGTCTGCCTTCGGCTCAGGTCATGATCCCAGGGTCCTGGGATTGAGCCCCACATCAGGCTCCCTGCTTGGTGGGAGGCCTGCTTCTCCCTCTCCCACTCCTGCTTGTATTCCCTCTCTCGCTGTCTCTCTCTCTCTGTCAAATAAATAAAATCTTAAAAAAAAAAAAAGAAAGAAAGAAAAACTAGCCAAAAATAACAAAGGGGATAAATGTAATGGAGTTAGACATAAATCGAACCATGTTCTGGCAAAGATACCCAATAAAAGTCAACACTAGTAGCCTAGCGAAGATAATAATGGTCCTCTGTCTTGACCTAAAACTGCTTCTTTGATAGAGATAATTGTAATTCCCTATTGGTAAACTGATGAGCATTTGGATACCAAGAGAGTAGAGATTAAAATTGACATATTTAATTTTAAGTCAGGAATGTTTAAACACAAATGAATTCCAGGGTTATGTTCTACTATACCTGGTGTTGAGAGAAAACACAACCAGAAAACAACTAAGATATGCAACTTCATGAGTTTTTGGTAAGGACTCCAATTTGCAAATGTACAGCATTTATGCCCACCTTTCCCTCTGCCTCAGAAAAGGAGTCCCCCCTCTATCCAAGGAGAGGCCAGCAGTGCTCTGCGGAGGGAGCATCAGCAAAGAGGGAAAGTCAGTATAAAGTTGGTGGCCTCTGAATCTAACTGACCTTAGTTCAAATCATGATTCAATCATGTGACTTTGGACAAATTGTTGTTTGGCTTGCTGAGCCACAATTCTTTCACCTGAGAAAACTTGCAGGGTGTTTTGGAGGTATTAAATGTTCACACATGTTGTTCTGCTTAAGCAAGCATTTGTATGAAGAAAAAAAAATAAAGTCCCATAAAGCTAGTATCTGAATACAGTATATGTACATTAGAGAACAATGACTGGATCATCAAATAAAAGGTATTTCTGCAGGTAAAAGCATTAGCCATGTCTAAAAAAAGGAACTCGCAATAACAAATCGAAAAAGAACAATAGACTTAAGGATGTTTGTTACATGCAATAAAACCAGTAAAGCCAATCATCTAGGTAATGGATATCTACTAAACAGAGTGATACTTTTGTTCTGCTTTGAACTTAATCTTGTTCTGGCATTTAACTGGTTAGGGACTATCATATTTAGTGATATTGGCTAATTAACAAAAATTATGGCTTGCCAACATCTCAGCACTATCTTAGGTGATTTGAGGTTTTTTTTAAAGCAGAATAAAGGAAAAATATGACTCAGTGCCAGAACTGGACCACAGGAAGAAGTTATATAATGGCCATTGGAAGGAGGAGGAGGAGGAGAAGAAGAAGAAGGAAGAAGAAGAAGGAGGAGGAGGAGGAGGAGGAAGATAGGTGCTGAAATTCCAAGGAAAAAATTCACGAGAAAGAGTGGAAAGAAAAAAATGAATTTAAATGTAAAAGGTGGGTTTAAGAATGTCTGCTAAAAAATAACTTTTCTATACTTTTAAAAATTGCCATTAAAATGTTGGAAATAAAAGAAGGATAAATTATATTTGGTAAATTTCTGAGACAAGAGGAAAATACGATTCTGAAAGTAAAGGTTTATCTGTGGCCTATCTGAGATAGATGCTGGCCAGACCAAGAAACAGGATATATGTTAAGAGAATTGAGGAATAAGACTGTATTTAATACTTATTTTTTATTTTGCTATGTTTCGTCCCTTAGCAATATGGAAACCCTCATGACTCCAATATTTTTGAAAACCATATAAAACTAAATCCATAATACTGTGGTATTATGAGCCTCTCCAAAAGCCGGCTCAGTCCACCCTAATCCCGTAAATTATCTTTATCCTTTAACTCCAAATGGACACCATTTGACCACATTTACAACTAAGGCCCAATATCAAATTTCAGTTATTAAAATGCCATAAATTCTGCAAAAAATAGTTTACCATAAAAATTAACAGGCAAGTGAATAGCTTTCTATAGAGTGAGTAAAATCCTACTAAATGATAGCCATTAGCAAGAAGAAGCTTGGTAAGCTTTAACTCTAATAATCACAAAATTTCGGTATCAACACGGCACTCTACTTTTTTTTAGTTTAATAGAAAAGCATAACTGCTGTCATTAAGTGGAAGCTAAAGGCAATGAGGATTTTAAGCTAACAATGTGGCAACTTAAATGTATGTGTAAATGAAACAGACGAGGTACTCATCTACAACCCAAACAAAGTAATTAGAGAATTTTGGACTTTTCACCATAAGCCTATTTATTCCTGAAACAATAACATTTTGAATTAGCAAAAGAACATACTTCCAATACCAGAATACTTACTGAGTAGTTTTAAAAAAAAAAAATTATTTAGCATTTCACTACATGTGAAATTGGCTTTTAAAAAATTAAGATAGCCTATAAAAGAAAAAAGCATCCTCCTCAAAAACAAATCTCAAAACCCTTCAAAAATCAAAACTAAGAAATAGGAGTGAAGGGAAATAATGAGAAGAATATAACATTGAGAACCTAAAAAAAAAGAAGGGCACAAAGTAAATAAGAAGAATATTGGAAAGTAAGCATCAGGCAATAACATGAGTAATGGGAAAATGTCACTGAAAACACCAGGTGACACGCAGTTCCTAGAGCACAATTACCTGAGGTATCAGCTTTGCTGTTCCTTACCTATCTTCACGATCTCAGATTCTGGCCCACTCTCTAATAACTGCTTCATATTCATTTCTCTTGGCCACTATTCACACTAACCCTATTTCTGCCCTATTTTTAAATGGTACAGGGTCTCTAATGGGTTCAACAGTAAGTGCAATAAGCAATTTTTTAAAAGAGCATGATTTCAGGGTCTCATGAAAATCCTATTCCGACCTCTACCCTTCATGCCTCAAATAAACTGCTTTCTTTACTGGGCTACAAATGCCTTTAAGTGAATATAAAACATCAGCTCAAATTCACATTAAGAGATAAGGAGAAAAACATGGCTTTTCCTTTGATCAGGGTTGGGAATGGGAAGTAGGAAGGTTTCTCAAAATAACCAAGGCCAACCAGACCCTAAAGGGGCAAAGATGAAAAACCAAGGTAATAAAAAAAAAAAAAAAAAAGTGGGACTGGAAAATACAATGGAACCAGCAAACTTAGGGCCAGACCAGGGACTATTATTACTCTTTACAGAATGATAAAGATAAAAATTAGAAACACAGGCTCCCCCAGCAGGGAAGTATATTAAAGCTCTGATTAGTCTGTCAAAAATAAAACCTGTCCAAATGGTCGCTTTGGAAGGTTGCCCACAGCCCATCTACGGCAGCTGCATGCCCACGGGGAGCTCAAACAAGAGCCGTGCAGGCTCAGTGCTGGATAAATAAGGATGCAAGCCAGATGAGAAGATTTACGCAATGTAAGGTAAAAGCCATAGTAACTGATGCCTTTGGAAGAAGTAGCTATGGTCCTTTAAATTTACAAGTGCAAGCGTAGGGGGCAGGGTGCACACACTTGTTGAAATGGCAACAAAGACCAGGCTGGCAACATAAGTTTAAAAAAAAAAAAAAATAGCTGCCAAGAGGTCAGAGTACCAAGAGGCTCATCCCATGCAGCCTGGAGACTAAGGCAGATGGAGCACAGCACTTCTGGACTCAAGTGTCTGCTGAACAGAAAGTCTAGGGATCATAATGAGTCCCTGGTGAGCATACAGCATATGGAGCTGAGATGTTACTTAGATTGCTCCCCACACATAACTGCCTTATTTTGATTTTACCCACTTGTCAGTATATTATGAGTTACTGTTTAAGATACCTGTGAAGGTGCATCAACATGCAAGGCCCTCTGAAGCTAGGACGTATCTGCCAATCAAAACATTCAAAATCACAGCAGTATGATATAACGTAAAACAAATTTTTAAAAAATACTGTAAGCAGGGTACCTGCAATGAAATACAATGATCCCTACTACATAATTCTAAAGAAGCATGAGAAGTTGGGAAGATAAGGCAACTTAAAATGTCACCAGATTATTATTAATACTATTTTGTATATCTGTTGTTAGATACTTGATCAGTAAGAGCCGATGGCTGTCAAACGCAGTGGAGCATTCCGTGCCATTCCATCAGTTTGATACAAGTCTCTTCTTAAAAGGTATATATTAATGCAGAGATAATCAAATATATGAATGGAACAAAAGGGAGCCACGGTGGCTTCAAAATATTTCTGCAAATTCCTTGACAGGCCTCTTTCAAAATGATGAGCCTAATTCCTATCTTCTTAAGGGTGGACGGGACTTAGTGACCAGCTTCTAGCGAAGAGGTGGCATAAATGATGTTATGTAATTTGTGAGGCCAGTCATAAAAAGGAATGCTACCTCCTAGCTCTCTCTCATCACTACTTCTAGGCAAGCCAACACCACGTCCCGAGAACAGCCAACCATGGGAGAGGCCCTGTTGGAAAGGAACTGAGGCCTCCCTCTCCCCAGTAGCCAGCACTACTGTGGCCAGCCATGTGGGTGAGCCAACTGCAAGCCTGATTCTCCTGCCTCAGCTAGGCCTTCACATGACTGTGGCTTGGGTTGAAATCTTAACTTCAACCGTAAGAGAGACCCTGAATCAGAACTGCGGAGGTGAACTGCTCCTAAATCACAGACCCATGGAAACGGTGAGAGATGATACATGCTTTAAGCCACGGTGTTTTGGGGTAAATTGTTTTGCATATATACCTAATAAAATAGTAAACCCAGAAATAGATCCAAAGACACAAAAGAAACATGTTATATGATGAAGATGTTAACACTGAAGGACTTGAGCTAACAAATCATGTTGAAATAACCAGCCACAACTTGAAGAGGGAAAAAAAAAATCAAAGGTGGATATTTATTTAACTCATTATAGGAAAAAAAAAAAAATTCCACATAAAGATTAATATAAAAAATAAAAATATAAACATAAAACTAATAAAGGAAAATAAAGGCAAACAGTCTTTTAGGGGTGGAAAGAAGCATTTCTGAACATTTTACAAAACCCAGAAAACATTAAAGAAAAATACTGATGAGTCTGACTACATAAAAATCAAAACATACCATAAATAAGGTTAAAAGATAATCAGCATGATATTAAAAGCTGCAATATATATTGATCCTCAAAGTTTAATATATCTAAAATTATACAGTTCTTACAAATTATAAGAAAAAAGACAAATGTTCTGAATGAAAAGTGAGCAAAATACATGAAAGGCATTTCACTGAAAGCAAAAGATGGATAGTTTATAGAGATATAAAAAGATGTTCAGCCACACTAATAATAAAACAAATACAAATAAAAATCACCTTTTTAACCTATCAAGCTGACAAAGATGTAGAGAACTAAAAGCACCCAGGGTGCGAAAATACAACCTCTCATGTTCTCCTGGTAGTGCAAACGGGTAAAACCTTTCTTGAATGTAACATGACGATGTGCACTAATGTGTTACACGAACACACCCTCTGTTCAGGGCACCACTTCTAGGGTACAAAGATATGATCACGGATTTTCAGTACTCCATTACTACTAACAGTGAACCTGAAAACAATCTAAGTGCCCATGAATACATAAATAGACTATGACATGCATGAAGTAGAATCATTTGTAATCATTAAAAAGAATACCTATATTGCTTGACATTCACTTTTGGAAAAAAGTTGGAAAGCTCTAAGTATAATAAGGACTCATTTATTTGAAATTCTATACACACACACAGCATCATCATCATAATCACGGAAAGAAGTCAGGTGAGAAAGAATATGAACCAAAATGATGACAGTAGTGTTTATTGGCAGTCAAAGGATTTTCACTTTCTTTGTATTTTTCCGTATTATTTAAACTTTCAACAATGGGTACATATTATCTTTACAAACTAAAGCAAATTAACATTAGTCTTTTCTGCTACAACAGATATTTCTTTAGTGTAAATTAGCTCATATGCAGGAAAATGGCGTCAGTTGCGTTGGCTCATAGGTCATTTCACATCAGGAGCAAGTTTTCTCACACTTAATGGGAAAGTTCCATTTAGTGGTTTCAAGACTTCCACTATGTTATGCTACCTGAGAAAGCTGAGAGTACAGATGAAGAAATGCACAATATTTTCCCCTGTCTTTAGAATACAATACCCTGGATCAGACTTTTAACTTTGATGAAATTAGTCTCTGGTAGAAGTGGATGGTTTTAAGGATTTATAACTATCAGGAGGAAAACCAGGGTTTAAGGCTGCCTAAGACTGACTGTGATGCTGGGTGTAAATGCCAGTTGAGATTTAGCCATTTTTATTACAATTGTCATTTTTTTGTGTGTTAGTTATGTTTACAACATTCCACTGGTTTCAAATCATCTGTTCTCATCTGTTCCTAACCCTGTTTTCTCTCTAAGCCCTATCACTTCTAGCACATGACTTCGCAGAATTAAAGATTTTTCAGGAATGCAAAAATGAGCATTAATAGAGAAATGCATATGCTATTCTGAGTAAAATGCAAAAACATAGAGAAACATTCCATAAGTAAAAAAAGAAAGGGAAACAAAACTTTAAACTTTATTTCGCTTCAGCCACAGTTTCTAATGAAAGATGTGAAACACAGGGCAAAACAATTTCAATATTCATGATTTACACCATACATTTTTATTGCAATGTTACACATATAAAGAAAAAGAAATGGTCTTTGCTCCACTATCCACTTAAAATCTAAACAAGACAGAGAATTAAACAGGCATCAACTATGGAAGAGGCAGCGATCCAATTAACCTTTTTTTTTCCCCCCAGTGGCACAAAAAGGAGGGAGATTTCTTTCTTTCTCATATAAAAGAATTCCAGAGGCAGGCAGTTCATTCTGACCCTGCACTGTCCATCAAGGCAGTTCACCCATCATCATTCTTTTTTTTAAAAAAACACTTTATTGCAGTTTAACTGACATACAAAAACTGCACATATTTAATGGATACACCTTAACAAGTTTGGAGATAAGTATACATCAGTGAAACCATCACCACAATATATTCCATAAACATATGGGACACCTGCAAAAGTTTCCTCCCACCCTCTTTTAATCCCATTAACTTCTGAATACAGTATTCAATTACATACCCTCAGTGGGGAGGGAAGGAAGGAGAAATGCAAACAAGGAGGGAAGCAGCTCTGAAACTATTTTAGATACATTGTAGCATTAACCAAAGGAATAAAGGAGTTAGTTGGTGCTGTGGAAAAGGGGGAAGTCAAGAAAAAAACTCTCTAGAGACCTAAAAGCAAAGATAACCCAGTAGAGACAAGTATTTCTAGTACCTGGATCTTAGCTTCTAATATGATTCCTCACTATAAGGAACTCAAGCTCTTCAGAGAAAAGGGTTGATTCCAGGGCTGGGCCTGGGAAGGTACAAAATGAGCCTGGAACATTTTGTTACACCACTAAGTAAAAAGGTGCTCAGAAAAATGATGGAAGAACAGCAGGACAGAGGCCTGCTTAAAGAATGGGAAAATCTGATTACTAAATAAGTAACGTCAATAATAATTATAAACTATCAAAAAGTACCTTTGGATTTGCTTATTTTCAGAAATTGGCAGTATCACAGAACTAGGTATTTAGCCTCAAAAGATAAATTATGTAATGCGAATTTAACTTAGTATAAGTAATACCATGAAAGTATTTTATAAACTGCTAAGTTTAATAAAATGCAAAATATTATTTTAAAATAAGTTTCCTTTGCAATCACCCTCACATATAGGTTAGAAATGAAGTTAGTTCCCTTGCAGGTACAAAGAAAAATTTTCAATTCATAAATTATCCATCTATATAATTTCCAAAGTATAATTATTGAGTTGAGTAAATAAGGCGTTCCACTATTCTTTGATTTTATATCTGCATGTCCAGCTGTTATGTGACTTTGAGATCCAGTGGTAAAATGCAAAGGTGTGAATCTGAACTATTTTAATGTACATTTTATTATCAGTAGTCCTGGTATACAACGGTCAGACCCCTGTGGTTTGTTAAAAAACAGCTGGTGTTGAAATTATCTAAGCCTACAGAGCACTGGGAAGAGCAGAGAAATGATCATCAAAAAGAGAGAGAGAGAGAATGAAGTTGGCATTTCTTCCTTCAGTATTTACTCCTTTTACGTCAATAAACATTTGAGTACCTGCTACATGTGGGACATCATACCACTTTCTATACTGAAAGAATGAAGATATATCTGTGTATCTATATAGATATTGAACATTAAACATTGTTCTTTTGAATTAATCTAGCCTTGTGATAAGGTTACCAGGGCCATAAAACGAAAATGAAGAAAGATAGGTTTTATAAAAGAGATAGGCAATTGGGGATGTTATGGAAAGACAAACTACACAGTATTCTATAATCTCTGGTCCTTCTACTCTCAGAAAAATGACTCTATCATCTGAATGGCTGCCCCAACGTCAACATGGTAGTTAGCCAAAGTGCCCTCTACTAAAAAAAATACAAATCACAACTTCCTCTTGCTTGAAATCCTTCGATAACTCTCCATGTCCTATAGCACAATAGCAAACTCCTTAGATTTAACATACACTTATCTTTCATTAGCACATCATGCTCCAGCCAAACCCAGCTACATGCAATTCCTACAATATGTCATGCTTTTACTTGTCTCTGGGCCCTTATATATGTTCTCCTTTGTCTTTATCTCTCTTCCCACCTTCTTTTGTCTTGACCAACTCTTTCTTTTCTTTTCTTTTTTTTTTTAAGTAAACCCTATGCCCAATGTGGGGCTTGAACTCATAACCCTGAGATCAAGAGTTGCAGGCTCTACCAACTCAGGCCAGCCAGACACTCCTGTCTTGGCCAACTCTTATCCACCCTTCAGGTCTGCTTAGATGTCACCCATCAGGAAGTCCACCCTGACTCTCCATGTCTGAATTAGATGCCCCTCCTATGTGTTCCCATAAAATCCTATGTTTCCTCTACCAAGCATTTATCACACCTGATATTCTCATCCTTACCTCCAATCAGCTATGAGTTCTGTGATGGCTTCTTGTTCACTGCCAGACCTCAGCACCTTGCACTGAAGTGTTCGATGTTCAATACAGTTTTATTGAAGAAATCAATAAATGAGTTCCAATAATTACTAAAAATAATTTTAACATACTTTCCTGTCCATGTAGACTATCTGCACTGTATCCAGAATATGATGGATGTGGTGGAGGCAAAGACCGAGAGAAAGGCATTATATGCAACAAACTGTGTGTGTGTTTGTGTGCTTTGTCTGTGTGCATGGGTGAGCACGTTCATGTCTCTGACTACCCATCTCACATCTGGTAGTTTTACTTGGCAGTTGAAAATACTCATTGAGAAAGTGTTTCTTTTTATATTATGTATATTTATATATGTGTATGTTTATGTATACTGAACTTCAAGAGGTTGATTTGGGTTTTTTTTTTTTTCTTCAATAAATCATAGCACATCACTCATGTCCAAAGGCAATAAAGATGGGTAACAAAGAGCAAGTAATTTTTCATAACCTATTCAACTGTAAGACATCAAGAATTCTTTTTTTCAATTGAAAGCTTACTTTTAGGAAGTGTTTAGCTTGTTTTTCCTTAAAAGCAAGGTTTTTCAGTCCACACGCCATGGTGGCCCTAAGGATTCCCTAGAGGCACAAGGGCCGAAGGGAGCAGGCACAAAGTAACCAAAACTCTGAGCCCCAATTCCCTTCTTCAGTCAAAGTCACTCACTTCTATCTTTTGGGTTTTTTAATAATAGAATTTCAAAAAACATTTTCTTTGAAGGGTTCACTACATAAAAAAATAAGAAGAAAAAGAGGTTAAAAACCACCACCTTAAAAAATCAGACATGGATTGAGGCTCAGACTATATAATTTAAGTCCTAATGTTTTTTATATTTCTTGTTTAAATTCATCTCTGTCAGGTTTATAAGCCCTTATTTGTGCTAAAAGGAGAAATAGCATTTGAATGCAGAGATATCCAGGTAGAGTGAAAACATGGGTTTTGAGAAGTGTATTTATTCTGATGCAACATAAGATTATTTATCTTATAATGTTTAATGGCATTATTTATGTACCAATCTTCAAGTTAATGATTCATAACATAGAATACCAAAATAATATAATGAACAACAGAAAAGTCCACTGTAAATGCTAGCTGCAGCTATGTTTTATGTATGGGACATGAATATCCCACCCCACTTTAATAATTTCTTAGTAAAAAGATCACCTTAAATAGGAGAATTCACCAAACTCACACTTAAGTAGCAATTTTAACTACTTTGCCAATAAAGAAAAAAAGGGGGAGCAAGGTAATTGAAACCAGGGGTTGCTCTATATTGCAACATTCAGAAGACCATTCAGAAGACCATTCAGAACACCAGGAGGGAGAATTCGATCTGCTGGTAAACACACTCGGGAGTGATAAGCAGAAATGGGAGTCTCTAAACAGAAACCTTCAGCCATCCTCTACACAATGGCTTTGGAATTGTGGAATGGTATTCAACTGCAAGTCAGGTAAATACCTGAAAACTCCCAGCTCTGAACTTCATAAGTTAGGTGAATCCGAAATCTTTAGAGCTGAACATATATATAATTATGCCTAAGATCTACTGAGCTGAGAAGCAACCAACCTAATTTTCATCTCTTCTGGGAAGTCTTACCTGAGTATTATAAAACCCAGCACTGTGTCCACCCCCAAATTCCTCTGGCATACACTAGCCATACCCCCATTTGGCACCCAGTATTATTAGTTATCTTTTTACAGTTATGTCCATTTTCCACAACTGCACTGTAAGCCCCTAAAGGGTAAGTGACATGTCTCGCTCCTCTATAAACCCTAAAGGTCTTAGAATTTTGCTAAGCATTTGCAGGTGCTAAGTAAATTCTTCTTGACTATTTGCTTAATTTTAGATATGGTTTATATTACCACCCAGTTATAATGTTGATGGAGAGACACTTTGATATGATTGTGTCAGATACTCCATCCCTTTAAATACCAGTCAGGAGCATAAGAGAGAAACTGGGTGACCAGAGCAGGCTGTTTGGGAGCCACCCAATCCATCTGATACAGTACCTCCCTGCATGTGTTACTTCCAAAGAACCAAGTGCCCATCTTACTCTAGAGCTAAATTGTTACTTCTCTTCCCATGCTCAGTACCAAATTAGAAATCAGAAAACTTGGATTCAGGTCCTAGCCATGCCAATGACACAGCAATTCATTTCATCTATTTGAGTAGACTACCTATAAGGTTCTTTGCTTCAACTATCTGTGATTCTGAGTCTAACTTCAGGCCTTTACCTTCCATATCAGAAATCCATGGAATGGCCCCTTCTCCCCACTACTAAAGTTACCTGTCTTCCATGATACACCCCATCATCATCGCCATCATTGCACCCTACTCCAAGACTTTTTCTGACTTCTGCTGCAAGGTTAACATTGGTCATGAAATCATGTTCACTTCTAATGATGACATGGTTAAATTTCTTGCCTGATCTTTACTTTATACCTGTGCTCATTTAATAAACACATGTCACATGGCTGATTGGGTAATACGAGATAACATACACACTTGGGGAAACTTCTAATACATTCCTGCTTTCAGCAGCAAAGATAAGTATAACCCCATTTGCAAATAAGTACCAGTAATAATAAATAAAATTATTTTCATATGGGTCACCAATAGGTTGTTGTCAACTTAATCAATAGTTCAGTGGCCCTGAGAATAATTCCCTGATCTTTCCAATTTTGTAAGAAATTTATTTTTATTGTTTCATCAACATCAAATGATATTAAGGAACATCACAACGGTTGTTACAGTAAATGGCTCAGAAAGAAAATTTAGTAACAATTTTGATAGATTTTAGGAAGTATATGAGCTAAATAAAAATATATGAGCCATATAGAAATTCAAAGCAATTTAAATTAATATCTATCAGTTTTGAATAATGAGGAAGTTTTTCAGAACCTAATATACCTTTGTTCTGCAAAAAGACTAAGCATATCATCCAAAGACGTTCCCCTTTCCCAAGCCAAGTAATTTGTTATCCAATTAATTACAAAGAAAGGTGGCAATTTTATCTCTTCAGATGTGTCTAGCAAAAAGAGCCATAATAAAATCATAGATGAAAGGTCAGTTTTAGAAGTGAGAGAGACATTAACAGAACCCCCCAGGCAATATTTAAAATACTATTTTTCCTTGGCCATAATTATACCAACATTTTGCTATACTTTGGGTGTTAACTTCAGTACAAACATTAAACAGTGACATAAAAATTTTTGGCCAACAGTACTGTGAGATTTTGTTTCATCTTTAATAAGGATGGAGTGATGGCAACCACTCTCAAAATCAGTCAGAAATACTCTTTCACAAATTATTATCAGATCTGTAAACTCTGAAAGAAGCATTAATTGGAAACAGAAAGAAAAACTGTAAGAAACAATTTGACTTTGAAACCAATGAAATAAAAATTTCATTCTAGTAAAGAATATTCATTTGTGTTGTCTAAAATACTGTATCGCTGTAGTAATACTAAAATTAAAATTTTTGTTATTCTATTTTGTTACCTAAATTAATCTCTTAGATGAACCTATTTTTATCCCATTTTGAAAGATATAAGCTAATGCTCACAGTATTTGAGTAATCTTCCTCAAGTCACACAGATAGTAAGTAGCAGTGCTAAATCCAGATTATCTGACCGTATGGACTTTGCAATTAAGCACTATACTCCCACTTAGTTGCCACTCCCAGTAAATATTCACCACTCCCAATAAACATAACAAGAGTTATTGATTTCATAACTGCTACTACGGCACTCAGATGCAACAAATATAAGAGTGTCCTGAATACACAATTAGTTCAACCCACTATATAAAAGGTAAATGCTCAAGTCTCATTAATTTCTAATAAATTTTCAAATGGGAAAGGGGTACAAAAAGGAGAAAAGTACACATCTATATACACAACTTCAATTAATAGAAAAATATCACTGGAGTTGTCTTTGGACTTAACAAGTACTGAAAACTCTTATTATACTGCTATCCTTTCAGCCCTCTGAATTGGCTCTCAGAATCTGAAATTTCACTGTTGAAAGAAAAGAAAGCTGGAAGATACGTGCATTCCAAAACACTGTGCCCTTTTGCGATTTCCCTTCTACATTTACTACCCAGATCTTTAAACACTCAACTAGGATAGCTAAACCAATTTAACTGTATGTATAAAATGTAAAATTGGAAATGCCACAAAATCAACATGACCTTTAAAGTGTAACATTTTCCACAATCATTTACTTAATAGCAGAAAAACATTTTATAGTGTTTAAAGCATAGTCTTCATGTGTAATATTTTCAGCAAACATAAAAGCAAATACAGAACAAAGTACTTAAAAATCAACCACATTTTTTAAACAAAAACTGCAATTAATTTTAAACCAGCACTTTTTCTGCAGTAGTTACATTATCAAACATTCATAACCTATTGGTATGCTTCACTTTTCAAATACAGACCTGATGTAACCATCACCCAAGCCCAGTCACCTCCTGCAACTGGTAAGGCCTACCAGTATGACTGATTTTCCCCCAATTTAGCCGAATCAGTTTGCTTGAGAACTAAAATATACGTCGGAAAAGGGCCAAGATGAGCCCTCTCTGTAAACCAACAGGACCACCTTGATTAATTCCAAGGCACTGATCTCAACATAATGTCTTCTTACCAACCAGACTCCTCAGTCAAAGATACTGAAAGCAAAGATAATAATTAGGTAGTCGATATTACCATAAAATTAAATTTTGTATAAGAGCAAATGTAGTTTTCTATCTTCAGATCCAATCATATATTTCTTAAAAGTAAAAGATATGCAAATAGATGCTAATCGGATGGCAAACTTTCCCCAAGAGAGAATCACACTGGAGATAAATCACCACTCTCATAATTTTAATTCCATAATCAAGTAGCAATTCTTGAGAATATATCTTTCCCCTTTGACTACTTTGATTAAGTAGTTTCAGTAGAAGCTGATCAGAAAATACTTTTTCTCAGATTTTTTTTTTTCTGCACTGTTACTAGCAGGAGATTAAAATTAGCAAGACAAATGAAGTCAGAATCCATATCATCCCCATTTATTGCCTTTAACACCTGAAAGTTAGGAAGAAGAAGAGATCAAGGAAACAAAGAGAGCAATCTAATGCCTGGCTAAAGGACAAATTCTATCTTTAAAATTGAGTGTGTTTCTATCAACTCTACGAATTCAGTTCCTTAATGAAAAGGTTATAGCATGCAGACAAAACAGTGCCATATCAGCCAAGCAACTAAATTAGATACCTCACCTGTCACAGAGAAAATCAATAAGGCCCAATGAATTTATATTGTACACTGATTTATTTAGGGAAAAATTTTGAAATACGATGTCTTTAGCTTTTTGTGTACTAAACATATTCTGCTCCATTGGCTGGAAGAAATCTAAGATGGCCTCTGTGGGAGAGGGCAAACAGGAGTCAGACTTAGTACAAGAGAGAAGCAGAACAAGATGAAAGAAAAGGAGTTGGGAAGGGGGAATTTTCCATTCAACATACATAAAAATAATGGCTTTTTACAGGTAAAGGAAGGTAAGGGGCTACCCTAAGAAGGAAATAGACACAATCAGCTTTGGTAGAAACAAAACAGCAGAAGGTCTAAAGGAGCCCTGAAAAGAGGTGTACACCCCAAACAAAACAAGAGTGAGACAAACTTAAGTAGGAAAAGTGTGGGTCAACATTCAAAGACGAGAATCTGACCTGATTCTTTTCCAGCACCATCTTGTTCTCTTCTGTGATGGTACCTTTCACCTTCCTTCTCTATACCTTTACTTGTGCTACTCCTTCAGCCTAGCATTTCTTTCCAACTTCTCCACTCATTTAATGCTGCAGTCTCCTAATACAAGCTCAGAATCTCACTCCATTTTGTGAAGTCACAGGCAATCTCCAACCTCTTAGTTACACTCCATCCTATAGCACACCAAAGCTTTGTTTATACCTCATTGTGGACACTTAGATTATATTCTGAATCACAGTCATTTATTTACATATTAATCTTTCCACCACCATACCTAGGGGTTCTTATTTTGGGAGGGGGGAAATATGTTATCTTTTTTTAATTGTGGTAAAATACACACGACCTAAAATTTACCATATTAACCATTCTTTTTTTTAATTTTTTTTTATTATTTTTTTTAGATTTTATTTATTTGAGAGAGAGAGACAGAGATAGTGAGATAGAGAGCACAAGTGGGGAGGAGAGGGAGAAGCAGGCTCCCCATAGAGCAGGGAGCCCGATGCGGGACTCAATCCCAGGACCCTGGAATCATGACCTGAGCCGAAGGCAGACACTTAACCGACTGAGCCACCATATTAACCATTCTTAAGTGTATGGTTCAATAGTGGTAAGTATATTCACTTTGTTGTGCAACCAATCTCCAGAACTTTTCATCTTACAAAACTGAAACTCTGTACCCATTAAACTCCTTGTTCCTCCCTACCCCCCACTCCTGGTAACCATCATTCTACTTTCTATGAATTTGACTACTCTATGTACCCCGTATAAATGGAATCATACAGTATTTATTTTCTTGTGACTAGCTTATTTCACTTAGCAAATGTCCTCAAGGATCATCCATGTTGTAGCATGTCAGAATTTCCTTCCTTTTTAAGGCTGAATAATATTCCACTATATGTATGTACCACCGTTTGTTTATCCATTCATCCATCCGTGGACACTTGGGTTGCTTCCACCTTTTGGCTATTGTGATTAATGCTGCTATGAACATGGGTCTTAGAGACTCTGCTTTTAATTCTTTTTTTTTAAAAGGATCTATTTATTTATTTATTTGAGAGAGAGAGAGCACAAGCAGGAGAGACAGAGGAGAGGGAGAGAGAGAATCTCAAGCAGACTCTGTGCTGAGAGTGGAGCCCGACCCGGGGCCCGATCCCAGGACCCTGAGATCATGACCTGAGCCAAAACCAAGCGGCGGTCACTTAACGGACTGTGCTACCAGGCACCCCTGCTTTCAATCCTTTTGGTGTAGTGGCAAAAGTGGAACTGCTGGATCATATGAGAGGTCTATTTTCAATTTTTTGAGGAATTGCCATACTGTTTTCCATAGTGGCTTTACCATTTTACATTCTCATGAAGAGTGCACAAGGGTTACAATTTCTCCACATCCTCACCAATACTTGTTACTTTCTATTTTTTAATAGTAGCTAGCCTAATGAGTGTGAATTCATAGTATCTCATTGTGGTTTTCATTTGCATTTTCCTAATGATTAGTGACACTGGGCACCTTATCATGTTCTTATCAGCCACTTATATATCTTCTTTGGAGAAATGTCTACTTAAGTCCTTTGCTCATTTTTTAATTGGGTTATTTTGTTGTTGTTGTTGAGTTATAGAAGTTTTTATATACTCTGAATATTAACCCTTTATCAAATATATGAATCATTGAGGTTTTTAATTTACCTTTCTATTCCCTAATTTTCCAGAGTAGATTATATGTAATATAGAAATACATTTTGAGTTGAATGTGTTTCTTTCTTTTGAAAAAAAATTTTGTGTAATATAAAATTCAAAACATCCAAAAAGGGTTATATAATAGAAAATAAGACACCCTCCCCTCCCTGTTCTCCTGCCACTCTCTGGAGGCATCCTCCTCTTTCTAATTATTCCCTCCAGAGATATTCTGTGCATATACAAGAAAATGTGTATCTTAATTTAGTCTCCTTCAAAATATTAACCGACTATTACCAATGTTCTGCACCTAACCTTTTTGACTTAATAATTATTCCATTTCAGCATATATAAACTGCCTTATTCTTTTTAACAACTACTACATATTCTACTATATGTACCATAATTTATTTATCCAATCTCCCAAGAATGGGCACTTAAGTTGTTTTCGATTCCTGCAAAGAATATCTCTAAATATATATTATTTCGTCCAAGTACAAGATCTGTAGAATAAATTCTAGTAAGAACTCAAGTGATATGTGTATTTTAAGTTTTGATAACTATTTCCAAATTGGTCTCAATGAAAACTGCAAAAATCCATACTCCCATTAGCAATGATGACTCTGCCTATTTCTCTATACCCTCAATAACACACTGTGTTTGCAAAATTTTTTGTTTCATTGCCAGTCTGACAGACTACTAAGTCTAATATTTGGGTCATTCACAATCCAACCTCAATCTACATGATGCATACCTCATTTCACTGCACTACTCTTTATCATGCTTCAAAGATACTGCATTTTATTTATTTATTTATTTATTTTACAGATTGAAGGTCTGTAGCAACCTTGCATCAGGCAAGTGTATCAGCACCATTTTTTCAACAGCACTTGCTCACTTCACATCTCTGTGTCACATTTTGGTAATCCTCACAATATTTCAAACTTTTTCATTATCATTATATTTGTTATGGTGATCTGTGACCAGTGATCCTTGATGTTACCATTCTAATTGTTTTGGAGCACGACAAACCATGCCCAGAAAAGACAGTGAACTTAATCAATAAATGTGTGTGTTCTGACTGCAGATGTGGTGGAAATAGCACTTTGTCATTCCTTTGGCCACATAATATATTTTGAAGATAAAAAAAAAGAACTTTAAATTAGTAGACATAGAAAAATGAGATTGCTATATAATAAAAATGTTAATAAAAAAGGACATGACTATTAGAGTTTTATCTTGAACTAAACAACATTGAGCATTCTCAAACTCAGAAGTGTAGAGTTTTCGGTAACTATAATGCATTAGTATGTCACTGACCATTCCTCTCTCTAAGTATTTTAAACTAGAAGGACACTTTGAAACTAGAATTGTATTTAATAAATCACTTGCCTCAAGATTTCAACTTCACAAGACTATTTGTAGCTTCTTCCCCCAAAATCTTTCTACCTAACTCTGCCTTGCCCTCGTGGCTTCAGTCACAGAGAGATTGGTCACAAGAACTTTAGAATCTAGGCTTTTCTTACCATAAACAGCAGATAACGTGTCTTTGACTCTATGCAGAAGGTGGCAATATAATTTGTGCTTTTGGAGGGGGACTAACATCTCAAGCTAACAACTAGGTAACAAATATGATTAGGAGCCACACACACAAGCTGAATATCCCAAAGTATATACCTTTCATAATAAGATACAAGCAGGCTTAATCAATAAGACATTTTCGGAGAAAAAAGAATGCATTTTTTTCTTAGACACACCCAAATAACCGTCTTTTCAGCAGTATTGCCTTCTTTTTTTTTTTTTTTTTTAAGATTTTATTTATTTATTTGACAGAGAGACAGAGATTACAAGCAGGGGGAGCAGCAGAGGGACAGGAGAAGCAGGCTCCCTGCTGAGCAAGGAGCCCGATGCGGGACTCCCTGAGCCGAAGGCAGACGCTTAACCAACTGAGCCACCCAGGTGCCCCAGCAGTACTGCCTTCTTAAACCCAAATCATTATTTCCCTTTATTACTTGTCTGCAAAACCAAACAAACAAACAAACAAACAAAAAAAGAATTGAAATGTAATAACTAAGTATAACTCATTAAGCGATTAATTCCTCACATTTCTTTATAACAAGTTAAAATTTACATATGATTTTGGGTTGCTTGGGTGGCTCAATCGGTTAAGCATCTGACTCTTGATTTCAGCTCAGGTCATGATCTTGGGGTTGTGAGACTGAGCCCTGTGTCAGGCTCCGCACTAGACACGGAGCCTGTTTAAGATTCTCTCTCTCTCTCTCCCTCTTCCTTTGCCCCTCCCCCCCCTCTCTCTCTCACTCTCTCTAAAAAAATTTACATAGGATTTTAACAAATAGCTCATATAGTGCTCAAAAATAACCTATAAAGTATATGTTATCTCCACTTTTCCAAAAAAAAATGAAGTTCAGGGGTGCCTGGATGGCTCAGTCAATTAAGTGTCCACCTTCGGCTCAGGTCATGATCCCAGAATCCTGGGATTGAGTCCCACATCAGGCTCTCTGCTCAGCGGGGAATCTGCTTCTCCCTCTCCCTCTGCCACTCCCCCTGCTTGTGCTTGCTCGCTCTCTCTCTCTGCCAAATAACTAAATAAAATCTTTTAAAGAAAATGAAATTCAGAGACAAAAAATTCACTTTCACATTGTTCATAGAGCTAGCACTCAAATAAAACCACATTCTTTTCCCCATACATCACCACTTCAAAGTCTAGAAATTTATATTTAATGTCTATTTTTTTAAGTTTTAAAACAAAGGTTTTAATGAAATATTTAGAATATTAACATCATGCAGTCATACATACCACATGTCTCAAACTATTAATTTCAAACTTAAACTATTACTGTCATAACTCAAGTGTTCAGACTATAGAACTTCTCTTACACGAGAAACAGACTCATAAAAAAGCTAATTAGTTTATGAAGTGCCTCAAACTATCCTTATATAATGATACTAAATAGTTATTATCAAACAAAACTAAATAATAATTACTTAGTATTTGAATCTGACACTAATAAAACTCTCATTAAACAAATAAACTCTTGGAAAAATACCAAAATGCTTTATAAATAATCTGCTACACCAGGCAAACTAAAATTTAAGGAAATAAGGCTACATACTGTTATGATTCCAACTACATGACATTCTGGAAAAGGCAAAACTATAGAGACAGTAAAAAGGTCTATGGTTGTCAGGGGTTAGCTGGAAGAAGACAGATGAATAGGTAGAACACGGTGGACTTTGGGGCAGTGAAACTAATGTATGATACTATAATGGTGGACACATGCTATTACACATTTGTTCAAATATACAATAGAATGTACAATACAAAGAGTGAACTCTCGTGTAAACTATGGACTTTAGGTGATAATGCTGTGTCAATGTAGGCTCATCAGTTGCAATAAATGTACCATTCTGGTAAGTACTGTTGATAATGGGAGAAGCTATACATGTGTGGGGGTGGGGGTATATAGGAAATATCTGTACCTTCCATTCAATTTTGCTGTAAACCTAAAACTGGGCTAAAAAAAAATAAAATCTATTTTTATTTTATTATTATTATTTTTTAAGATTTTATTTATTTATTTGACAGAAAGAGACACAGCGAGAGAGGGAACACAAGCAGGGGGAGTGGGAGAGGGAGAAGCAGGCTTCCCGCAGAGCAGGGAGCCCAATGTGGGGCTCGATCCCAGGACCCTGGGACCATAACCTGAGCTGAAGGCAGATGCTTAATGACTGAGCCACCCAGGCACCCCTAAAATCTATTTTTAAAAATTAAGACAAATTATCTGTGGCAACTCTAATCTTTTCCTACCACATGTTGCTTTATAGGTCCACTGTTACCTACTCAGCAAAGAACACCTTTGACCATCAACCGTAACCTTCAGCTGAACTCTTCTTTATATACTCAGTGCTCCTCACAATGCCTGTTCTGCCCCTGGTAGCCCACTCATCCTCGAACATGACATTGGTAGAGTAAGTCCAAAGACAGGGAGAAAATTTGGTACAGACAACCAACAGAGAAGGCAGGTAATGGAGAAGGAAGGAAAGAATTCCTAAAGAGGACAATTAGCAGGGAAATCCACATGAGAGAGCAGAAAGGAGAAAAGAACCTGAGATGCTATGAATTTACTGGTCTACATAATGTGAAAACCATATGAAATTAAATTATTCTAAAATGTAAAAGATGATATTACAAACATTTCCCTTCTTTAAAAAAAAATCTGTGCTGTACATGATTCTAAAAGTAGAACACTAGAACTTGATAATGTGTTTACAATGTGTCCCCCAGCTACAAGCAAGATGATTTTTCAAAAGCTGACCATAAATGCTACAAACATTTTTCAAAAGAAAGAAATATAAAAGGGTGTGTGTCAAAGTGCCATTACAAAGACCTAGCTCTCAAAATAAACTTTGGATAAAACTGCAAAGATTAAATTTTTATGATTTATCACATGGAAGAAAGATGTACACTTTTATCTTCTGGGCATTCTTAACCTAAGAAGTCAAAAACCTGGTATGAGTTACCAAACTGGGCAGGAGTACAATGAAATTCTGAAGCAGCCATACAGGAATGAAAATGGAGTATGTGTGCTTACTGCTTTGGTCATCAATGAGAACGGGCTAAGCACCTGGCAGATCCAAACATCTGAGTCATTTAGGAGAGGCTAAAGGTTATAGCGGCAAATCAGGGACCCGTTGGATAGGGTTAAAAATGGTTCTGGCAGGAGCCACCACTACCATCAATACCACCCAAACAAATAATGACCCTCTGCATCTGAAATTTCAGGGGAGGCATAAAGACTGGAGTTGTGCTCGTGATCCAATTCGGTTCAGCTAATAGCGATTAAACAACAATGAAGTACTAGGCATTAAGTTAAAGGTGCCATAAGACAATGAAGAGTAAGATGTAGCCCCTACTTTTAAAAGTTTCCAGTCCAACATAGGGTGAGACACGTCCACAAATGACTATAATCCAGGCAAAGTAGAACGAACGCCAAGAAAGAGATACAAAAACAGACATTCAGAGATTTCATCAAGGAGATAGACTGTCTAGGATAAAACCTATGGTCACTCAGTTTACCAACAGGGTCTTGTTATGGTTACTGTCCTTGCTTATAATTTTCTCCCACTATATGTACTACTTCTATACTAGAAGATGTGAAAAACTTGACAAATTTATCTGCTGCTTTAATGTTTCACAAATGATTTTCCATAAATTCTTCACTGAAATTCAAAGCTATGCCGTGCCCGGTGGAGACTATCATCCTGTCAGGCAGCCAAGCCCCCGCGATGGTCCCCAACGATACATGCCTCATACTGTACAGTCTCACCCTGAATCGGGGCTGGCCCGTGAGACCAGTAAGACAGCAAAAATGGTGGTGTGTGACTTCCAAGGATAGGTCATAAAAGGCACTAGAGTTTCCACCTTGGTATCCTGTACGCCACTCTGGGGAAGCCAGCTCCCATGATGAGGGCAGCCCCTTGGAAAGCCCCTTGTGGAGAGGAACCAAATTGCCAACACCAACTTGCCAGCCATGTGAGTAGGCACTTTGGAAGGGAACCTTTTAGCCCCAGGCATGTCCTCCAATAACTGCACCTCCTGCTGGCATCTGACAGTAACCACATGAGATCCTGAACCAGATCCACCCAAACTGCTAACCCACAGCAAACATGATAAAATAAATGATTATTGTTGCTTTCAGCCACTGAGTTTTTGATTATGTTACAAAGCAACAGAGAACAATGCATGTGAGGCTCAGAGAAACTAACTTATCTACTACCATTTAGGAGTGCGCTGGGAAACCAGGTCTGGAATCCAATCTCTAGGCTTTAGGTTCAGTTTTCTTGCCATTAAACAATACTACTTTTCAAGTAAAATAAGTTATAATACCATAAGGATGATCATTTCTATGTGATTATACCACCAGCATTAATATACCAGGTATCCCACAGTAAAAAAAAAAAAAGAAGACACAGCACATGTCCCTATATACTTGACAGACATGATGAGACCCACAATATAATTGAATTCATGGTATTCCATGGTATTTTTTACTGTCTTCTGGAAGATTTCTGGTTTTTTTAATGTACAGATTTTAAAAATAAAAACCTATTTAGAACATTTAATATTCAACAATCACATTACTGACATTGAAAATATTTATATACTTTACAATCTTAATCACAATAAACATCTGTATAATTTTAAACAGAATTAATATGTCAGACAAGAAAAGCTCAACAGCTGATTGTTTAAGGACTTGCATTTTTTCTTTAGGTCTTCAACATTTTAGCATTACACAAATGTAGTAAATAGAGCAGCAAAATGTTCATGACGGTGATATCTTAAATTCCAATCCATAAAATTGTTACTACCTTACAGGACAAGGTAGCCAGCTCTTAGCCTATCTACTCCTGGAGAAAGTCAACAGAATATTTCATTGTCACAACCACATCTGCATGTAATGTCCCTTCACATAATCACCTCTTTTGACCCACATGATCCTACAAGGTGGGGCAGATTTACTACCACTCCCATTTTCCAAAGGATGATGGGGCTTAGAGAAGTCTAAGTAACTTAACTAAGGACACATGCTATTAAAAAGAATCACAAAAATCCAACCTATAAAAAAAAAAAAAAACCCAACCTATAACTTTTTAGCTCCAAGTCCCAGACTTTTTTTCTGCACTATATTTTAGCCCAGAGGTTCTCTACCCAGGCTGCCATTAGAACACCTGGGGGCACTCTGAAAAATATCAGTACCTGAACATCATCCCCAGAGATTCTGATTTAATTCCTCTGGTCTGTTTTAGGCATCTAGCATATAATAAACCAGTGGTGGTAAATTCACAGAAAGCTTAGACTACAAAAGGAGAAACTGCAGATATCTCTACATGTAAGCGGAAACATCTTTATCCCCCAAAGCTCCCTGAAAGACACAGATATCTTGCAATAAACCAAGAACAAGGAGGAAGAGGAGATGAAAAACTCAAACCCATTCTGCCACTACCATGGGGCCACCAAAGAGTATTTTATTCCCTCGCTCCCACTCCTTGAACCTCATCATCCCATACCTAAACTCTACTGCAAGTTCTAGCTCAAGTGTTGCCTCCTGTGTGAAGTCTTCAGGATCACACAGAAGAAAGAAGGCCATTTTTTTGTATCCATCTTACTTTGAACTTCTATAATAGCATGTATTGCTTAAGTCATTTACTTACACATCCATTTCACTCACTGACCTGAGGAGTCCTTAAGAGCAGGATCCCTATCTCATTCATCCTTCCCATCTTATGTATCTTTCCATCTTCTACAGCCTTGAAGATAGCAGATACTAGTAAGTGTTTGCTAAATCAGATCGTTTTTTATGTTTGGCATGGTTAATTCCCCCTTAGCCTCCTGTACGCACTACTTTGAAATTTTTCAGTTTTTAATAGAAGGGGACTTTTTTCCCCCACAGGTGGATTAGGTCAGAGAATAATGTATGCAAAAAGGCCAGATGTGGGAAGAGCAAGTTTAGCAGTGGAATTCTGGGCCAGAAAAAAAAGGGTAAATAGTACATTTAGTATGCATTTTTTGTTTGTTTGTTTTAAAGGGAAGATTAGGCAAAGACAGTGACAATCTGATTTTTATCCACAAGAAACATGACAAAGAACCACCTTTTCAACACCTCCCTGTCTATGGGGCCCTTTCCCTCTCAGCATACATACATGCTCTCTCTCCCCTCAAAAAAAGAAGTCTGCCACAGTGGTTCTCATCCTCGGACATGTATTAGAATCCCTTGGAGAGCTCTGAAAATTCTGGACTGGAGATCAATGAAGTCAGAATCTCTGAGGAGGGGCCCAGGCACACCAACTCTCTCCTCACTTCCTCCCCTCCTACTCACTCCTCTACCCATGCAGTGTAATCTCTGCCCCCACCAGTCCAACGGAACCACTGACTTCTAACAGGCACTTTATAATCTTCATTGTACTTGATGATTCCTAGCATTCCATTTTTAATTGGGTTCTACTTCTTGAAACTCTGCAAGTCGGCCTGAAAAGTTTTGCTTTCTCTTTCCTCCCAGCCTCTCTGGCCACTCCCCTTCAGCATCCTTATATCTGTCTTTGTCTTGGTTTGTCCTTAAAATTTCAATATTCTTCAGGACTTACTTTGAGCCCTTTTCTCTTCTCTTTCTATGCAGTTCCTCTGAGCACTTTTGTCCTTACCCACACCTTCAACTACTCTCCATATACTAGGCACTCAGAATTCTGCATCTCCAGCCTCCACATCCCTTGTGATGCTCCAAGACCTCATATCCAACTGCCTCCTAGACAGCCCCAACTCACCCAGGATATGCCCTACAAGCAAAGTAATCACACGTCCCAACCTGAACCTATCAGCTGCCCCTCAGACCTGCTTCCTCTTCACTCTTCCCTCTCACTACCCAAAAACCTGGTAGCTATTCCAGCATCCTCACTCTCCCATTCCTGTTACATTCAAACAGTCGCAAAAACCAGCCAATTTTCCCTCCTCCTAAATATTTTTCCTAAACATTCTTATTTCTAAGTATCCCCACTACTTCCAGCCTTGTCTTGCTCTCAGGTTCCCATTATCCATACTAATGCACTGTCTGCTTGGGCCTCCAGTCTTGCCTCCCCACCCGGCACCTTGCTCCACCCCCAATCTACCCAACACACCGCTTTCACGGTGACCTTTCATGTCGCTCACAATGCTGCACATGGCAGAGGAGGTGTGCCCTGACTCAGCTATCCGGTTTCATCACCTTTCACTCTTGACTTTGCCCTTCACACTCTAATATAACTGACCTACATCTAGCTCCCTGAACACACCAGGCCCTCATAATGCCATACAACTATTCATGCTATTACCCCTGTGTGGAAATGCTCTTTGCTGCTTGTCAACCTGCCCACTTCTACTCAGTTTTCAAGATTCAGCTCAAACATAACCACTGCTAAAATCCTCCCCTGGCATTTCCATCAGGGAACAAGAGCTCCTGCTAGCCTTCCTTTGCACTTATATCTTCGTTAGGGCAAATAGCACACAATATTTGAACTGTTGGTCAAGATGTCTATTGTCCTACTAGACTATAAGATCCTTGATCAAGGACAGTGACTTCTTCTGTATATCCTCAGCACAAGTTCAATGCATATAGCATATAGTTCAAAAGAAAAAAGGAATTAATGAACTGTAGGCCAATGAAAGGACAAGAAGATCAACTGGACTTCAAGTATAGAAGAAGTCCAGATCTTAAGGAAGTACGGACATCTATTATTAAGTCCCACCTATTAAAAAAATAGAAATAAATGATTATTCAGGTATTATCAAGGTTAAAAAAAAAAGAACTTATCAATAGACTAATCAGGCAATAAGGAGGTAAGAATCTCCAATAGAGCAGCTAACAAAAGATCAACTGAAAGGTCAGCAATAAAGGTGGTTCTTTCTACCAGTCAAGTTATTAATTCATAGGCCTAAGTCCATGGACTGATCAAAAGATCGGCAACTTCCTCTGTCAGTTCACCACTCCTCCCCTTTGTCATTATTCTCCATAGCCTCTTCCCAGCCCCCACTACTAAATCCCAGATTCCAGGGGTAATTTCCCTCTGCTGGAGCCACAGGTCCTACCAGTGGATTAGTCTGAGATAAAAGGCAGGGACTAGGGGATTGGCAATCTTTATTCTTGTGGCCAGGACCTAGAGGAAAGAAATGAAACTACTATTTACTGAGAGCCAGTTTTATACTAGATATTGTGCTACTTTACAAACACTCACTAAATCTCAGAGTAATCATGAGTAATTATCCCATTTTACAGATGAAGAATCTGTATCCAAGATCACAGCTAAGTAATTAGAGCCTACCTGAAAACCCAGAGATAACAGCCTCTAGAGTATTTCCATACTCCTGACTACCTCAAAATGAAGAGAGATGTGGTCTAGCTATTCTAGGCCAACCTCAGAATATATCACTCTCCAAAACACTATTATAAATGTTGGCTAAAGTCTATAGTGTACCACTAATACATAATGGGCATACAGTGAGTTAAAATAACTTTGGTGGGGCACCTGGGTGGCTCAGTCGGTTAAGCATCCGACTCTCGATCTCAGCTCAGGTCCTGATCTCAGGGTAGTTTTTTAAAAAAACAAATAATAATAAGTAAAGAAAAGAAAAGAAAAGAGCTTTGGGGCCCTGATCTGGAAATCTAAATGCTATTTGTTATTTTATTCCTATAAGTACACTGTTCAACATTATAAAAATGGACTTGAAAATGAATTTCTGGAATACCATGGGCTCTTTAGCAAGGCTTTTCCTTAAGAATATTTTTCTTCCACAAAAAGTCACCAAGGATAGAAACTACTTTACCTTGTTAACTTGTAAGAACAATGACACTAGAAGACACCTGTGAGAAGCGTGCTTATCTGACCAGGTGCTCGTTTATAGTGTGCTGTCATTTGAATAAAACATTACACTACACCCTACAGACCAGAGCTTATGACAGAATGCCACAAACTAGAGCAGTACAGCTGATATGCCTATAATCTACTGACAAAACGTACTCCTTAGCAAAGTGAAACCAGATGTCTCGGGTAAAAATCTGATGTCTATGGACTTGTCTTTCTTGGCTTCCAAAGCTGTATTAGATACACTAAATACACAGCTTAGCTGTATATTAAACCCACAACTTGGCAAAATCATGACAGTCTGGACATGAAGCATCAGCATTTTTATTGTAATTCCTATAAACCAAAGACATTTCTGAAATAGAAATCCTAAATTTAAGCACTCGGCTAAATGCTGTACTATGTCTTTCCCACGTTAAGAACAGTGTCAGAGCTTTTTAAACACGTTTATAGAAACTCTTTCCCTTCATTTTTCAAGCTGACACTTTTTAGACATGGCTGTGGAATGATTTCATGGTGGGGGGAGGGGATTCAAACCACATCAGGTGTCAGTCTTTGTCCCAGAAATTCTAGGATCAGATTTAACAGGTGATCACTGTGAAAATGCAAACACCCACCTCAGGAACTAAGTATGAGATACCTTGCTTCAGTTGCAAAGAAGATCATTAAGAATGTGATAGGTGACCAGATAAAAAGGGAGGGAAATTAACAGTATCTATATGCCAGATGCTGCTTTTTGCACACTTTTTAATATACTCATTGTTCTGTTTTGACAGGTGAGAAATTAGGGAGCAAAATTTTAAGTGGCACAAAGTGGCAGTTAATGAGGTAAGAGCCAGGACTCGAGCCCATGTTGAAAAGACTCTAAAAGACGTGCCACTTCTACATGAGGACTGGGCGTGGAACAAGGAGTGGTGTTACATAGCCAAGAATATGGAGGTAAAAGACAGAAATTTACAATTTTGCCAAATAGTAACATATAATCATGAAACAAAAAGTTGAAGAAAGAAACACAAATAGTTGAGAGGGTTCCTCTGAGTCAGTTCATAAGAGACTTACTTTCTACCTTTTATATCCCTGCAAGACTCATTTTTAAATAACTTTTTTTAATCCTATATATCCTTTGTAACAAGAAAGTCATCTTAAATAAAAAATGAGGTTAAATGTACAGAAACTCATACAAGTGAACAGTCTAGTATTTATTTTCTTAAGTGCATTATCCTTAACACTCCATGTTTTCTCATCTTATGTCATCTTTATGGAATAATTCAAAATACTATCCTCATCTAATTTTTTATACTGATACATTTCAATACACCGCAAAATGACTATAGCACTATAATAGTGCTCCAACTGGTCCTAAGGGTTAACTTGCCTCAAGCTTATGCACTCCTTGCTTGCTGACCTAAGTCCCTTGGTCTGTAGCCAAACTAACCTACTTTCCTTGAGATTTGCAAACAAGTGGCCTTTTGAGGAGTGAAGGACCAAACTTTCCCAGAAGATAACGCCTAATCACATTTGAAAACAGCTGCCGTTGATGCCAGCAAGTCTATTCAGGATCATGTCGACATACCAATAACCACCTGGGCCCCAGCTTCTCCTGCATGGAGCGCCCCCTGCCCCATTTTTCACGCCTTCTCCTTTAAAACTCTCCAGCTTCACCTGGCCTGGGAAGATGGTCTTTGGGACATTAGCCCGCCATCCTCCCCAGGTTGCCGACTTCCTGAATAAAACAATCTTTCCTTTCCCGCTTGTCTCTCACCTGTCTCTCAAGTACTGATTTTCAAGCTGCCAGCAGCCAAACATGAGTTCGGAACTGATTCTCTGTCCAGTAACAACACTATTCTAAAACAGGACACAAATCACCATGGTCAGTAATCCTTGAAAGTTTATCACTGAAAGTACTAGAAGGCAGAAAAATAGCACTGTCCTCCCACAACACTGTATAGACCTGCACATGACTAAGATCAATAGTATAGGGAAGGTCTCGTACAGTAACACTTAAGTATTCCGAAAATCTACAGAAAACTGGTGAAAGGCCTGCTCCAAATGGCCATCTCCAAACCCAGTCTCATCATTTTTACCGTCCTACTTATGTATCAGTGTTCCACACTTTGGTGGGAAAAAATAAATACCTACTGAATCAATGAATGAACCCATCATCAATAAACAACTATTTTCTGGTTTTTCATAAATTATATGGTTATCTATCACTTGAGTCCAAATAAGACTGGTTCAGGGCACAGGCAGCCATTGTCAAGTTGCCACAGAGTGCAATTCTAGCTTTCCTTCATAAGTATCCAAGAATGGTTTGCTACATTCTTGCTTGTGGCTAACCTGAATTTTAGCTAACTTAAAATGTTTTATATGGGACACATGGGATGCATAAGGTATTCCCAACTTTCTGAGAGGGGCTGTGTTTCATTTCACCAGTAAGAAGGTATAAGGAGTGGTATATTGGAGAAGTAATGGAAAATTTGCACTAAAGAACCACTGAAAGAGATCACGCCGAAAAATCACAGCAAACCCCAAGGGTTTCTGTGCGCTGTTTGGCTACTTTTCAGAAGTGAACAGAATATTTGTGAGGGAGTATCAAAGCGAAAGTCAAGAGTAAAAGACCCAGCCTGGTAATGTCACCCCCCACACCAAAAAAACAAAGACAAACACAAAAAAACAAACAAAAAAACTTCCTCCATGAGCTTGTGAGAAGATCCCAAAAGAATTTCAACAGTTACCATATTGCTAATTAACTTTACCCTTTGGCGTCCTAAAGAATTTTTACAGGAGTCTCTTTTTAAAAGGTAAAGATCTGTGGGTGGGGTTCCTGTCAATAATCAAGCAGGACCATGATTCTTCAATACAGTCTCCGGGATTAATCACAGCTTAGAGGAAGACATAGACTGGAGGCAGACAACTGCAAGACCCACGTTCCAAAGACGGGAAGAGTAATGACAGTTTTCTGTCAAGTGGCTATAAGGGATCTTTGCCAAGCTGCCAAACTCCCAGCCAGCTCTACAGACTCTAGGCCTGAAAAAACTCTTGGGTTTGGAGCCTGTGACCCTTGAAGGTGGGCCTCAGGTTCCTGATGAAATGGAAGAATCTGGCCCCTAAATCCCCCAGGAGCAGTTCTGGATCTAGATTTTTCTCTCCCTTGCTCTTTCTTACTATAGCCCTAGCTCCTTCCACCCCTGATCATTCCTTACTTACCCTTTCTCCCGTTCTTCCTCGGTGAGAAGGGGTAAGTGGTTATTTTGTGCCCTCGCCCAATTTGGCCAAAACCCTAAAAGTAAAAATGACAGAGACAGACAGGTGCTTTAAAATCCTGATGTTCAAGCCTCAGGAACTCCCACCACATGCCCAACAGTTCAAAGCAGAGGACAGCGCGTCCCCACAGCGCTCCCTCACGGCCAGGGCTTGGAGCCGGAGTTGTCCCCTAAGAGGGGGACGAGGAGAGGACGAGATCTTGGGGTGCCCACTTGGCGGGGAAGAGCGAGCCGCCTCCCGACTAGGTGTCGCCGCGGTTAGGCGCCGGTTTGCAACCACAGTTAGCCGGAGGAGTAGGCGACAGGGCCGGCCGCTGCGCGGGCCCTCAGATAAACACGCGCACGCACACATGCTCGCGACACCGCAGGACTCGCGGCCGAGCAGCCCTCAGCCTCCCAGCAATTCCCGCCCCGCCGGGAGCCGACTCCAACGGAAGGGTCCCAAGCCCAGAGGACCGCCAGGTGTCGGCGGTTGCGCACCCACCCACCCCCTGCAGCCTTTCAGTGCCCCCCGAACCGCCGCCGGGCTCCCGCCCTCCGCACCCGCTGCGCAGCTCAGCCCAGGGGAAGTCCCCCCGCTAGCCCCGCCCTCCGCCAGTGGAAAACTCCGCCTCCACTCCCGGGCGCGCGGGAGCCGCGCGAAGCTCCGCCCACGGCGGAAAGCCGGCACCGCCCCCTCCTTCCCCCTGGCGCCCGCCTGGGTTAGGCCTAAAACCCGTCGTGGATTTGCAACGGATCAAAAGTAACACTCATTCAGCAAGCAATAACTGAGCCCTTACTCTAAGGTCTGCACCGTACTAATGACTGAGAGGACAAGAGAGAGCTGAAACTCTGTGAAACTGTGTCTTCAGCTCCTCCCCTTGTTATAGAGGTCAGGAAACGGAGACCCCAGCAGTTGCTTGGAGTGCGCAATTATAGTGGCAAAGAGCCTTTCCAGTGCTCCCCGCTCTGGACTCCGTTATTGCGTTTTTTCTACTAAAGTGTACACAGGAAAACGATTTCAATTTTGCTGTCTCTAGGCAAGCCAAAAGGAATAATCCAGAACACGGAGTTTACTTTGGAAAAGCTGGGATTTCATACCTAAGCTTTGTCTTCAAATGGTACAAGCTACCTAAAGTTAATTAACATACAAAAAGTGTTGCTATATCTGACTGAATTTAGTCACTAAGATTCATCAAATGTGCTTAAGAAGCTGAAGTCACCTGAAAAGGCTATAGTATAGTGTCTGATGCCAACTATGTGCCATTCTGGAAAAGGTAAAACTGTGGAGACAGTAAAAAGATCTGGGGTTGCCAAGGTTGAGGGGCTGAGGGGAGGGAAGAATAGGTGGAGCACAGATTTTTACGGCAGTGAAAATATTCTCTATGATACTATCGGGGTGATACATAGCATTATACATTTGTCAGACCCCGTAGAATGTACAATACCAAGAGTGAACAGTAACCATACACTATAGACTCTGGGTAACAATGATGTGTCAATGTAGGTTCATCGATTGTAACAAATATACCACTTTGGTGCTGGGATATTGATAGTTGAGGAAACTGTGCAAATGTGGGGTCAGGGAATATATTGGAACTCTATATTCTCTGCTCAATTTTTCTGTAAAACTGCTCTAAAACATAATCTATTAAAAAATGAAGCTGGGGTAAATCCTCAGAACATCCCATTTTCTTCAAATCCATCAATTAAATTCTAACCTGAATATTTGGCTTTATCTGTGGAGTTGAGATATAATGATTTGTCTTCTTATATTCGAACATCCCTCCATGTGGCATTTATGTCACCAGAGAGAAAATGAATCATATATGTATTCCTCACTAAGGAACAAAATTAAAGTATGGCTAGACATGTCTAATATTCAAGGAGATATCTAAGCAAGGCTAACCTGAAATAATTAAATTTACAAATTCTATGAATATATTTGTATTTCAAATCCATTTCTATTCATACATACAATTAGTAAGCAAATAGTCCAAGGTATCATAGAGGTTTTTAAACTTTTTGGTCTCAAGATCTCTTTACATTTTTAAAAATGAGAACTTTAAAGAGCTTTTGTTTATATGGGTTAAATATGTCTATATTTACTGTATTAAAAATTAAGACAGAAAAATTTTAGATATGTGTTTAATTCATTTTCAGAATAATAGACCCATTACATGTTACTATAATGAACATTTTTTGAATAATGACTACATTTTTTTAAAAACTCAGGAAAAAAATAGACTTTTCTACATTTTTTGCAAATCTCTTTACTATCAGGTTTAAGAGAAACAGGTGAATTCCCATATTCTGCTTCTGCATTCAATCTGTTGCAATATGTTGTTACAGCTAGGATATTATGAAGAAAAGCAGCCCTTAGTCAAATTTGTAGTTGAAAAAGGGAAGACCTTGCAAACCCCCTAAAAAGAGTCTCAGTAACCCCTAGGGTCCTCCAACCTTACTTTGAGAATTGCTGCCAAATAGCATTTTGGATTCATTTAATTCAATATTATGCATTCCCACACCAGAGTCCGCTAACACTTGAAATTATAGCCCTTCACTTATTCCAAGCTAAAACTCAAATTTGACAGCTCTTATCAAACCATCACCTTTCTGAAAGTTTTTTCAAAGCTTTTACTATAGCAACTCTGATGAAACTGATATTCTTACTTGAATACATATGAAAACATTTGAGATTTCATTTATATCCTTCATTTCAAACTTTCTGGGAAATTTTGAATATAAATTGTGCCACCTGGAAAAATGAAACATTGCTATACAGTTATTATTCCAATTTTACATATACTTATAATGAAATGTGTGCATTTCCTTTTATATAAATAATTTGAAAGTGAGCTAAAAAAATATCTAAAACAAGTAATTATAGTTTTATTTATTACCTAAACAAATACTAGGTTCCAAAGTTACCTCCTTGAAGTAAAATTTTAGATATATAAGCTTTCATTTTTACTACAAATAAATAATGTAAGCAACTCATTCTGTGTTTTTAAATATAATTTCCAACTAAAAGAAACTGGAGAAAAAGAAACCACCTGCCCAGGTCTGGGGCAGGATATATAGATGATAAGTATGAGATGTCTTGTGCCACAAAGAAGAAATTCATTTATAACAAATAAGAGTGTCAAAAGGTCACAAACACCAAAACTACAGAATCCCTTTGGCCAAAGATGGGACAATTTGAACACCAACAAAAATAATGAATGCAATCGTTTGAAACATATTGAATATATAAAAATCCAAGAGCCCTTAATGATACTCCCAACGTGAGAAACCAAAACCAAAACAAACAGACAAACAAAAACAATTGGACACTTTTGCAAGCAACTAGGGCGCTAACTCCGTATTCTATAGAAATGAAAACAAAGGAAAAGAATGAGAACGCATATTGCCTTTCCTGTTTGAACTGTATTACAGAAAATCAAATGGCTGTTGAGGGGAAGGTGTTTCTTATAATAAATGTGAAAGAAATAAGAAAATTGGAAAATTTCAATTTAGCAATCCTTTGTGAAGTAAATGATTCAGGCAACAATCGTCAGTGGATGAAACCATTACATGAAAAGGTCAATGATATACTTTACAGTGGAAATCAGGGTGTTCACTACCTCCATCTAATAGTCTAAGTAGTGCTACTGATGAGACTCCAGACACTGTGTGCCTTCTTATCTGACGCCATCTGAAGCACTCAGCACCCCCTTTCTTGCAAACAAAACAAAACGAAATAAAAAATGGAATCTAAGCAAGCCTTAAAACTGACTTCCTACTCACAGTCTTACAGGAAACATGAGGGTTAGACGAACAAGTTAAATGACACCACGAAGAAAGTAACAGATAAATCTAGAGTGTAAGACAGTCTGTAAAATAAATGACATTGTCTTCACAGCAAGTTAATAACGGGGACAAAAAGGAGAGGGAAAGGATGAGGAGAAGCTCTAGATTAAAGATAGGTAGCAACCAAATGTACAGTATGAAACTTGTCTGGGTCCTGATTCAAACATCACTGCAGTAAAAAGACTTGTAAGACAATCATGGACATTTGACGATGGACTGTTGTTAGACAATGTCAAAGAAATACTGTTATTTTATTAGGTATGATAATGGTATTGTGTTTATGTAAGAAAATGTCCATCATCTTTGCAGAGACGTTCTGAAGTATGGTGAAGTGAAATGACATACTCTCTGGGACTTGCTTTAAAATACTTTTAACAAGAAAAGAAAGAAAAAGAAAGATAGAAAGAAAAAGAAAGAAAGAAAGAAAGAAGAAAGAAAGGAAGAAAGGAAGAAAGGAAGAAGAAGGGATAGATGACATAAATGTGACAAAACTGGGTAATTATTGAATCTGGTGATGAATATATAGGGGTTCATTGGACTTTTTCTCAGCTTTCATATGTTTCAAACGTTTCATAATACAAATTTAAAACTAAATGTGACTGCCTTAGCCCAGATTTCCTAGAAAACAGTGCCTGAGAGAAAGTGTACATACTAAAATTTTATTGGGTATGGAGGGGCTGGTCCTAGAAAAGCAAGAGTAAGGGGATAGGGTGAGTGAGGCAGGGACAGGAAGAAGGAAAACCTAGGTGATATATTACAAGCTGGTTATAGCTTCACAGTACAGTTGACTATTGACAACTAGGGGGTTGAAGTCACCAACCCCCACTAGTCAAAACTCCACGTATAATTTTTGACTCTGAAAACTTAACTACTAATAGCCTATTGTTGACCAAAAGCCTTACCAATAAACAGCAGATAAACACGAATTTTGTATATGTATTATATACTGTATTCTCAAAGTAAGCTAGAGAAAAGAAAATATTATTAAGAAAATAATAAGGAAGAGAAAATATATTTACAGCACTGTATTTCTCGAAAAAAATCTGCTTATAAGTGGACCTGCGAAGTTCAAACCCTTGTTGCTCAAGGATCAACTCAGTATACAGCTGAGTGATCACAAGGGGCATCTCAAGAAGACTGTATGAAACCACCAGGCACTGTAACCGTCCTTCAGAAGGAGAAAAAACAAGCAATTTTTTCTATTGGATTCTTCCTGCCTTCTGTCTCTCATTCATCAATGTTTGTTCCACAAAGCAGGGCAAACATGTGGAGAAGAAGGTTGGGGTGGGGGGCAGGGTGGGATTGGGCAGGAGAATGGAAACGGAGAGGCAAATAACTGGGTCTCATAAAGTGACTGAGATTGATTTCTTATAACAATTTAGAATTAAACCAATCACTGACTTTCAGGTTTAGTGAAGACTCGCCTATTAATGTAACTTCTTTTTACTGGAATAATCACTCTGCTTGATCTTTTTACCTCAGAAATTTTATTCAGGCCAAAGTCATTATTTTTGATTAACAAAATCACAATCACACAAAAGGCTGCAGAAACTAAATGTAGAGGAATGGCTCTACCATGGTGCCCTGGAAACCTTACCCATCTCCACACAGTCTGGGCGAGCAGGGCCTAACCACAGCAGATCGCAGTCTGGGTGGAACCCTTTTGATCCTCCCGTAGCACAAGAACACGAGAGGCTTGTAAGGAGCTGCCACCAGCCACACCCTTCTCATGTGCCTCCCTATCTGTCAGGAAGGCTGTCAGGAGACACTTTCTCCGTGCCTCCTGGGCCCTGATGAGGTAGAAAACTTTCTCCCTCACCCTCTGAGAGCAGGACTGCAGGCTATAAAACTGCTTACCTCAAACGTGGCATTGGCTCTCCAATGAAGACTGTCCAGTCATCCATATTACAGTCATCTGGGAAGTTTCTTCAGTGTCACCTCATGTAAAATGGCATGGGGGCTGATACCTTCGGGACACTTGCTTTTGTAAGTAAGTCATAACCTGTTTGAATCTAAAAAACGGTTTATTGCTTCCTTACTGTCTGCATCTGTCTGCCTTGCCTTGCCTTGCCTTGCCTTGCCAAATTCTAAGCAGAGAAGTTTTACATTGTTTAACCCCAAAGAGAGTCTTTACTCTTTGCTGTTTGCTCTTTGGTCAGCCTGCAGCGTGGACGGTCAGCACCCAGTCCACAAACTGATCAGAAGATATGAATGACTTAGATTCACATTTTCAGAAACAGTATTTTTTTTCTCTAAGTGTAGGATAATTTTTGATCAATGGTCAAAGAAGACTTCCTTCTCTTTGCCTTTCCTCCAAGTTAATTAATGGGATATTTGTACAAGTCAGGTAAAGATTCAGACCTCCTAAAACATAAAAATCGATCAGAAGCATTTTCAACAAAGTCCCTACATTTTCTGCTCATGGTTTGATATTATCCATGTTGGATTTTAAAGGTCTGGTAACCACTAAAATAAGAGAGAAGCATCAAAAATCAAGCTCCATGGACAGGCCCTACTTGCTCTTCCACAGATAGATGACCTACCTCCCTTTTTCATACACAAGATGATTAATAATGATGCCATCCAGCTAACACTTGGCCATTCTTACTTGGTACACTGAGGCAGGGTTCTTCTATTCTCTTATAGAGATATAACAAAGCAGCAAACAGGATAAACAACATAAAACTTAAAGGCTGAAGAAGAGCTCATTCCTTTCATTCTTTTTTCATTCCTTTCCCTTATCATGACTTGCGTAAATTATCTCTGGGGAATGGAAAGGTCTAAGCCTTACTAAATGATTCTATTTTACCTATTTTACAGTTTACCAAAACCTTAGATCCACAAAGGAAGGAAAAAGTGACACAGAGGACCCTGACCTGCCTTGTATTTTGTCCACAGGTTTCCTGGAACTCTACAGCGGTAGCATTTGCATTCTTTTAATTGGCTTTTGATTGACAATCCTGACATATCTGAAGGAATGGCTTACATTCTCTCATGAATTAGCCAGATAATAATTACAAACCAGCCATCCATAATAACTACTTGTAGGAGAAACGATTCAAAAGAAAACTGCACATAGTAAAAATTTGTTAAAGTGGGAAAAAAAACAAAACTAAGATTCATTCTTGTTGATAACTCTGAAAACTGAAAATACTGTGTTAGTAGATTTAGTATAAATAATATAAAACAATTTATCAACAGCTTAAACTGCTCATGGATAAAGTATATAATTAACAAATTCTGTTTTCTTTCATTTGAGGATGTCTTTATATCTCCCTCATTCCTAAAGGCTATTTTCACCAGATAGAGAATTGCCAATCCTTGTCTTTCAACATTTGAAGAATGTTGGGAAGGAAGAGACCACTTCTTTCTGGCCTTTGTTGTTGCCAGATGAGAAACCTGCTCTCATTCAAATTGCTATAGCTCTGTAAACACTGTAATATCTCTCCCTGACTGCTTTCAAGATTTTTTTTTTTTTAATTTGTCTTTAGTTTGCAGAAGCATTGGAATGTCTTGCCATGGATTTCTTTGTTTTATTTGTTGTTTGTTTTGTTTTGTTTTGTTTTCTATTTAGGGTTTGCTCAACCTGTTAAATCTGCAGGGTTATATCTTTCACCAAGTTTAGGAAGCTATCAGCTATTATTTCTTCAAATACTGTAAGTCTCACATTCTTTCGCCTCTCCTTCTAGAACTTCAAGGATACAAATGTTTGCTCTTTTGTTATTGTCCACAGGTTCCTGAGACTCTGTTCATTTTTTGTTGTTGTTGTTTTTCCAATCTATTTTCTCTTGGTTGTTCAGGTTGGGTAAATTCTATTGATCTATCCTCGAGTTCACCAATTCATTTCCACTCTACAATTGAACCCGTCTAGCGGGGTTTTTATTTTGTTATTGTGTTTTTTAGTTCTTCAGTTCCCGTGTGGCTCTTTTTTTATACATAAAATTTTTATTTCTTTGCTGAGATTTTCCATTTTTTCATTTGTATCAAGAGAATTCACAATTGTTAATTGAACCATTTTTATGATGGCTGCCTTAAAATCTATGTCAGTTCATTCCAACATCTAATTCATTTTGGTTTTGGCGTCTGCTGATTTTTTTCTCATTCAAGTTGTGATTTCCTTGTTCTTGTGTGATGGGTCATGTTCCATTATATCCTGGATATTGTGGTTATTATAAGACTCTGGATTTCATTTAGTCTCTTTTAAACAAGCAGAGCCCTGTTAAGGTGTAGCAGGAAGGCCAGGGAATTTTGTTTGTTCAGCCTCCCACTGGGTCCCACCAATACCACGGAAGTAGAAGTGAGCACTCACTCACACTGCCCCAATGTTGGCAAGTGAGGTGCCTCCCCAAAGGAAGTAAAACACTCACTCACACTGTCTAGACACCTCTGAGAGGAGGTGCTCCTCACTGACAGAGAGGGGAGTAAGCAGAGTTACAACTAGCCCTGCCTCTGAGAGTAGAGGCTTAGCAACCCACTGGGCCCTTGAACAGTGGGTATGGGGGCTCAGGTAGAAAATGGAGCCCTGACTAGACTTGATTCCTACCAACTTGTTCAGTCTTGTTGGTGCTACGTGGGGATGGAGGCTTAGCTCCCTCCTAGGCCCCTCTGGCCTGGGGTTGGGTAGGTGGTGAGGTGGGAACCAAGGCATGGTTGTGACAAACTTACATCCTACTGCCTCACCTCATTAAGTCTGGCTGCTGCCAAGTATAGATGTAAGCTCAGCTCAGTGCTGGGCCCTGTTGATACCATACCGGTGGGGAATTAGGGAAGACCTGCTTCTGCCAGATGGGGGTTAGAGGTCAGCTCCTACCCAACCAATCGGCACCTCCCTGTGTGGGAATCAGAGCGTTGCTGCCTGCTTCCAGTGAGTGGGGTGGAAAGTCAGCTTCCTCCTTGGCCTTAATAAAACCTCCAGGAGGGGGGGATGCAGTTTTTCCATTGGTGTTTAACTGGAGTAGGGCAGGTATTACCAAAAAGTTGTGGCTAAACAGGCTTTCCTTGGAGGCTTTTTGTTTTGTTTTGTTTTTGTATGTGTCTGTTGGTGCTTCCAGGTTAGAAGTTCCTGCAGGAACTTGTCCAGCACATGGGAGAGGCAACAAGGAAACCCAGGAGACCCATTGCCATGTCAACCCTCAAGTCCCAAGGTGTGCAAATAGTCCACTTCCTTTTGAACCTACAGAGTCTTCCTATGCTTATTTGTTGAACTATGCCTAGGGTTTTTAGTTGTAAGAATTAGGACCTAGAAGGAATGAGGATATTTCAATTTGGCCAGAACCAGAAGTCCTTTTTGTATATACTTTAAGAGAGGAAATGCAAAGAAAATATGAATTGTTGTGAACTATTACAACATGAAATCAGAAACTAATCTAAAATCCAAATTATCAAAAGCAATACCAATTTCCAAAATCAAGGCTAGCAGACAAAATAAATGACCTTAAACGAAATTATGTGTGCTATAATACTAACTTCAAGATGTTTTTGGACCCACTTTTAACAATTCCACAAATGTTAACACAAAATGAAAGAAAATTTTCTATGTATAGGTCATTTGTTACAAAACAGAGATCAGGTTTACCAGATAGGGCAATTTATGCTTGTGCATTCTAAAATTTTTATTTTAGAAATGGTAACTTTTAAATATTTGTTACTTTTTTTTTTGGTAAGTAGACTCCACACCCAGCATGGAGCCCATCACAGGGCTCAAACTCATGACCGTGAGACCAAGACCTGAGCTGAATCAAGAGTCAGATGCCTAACCAACCAAGCCACCTAGACACCCCAAATATTTGTTACTTTTAAATATTTTTGTTAACATTTTATATTTATTTAGTGCTAATTTTCTTTTAATTTTTTTCTATTATCAGATAAAGATCATTTTGACATGTTGTTGAAATATATACTCCTGTAATACGCGTTTATTGTTTTCTCCTTATTCTTACAGAAAACCTCTAAAACTTTTAGTACAACCCTCCCATTGAAAAATGATACACTGCTTATTATTATGGTCACCTATCATTATTAAAAACACTTAAGTACAATAAAAAATACATAATAACTTATGATTTGAAAATTCCTAGAAATTTTTGTTTTTTTCCTGGATCATGAAGATATCTATTAGGAATTTGGAAGCACTATAAAAATGTGATGCTCTTGACTGATTGCCTTAACAAAGACTTTTTTTTCTTGTTCAATGATAAAGACTTAATCAAAATATTTTCTCTTTCCAACTCATGTGTCCAAACCTACTTGGTCATTCTAGGCATTCTGATGCAGGGAAATGATGATATATGCTTAAACAACTTGAAAACGCTCAGCCTATAGCAGAAAAGGCTTAGGTGAGAATTTCACAGCTATCTTCATATATTTCAAGGGCTGTCCTGAACAAGAGAGATTGCATTTATTCTCTGTGACCCAAGAGGATGGAATTAGGATAAATGAGATGGGAAGAAAATTTTTATTCCATATATATATCCATTTTCTAGCATCTAGAGAACTCTGAAAAGAGAACAGATTGCCTCAAGAAATAGTGATTTCCTGTCAAGGAAAAAGGCTGGACAACCACTTATTGGGGATATTATCAAAGGGCCTCTTAAGAGTTTATGATTCTATCTGTCTCTATTATCTCATTTTATTCTTCTAGTGAGATACATAGGGCAAGTATTAAAATTGCCATTTATGGATGAGAATAATGAAATTCAGAGAGTGTATTGGTTAGGATTCTTGGTAAATTATAAAAGCAACTTGAGCTAGCCTAAGCAAAAATGAAAGACAAGATAAGATTGAGTGCTATTTCACAGAACCTAAGGCCAGTATAATGCAGCAGGGCTCTGGAATGGGATGGAAGGCATCCGAACCCTGTGTCTTGACTCTGCTTCTTTCTAAATTTGCTCTGTTCTCTTTCTCTACAGATGTATTTTCTGTGCTTCCCAGCCACATGATAGATATTTACTCCAAGCTCCCTGGTTTACATCTATTATTTAAGAAACAAGCCCAGAATGACTGGCCATCTCAATTATTTTGGACTTTATGGTGCCAATTCATCACATAATTCTCCCTTCTGATTCCTAAGCCAATTGACCTATAACCACAATAAGACTGGTTTGGAGGATGTGACTTGAACTTGGGGCAGAAATGGAGTTCTCTACAACCTTCCCTTGAATTGAACACACTCAGTCACAGGCAGATTACCAAGCAACTGCATTTCTTCCATCTCAGAAGCAGGCCTGACCTGGTGAGCTTATCTCATGGGGAAGGCATGCAGGAAGTGAGCACACTCCACTTACATACATACAAGAAGAGAGAAAAGAGCTAGGTCAGAACATGCGCAATGACCCTTTTCCCAAATTCACCAATTAAACGAAACACTCCACCAACTTCCACAGGGATGGGAGACTGAAAGATGGAGAGAAGGGAAGAAACTTTCTCCATAATATTTTCAAGAGATTGAGAATTTTATATGATGGACTAAGGCATGGAGATGGAAAGAGAATACCCTTCCCACAATTGCCAATTCCTATCTCTGGAAATAGGAAGACCAATTGGCCCATTCTGAAATAGGTATTCATCTAGGTCCAATTACAGCTCTAGCACAGTCACTCAAGGAAAACACATGGCTGGCAGTGGATGACCATTATGGATAGGACAGGCAATTCCTGGAAAAGATGGCTAGGCAGATATCCCAATAAGTAACACTCAGGTCATTGCATGGGGAAGGCATCAGGATATAAGCACTCTCTCCTTGCACACATACAAGAAGTGCACACACTTCTATCTCTACACTACAAAGCTATTCCTGATATTTAGATCCAACTACTCCATGTTCAAGTACAAGCACACACAACAACTCACATATGTTTCCCAGCAGAAACCTACTCAAAGTAACAGATAATCCATTACACCCTAAAATGATGTCTGAGGGCCATTTCTCTTCTTCTATATGATTTCCATGTGATGTCCATTTACTCCTCTAAACCAGTTTTATTTCTGTTCTTATCTTCTTATAATGAGTGGATTGAATTACAAATGTAACCACCCCCAGTACAGCTAAGATATTATACTGGAGGGAAATGCCCATGTAGAGAAGTAGAAAACACATAGTGGTTACTGGTTCAGAACATGTGATTTATTCTGCTAGCCAGTGGCAGTGTGAAAAGCAAAGGAACCAATGACTTATAAGGGCATAATTTTGACTTAAATCCTTTGGCAAATTTCTTAGTGATGCAATGGTGAACTTCCAGTTGGTGTTACTATTCCTTTGGATTAGCTTGGAAGATTTCCTGAGAGTTGAGTCTCCATTTTCCTCTGGTTTGAGTCAACTATGGGCCCCTTTTAGCACATTTAGTTTTTTTACTGGCACGGTAACTCCTATAAAGTTTTGTTGGCTGGCTGTCACATTCATCTTAGACTCCACTTGCTAAAATCAAACATCACAAGTCTTGCTAGTTTATGCACTGAAAATTTTCCACCCTCTGAATTGAATAACCAGGACTTGGCTACTCCACTCAGGCCTCTGTGTTTTGTTTGCTTGTTTGTTTTTGAAGCAACTCTAAAGGTTCTGTCATCCACATTGTGCTCCAGGATGTGAGTTAGAACCTGGTCTGAGGTGTGGCAGTCAGAGTGCCAGAATTTCTTCTTTCTGATCAACTATGGTATATTGTCCCTGTTCTATTTTACCTAGCGAGAGGTATGTTGGAAAGATGAGGGTGAGGAGGTAGGGGTAAGATCAGTGTTTCCCAACTTTTCTGATTCCTCCAGAATATCCCCATTCTTTCCAGAATCCCAGTTAGGACATTTTTCTTATCCACAAAAAGGTGAGTCAAATCAGGACTTGATTACAGCAGTTCACACCTCCTTGATTTATTTCTTCATCTGAACCTCAACAATCTGTTTGGAAGCTCAGATTTTCTGTACTTCTTGTCATGCAAAATCAACTTGATGTTTTTTCTTCTACTGCATCTTTTACTGACAGCTAAAAAAATTCGTGTAATGTTTTCTACTAAGGCCCCTGATAGTTTGGTGGACAAAGGTCTCAGTTCTGTGACACAATAAATAAATTTAACTAGTTACTTTAATGCTGCATAAGATTGATAAATCTCTACACCAAGACTGGGGGGGTGGGCGTGAGGGTCCTCCCTGCCTCCCTGCTCCTCCTACCCCATACCCTGCCTTGACTTCACCATTTTTTTCTGATTAAGAATGTCTTATTCAAGGGCACCTGGATGGCTCAGTCGTTAAGCGTCTGCCTTCGACTCAGGTCATGATCCCAGGGTCCTGGGATCAAGCCCCACATCGGGCTCCCTGCTCTGCGGGAAGCCTGCTTCTCCTCCCATTCCCCCTGCTTGTGTTCCCTCTCTCACTGTGTCTCTCTCTGTCAAATAAATAAATAAAATCTTAAAAAAAAAAAAAAAAAAGAATGTCTTATTCAAAACTCTGCCCCAGTACCAATTTAAACAGAAGTCCTTATTGCCCCTAACCATATGTCACAGGAACTATCTTGAGCCTACCTAAGCAGGAAAATAATTTAACAATATAGAAGAGCAGTCAAGCCTAAGGAAGGAGCTGAAAATTTACCAGGTCTTTCTTCATCTCTCATCTCTTCTTCTGCATGTTTGCTTTATTTTTCTCCCTCTGGAGATAGGCTTTCTCTGCTTTCTCATATACCAGGTAGATTGCGGCCACTCAACAGCTCCCAAGTGTATATCTCTTTCACCTGACAGATGAAGGATGGTATGCTAAAATCAGCACTTTCCATTCAGCAATATCCAAGGAGAAAATCTGATTGGCCTAATTTATCCTTGATCAGTGGTATCTGTCCAACATCCAAACATCTTTCTAATTATAGAGCTCTCAAGTGAGGTGGGCAAAAATTCCAGCTCTGAGCTCTTTGGTTCCTAGAACAAAGACAGATGACTTAAGCTCAGCCAATCTGATGTTCTTCCCTGGAACGTTGAATTTGGACCAAGTGATACAAACAATTTGTTTGTTTGTTTATTTTTCTATAGCTGTGATACCAATGGCCTTGGTCTCTAGTTCTTGTGGCAGTAATGCCAGTAGCAGCTTTTGGTTTCTGGTGATACAGTGCTAACTGCTCAGCTATGAGTGTGGTCATGTCCTAGCTGGGGTCTTTCTGCAGCATAACTCTGGCTGTCTTGTCGTATGGCCTCCCTCAGTTTTTGCTCATTGTTTTCCAAGCCCAGTTCTTTAGGTCTTCTCATGGATTCCATGAGCATTCCTAAGTTCTTGCAATAATTATTTTCTCTTTTTAAAAATGAAAGAGTCATTTTGTGTTGTTTACCACTAAGAACTCACCTGTCTTGCAATCAGCTGTTACAGTTGGTCAGGCTCTTGTAGAGGAAACCTGATTGTCAGAGATCCACCCCTGTGAATAGGAAAAGCAATTCCCATGGAAAAGAGGATGGGTAAATACTCCAAAATTGGTGTCTTTTTGCATAGATATCGAGTGAGTTACACGAGACCATAGAGGAGATTAATACCAGGATTTCAAGAAGAATCTGTATGTCTTAGCAATCAACATTGGGTTTATTCTTTTGTCCTTAGGATTTTAACTTGTGAATTAATAGTTAATGGGGAAACATAAGGTCAGGAATAGAAAGGCCAACATAAGCATTTCATAATATCAATAATTTGCTATTCCACCAAACTTAGAAAACAATTTAGAAGAAGAAAAGTCTAAATTCAATTTCACAACTTGGTTCTTTCAAAATAACTGGCTAGTTCATTAAACTTTACTATTTCTCTATACTTTATAAGCCTAAATACTGTTGTCCTAACGTGAGTCAGAGGAATGAATTACTGAAAAAATTCATAGTTATTTGAATATTCTGTTAAAAATATTTTAGTACTTTCCACCATGTAATATAAAATAAAACTATGTGATTTGAGTTTATCTCCTTGTATTGATCTGTTTAATTTCTGTTAGAGGAGATAATTTTTGAAATTAAGCAAAGGAAAATAGAAAGGGAAATAATGATTGGAATAATCAGTCCCAAGTAAATAAAAGTTGCTATTTGTATTTTACTTGTACACAAAAAAGATTAGATTAAATTTTTTTAAGTAAATCCAATCTGATGCAGACATATTATCCTTGAGCATGAGTAACTAAAATTAACTTGAGTTTTAAATAAACTGAGGAGTTGCAAACTCCTGAAGACATGAATGAAGCTGTTAGAAGTCCATAAAGTTATCTCCTACTCTTCCATTAGCAATGGCAGGAACAGATCATAAGGGATTAATGTTTAAATGCTTAAGGATATATGTTTCAATATTTTTTTGAAATGCCAAGAAGTTCTTTTTGTATTAATTGACAAATTATTGTGAATTTACAATACAAACTTTGGCTTTTTTGTAGTAATAAGCCAGACAATATCTATTCTTCTGAGAGATAGGCTGTGAGAAGCTTATAGAATAAATGGGAAATAGGATTAGTAATCAAGTATGGATTCTTGAGACAGCAATTCTATAACAAATGCGAACTTAGATTAAGTGTCAGTGATGAGAACAGATGCATTTTACTCTTCACTCCATGGTTGGTAAATGTCTGTAATTCAGCTTCCAAATAACAGAGGCAAACAGGTACAATACTCTCCCATGGAATTATAGAATATTAGAACTAAAAGGGCTTAGTACTTTTTTTAAAAGCTGACACTTGTCAAAGGCTTATTGTGTGTCAGACTCTTTACTAAAAACACTAAAACTATTATCTCCTTTACTCCTCATAGAAACACTATGAATTAAGTACTATTGTTATTGTAATTTTATAGAAGGGAGGTTAGAAGAAGCTTTCTCAAGGTCATGAAGTTAGTATATGATGGACCTAGAACACATAAACATGGATCTCCCTGACATCAAGCTTAATGTTCTTAACCACCCTGCTGTATTCCACCTCGTAAAATATACTGTTCCATTTTCAGAGAGCTCTAACTACCAAAAAGTTGCTCTTTTATATTCTGTGAAATTATTTTTCCTATAACTTTCAGTCACTGATCTTAATTTGACCTTGAAACACACATAAGATAAATATAATATTTCATAAATTAGATGATATAGTAAAAGTGCCCCCAAAATAGCATGTGTTCAACAAAGATTAATCTAAGTTCATCCCCACAATGGGCGTAACAGTCATTGGTATAATTTCAATAAGACTGGGCCAGCACAAATTACATCTCATCCAGTTTGTACTTCTCCATTTTATACAGAAAACTATCAGAGAAGGATAAATGCAATGTTTAAGTCCAGATATGCAGATAAACCATTTCTTTCTTTATTTTTTAAAAGATTTTATTTATTTATTTTACAGAGAGAGATCACAAGTAGGCAGAGAGGCAGGCAGAGAGAGAGGGGGAAGCAAGCTCCCTGCTGAGCAGAGAGCCCAATGCAGGGTTCGATCTCAGGACCCTGAGATCATGACCTGAGCTGAAGGCAGACGCTTAACTGACTGAATCACCCAAGCGCCCCAGATAAACCATTTCTTTAATCTACAAGCTGTGTCTCCTTGTCAAAAAAGGAAATGACTCCTAGATTGGTAAGCAAAAATGAGAACCTGGGGAGAGGTAGGGACAGATGAGAAAATGTTAATATTTTTAAAAATTAATAAGCACATATTTTATTAACAGGTAATAGGCAAAACCTAGTAAATGTTGACTTTATAAACAGGAAAAAAAATGTAAGTAAATGGAAAAAAATGAATTTGTTCAAAGGTAAAGTGTTGCTTATGCTGAAGATTCAATTAAAGTGACAAAAGAGGGGCGCCTGGGTGGCTCAGCCATTTAGCATCTGCCTTCGGCTCAGGTCATGATCCCAGGGTCCTGGGATTGAGCCCCACATCGGGTTCCTTGCTTGGCAGGGAAGCCAGCTTCTCCCTCTCCCACTCCCCCTGCTTGTGTTCCCTCTCTCGCTGTCTCTCTCTGTCAAAAAATAAATAAAAATCTTTAAAAAAATAAATAAATAAAGTGACAAAAGAACTAAGTAAATAATCACTATTGAGGATAATAAGGTTGTTAAAAGATGATTTTCAAAATGGTAAAATACAATCATCATACGAACATATGTAAAAGATTTTATTTAGCTCAGTCATTAATGAGGGAACCAGTACGATATTACAACCTATTCAAAAAAGAATCAGAACAAGGGCACCTGGCTGGCTCAGTCGGAAGAGCTAAATCTTGGGGTTGTGAGTTTGAGCCCACGTTGGGTGTAGAGATTACTAAAAAAAATAACTTAAAAAAAAGAATCAGAACAGAGATATGTAAGGCAGTCAGGAGTCTTGAAGTAAATTTGCTAATAAATGCAAAAAGTAGATCCTATAACCACCAAATTATAACACTAATTATAATGTTTGTACAAATTACAATGTTTGGAATCTTTTCTATAGAGAGGAAATCAACTGTATCTCTACAATGACGTTCATTTACATGTCTATGGACAAGAATAATTTGCATTTTACTATTAGTCAGTTTTCTACAATTTCCTGAGTTATAAAATAGCTCAGTCAAGGACGGTTCAAAGAACAAGCCCCAAGAGAATCAGCTAACCCAAAGATTAAGCCAGACAATGTCAGAAATTCCATTGAAAGGACACCCAGTAATTGTGCCCATTTCAAAATCTTTCCCAATTCTTCCCAATGCAGTTTCCTGATAGGACACTCAAGGAAAAAACTAAGAGGGCCTTGTTGGTTAAATGGAAATTATGACATTTGAAATATCTTATAATTTTTTAAAAAGACATTTTACGGGAATCTATAAGAAATGGAATAATCCAGAAAAGTCATGAAATTATTTTCTTAGGTTCTTCTTTGTCACATTCTTCAAGTAAGCTGGTTACGCACTATATACAAAATCAGATGGGAACTAGGAAAAAGAGAAAGATGGGAAAAATTAATAAATTCTGTTCATTCATCTGCCAAAAATTGTATTTAAAAGTAGTTTTAGGGGCACCTGGGTGGCTCAGTTGTTAAGCGTCTGCCTTCAGCTCAGGTCATGATCCTGGGGTCCTGGGATCGAGCCCCACATTGGGCTCCCTGCTCCACAGGAAGCCTGCTTCTCCCTCTCCCACTCCCCCTGCTTGTGTTCCTGCCCTTGCTATCTCTCTCTCTCTGTCAAATAAATAAATAAAATCTTTAAAAAAATAATAAAAGTAGTTTTATATAATTTATGATATTTTCTATGTCTAGATAATCATTGACAAGCTGAAGATATTCCTGATCTTGTATTAAAAAAAAATCACTGGTTAGAATTCAAAAATGGACCAAGAAAATATTAAAAAGGCCAAGAAGCATATGAAAAGATGTTCAACATGCCTAGTTATTAGGGAAATGCAGTTCAAAACCATAATGAGATATCATTTCACTTCCCTTAGGATGGCTATTATCAAAAAACAAAATAACAAGTGTTGGTGAGGATTTAGAGAAATCCGACCCCTGTGCTTTGCTGATAAGAATGGCAAACCACTGCAGATAATGGAATAGTGATTCTTTATAAAGTTAAACATCTGATCTAGCCATTCTACTCCTAAGTATGTGCCCAAAATAATTGGAATCAGGAACTCAAACAGATACTTGTACACCAATGTTCATAGTAACATTATTCACAATAGCCAAAAGATAGAAACAACCCAAGTGTCCATCAGTAGATGAAGGCATAAACAGAATGTGGTATTAAAAGGGGGCAGAAAACTTCCTTCTAACTTCTTAGGTTTTGTGGCTCAGCCTAAGAATTAAACTAACATAAGACAGATCAACAGGAGAAAACCAAAATTTATTTAATATTTTTTTTTACATACACAAGAATCTTCAAAAAGAAAATGAAGACCCAAAGAAATTTTGGGCCCAAAAGCTCGAGTACCTTTTTAAACAAAGAATGATAGATATGGAGATGTGACAAGTCAAAGGGCTTTAAGTTAGAGGCAGTAAATTGTGAGACAGTGACAAGGAAATATATGGAGGAAACTGATGGTAGTTATTTTAATAGGTTTGTACTAAAATAACTAAAGGGTTATTTTAGTAAGTTCGTTTGCACAGATCCATTTCAATGTAGGCTCCCAGTCTCCAGTGATAAAAATGCTCTTCTCTTCCTGCTGCAGAGAGGGAATCTCTCTCATGAGAAATTTTATGATCTGCTTTTAAGTAGAAAGAAGGAGGTCAGAGATCCCTTTTTGTATCTATTATTTCTCAAGTGCCTTTACCTCAAAATAATCAATACACCAAAGTGGCATATTTGGGGGTGACATGTTCTGAACCCTTTCAGCATATACATACAATAGAATATTATTCAGCCCTAAAAAGGAATGAAATTCTCATACACGCTACAACATGGATGAACCTTGAAAACATTATGCTAAGTGAAATAAGTCAGACACGAAAGAACAAATGTTGCATGATTTGTGATTCCTTATAAAGTTAAACATATGATCTATCCATTCTATTTTTAAGTATGTGTCTAAAAGAATTGGAATCAGGAGCTCAAACAGATACTTGTACACCAATGTTCATAGTAACAAAATTGAACATAGAGCAAATATTGTATGAGGTACCTAGAATTGGCAAATGCATAGAGATAGAAAGAATAGAGGTTTTCAGTGGCTGAGGGAGTGGAGAATGGGGTTATTGTTTAACAGTGATGGGGTTCAGGACACACTACTCCGAAATATGGCAGCTTGGCATATTGAATGTTTCAAACTGAAGGAATTGAGAAATGGCATGTGCAGGAAGGACTTTCTGACCTTCCCTTGAAGCAGGTCATAAAACTTCCCTATACCTGGAGAAAAAGAGCATCCTTATCTCTAAAAAAGAGGGACACCACAGAGAATCTGATGAACAAGCCTTGTTAGGTTTTCTCCAGTTTACTACACTTAGGTCATCTTTGTCCTATCACATCTTTCCATGACTGTCCGCTCTTCATCAAACCTAGCATAAAAACATTCAGGTTGGGCCACCTAGGTGGCTCAGTCGCTTAAGCGTCTGCCTTTGGCTTAGGTCATGATCCTGGAGTCCCAGGATTGAGCTCCGTGTCTGGCTCCCTGCTCAGCGGAGAGCCTGCTTCTCCCTCTGCCCCTCACCCTGCTCATGCTCTCTCTGTCTCTCTCTGTCTCAGTCTCTCTCTCTCTAAAATAAATAAATAAAATCTTTAAAAGAAGAAACCACTCAGGTTTAACCATTTCTTTGGGTCTTCATTTCCTTATGAAGGTCCCCATGTCAAGTAAAACTTACATTAAAGAGACTTGTATGCTTTTCTGTTAATTTGTCTTTGTCATTTTAATTTTCAGACCCAGCCAGTTACCCTAAGAAAGTCAAGGAAAACATTTTTCCTCCCCTACAATAGGTACAGAGTTTCTGTTTGGGATGATAAAAAAGTTCTGGAAATAGATAGCGGTGGTGGTTGCACTACAATGAATGTTCTTAATGCCACTAAAATTGTACACTTAAAAAAAGGTTAAAGTGGTAAAATGTATGTTATGTGTAGTTACCACACATGCATGCACATGCACAAAGATTATTACTTGGAAGTCAAGTAGGTTTCAAAACTCTTTCAGAACACCAAACACTCCAAATTGTCTTTCATTTTTTTCTCTGATGAAGTTAATTAATTAATAAGCATTTGAGAGCTTTTATACTAAACACTGTGCTAGGCACAGTAGAAAATTCAAAATAAGACTTATTTCTTTTCCTGAAATCCATAGTTCTTCTCAAACTGAGATTAAGAGAAAGCTGCTTAGCTTTTGTTTCTTTTGCTGGGAAAGTGCTGTTAATAGGTGTGCTGAGGGAAAAAATTCTTCCTCTTTACGAATAAATCATTAAACAAAGTTAAATGGATTTTTTTTTTAAACTGTGGGACTTCTTTAAAATGCTAATATATATTTTGAATCTCCAAAACGGGATTTAGGAACCAGCATTCCTAAATTTGTCGGATCAGGAATTCTTTATTCTCTTGGAGCCCAATTAATTGATATCTGCCCCTTTTCCTGTGACTGCAAAAGTGGAGGATTCTCTTTACACAGAGCTCAATGTACTATGCAATCTGTAATTACAGTATGAATGTGTGGTTTCTCTCACCCCTAAGTGTTCTAGAATGTGTCTGTGATTATTTTTAACATTTTTAAAACATTAAAAATGTAGATCCAACATTAAAAAAAGACAATAAAAGTAATTTTCTAAAGTAATTTCTTACCTCAGTATACAGTTCTCTATCTCTCTTAGATGGCATTTAATATTCTTTTTTAAAAAGTTATTTCCATTTTGAGAAGGACTTACTAATGGGGATTTTGCAAAAAAATTGTGATGATATACTTGTGGTATGTAATGTCTAAACATTTTTAATTAAAAAAATAGAGCATTAATCCTCATTTTTTTCTTGATAAAAGAGTTCCTACTAAGCTGTATTCCAATCAACAGCTTTCAGGACCTGTGATTTTCTCTCTGCCTTTGGATAATTGCAATGTATTTTGCAGCTGATTGCAATAACTGCAACATATCTTCCACCATTTAAAATATGTCTCCATTTCTCCCATTACTAGACCTGGACTTCAAGTCACAACCTTCAACAATGTACTCCTGTGTTTTCTACATATACTCCAATTTTGTACCATTTCTTCACAATTAAATATGGTGGACCAATTTAAGTACAATTAAGTTGTACTTAATAGTATTTGATTAGATCTAAAGATACAGCAAATTTGAGCCCACTCATGATTTTAATGTTCATCTCAATTATATTTTCATTAGTAGTATCACTTTCATATTTATAAAACACTGAGTAAAATGCATTAGGATAATTAAATAATTGTACAAGCGTTACAAAGGGAGATAATGAAGTTGTCAAGATGAAACATTTGGCAGTCAGAAGCACCTTGTGAAAATGGGAAATGTTTATCAGTGAAGGATAAAAGTCTACATGCAGCATAGGAAAAAGGAGTTAGATGTGTAGATGTGTACACTGGACTGAGGTGCAAGTTATCTGAAAGTCAAACATTCTAAAGTCTAGGACCACCTGAAATAGAATGTAGGGGCCAAAGGCAGGCTACCCCAAGATGGGTCACTTTACCATGAAGATTATTCTGAGCTAAAGGCAATCAAGACTGTAAGGCTTGGGACACCTGGACGACTCAGTCAGTTGGGCGACTGACTCTTAATTTCAGCTCAGGTCATGATCTTGGGGTTCCCCTCGGGCTCCACACTCAGTTGGGAGTCTGCTTGGGGATTCTTTCCCTCTCCTTCTGCTCCTCCCCCTACTCACATGTGTGCGCACACATGCATGCTCACCCCTCTCTAAAATAAATGGATAAATCTTAAAGAACAAAAAACAAAAAAACAAACAAACAAGACTGTATGGGCGCAAGAGAAATGTTTTCCCCTTCCTTAACTGCATAGAAGACTCTAAATTGGGGGTCTTTCCCAGAATAAGGGTTATTAGCGGAGAGAAATTTTATCTTAGTGACCCACCTGTATGACAGAGCAAACATCTAATTACCAAACATCTGCTCTTACTCCTGTTGCCCTGTAAATTGCATTCCTTTCCTCTGAAGCCCTGGACCCCAACCCCTTTCTCCCTGGTTCAGGATGACATATATATTTCATTGTGCCTGACTGTCTTTGGAATTTCCATGTCTGTGTGGATTCTCCATACATATGTTATTAAATTTGATTTTCTCCTGTCAACTGTCTCAAGTCAATTTGATTCTTAGTCCCGCTAGAAGGACCCTTGAAGGGGACAGGAATTATTGTTCCCCAACAAAAAGAACAAACAAGGATGAATTCCATTGGATGACTATGGAGGCCTTCATGAAAGAGGAAACATTTGGCTAGATTCTGAGGGATAAATAAGATTCCCACAATTATTCCCAACTGAGGAGAGAGGCTGAGATATGAATATACTTAGTGTGTCTAGGAAAGTAATTTGGTATGCAAACTATAGAGGGCGTGAAGGATGTGGATATAAATGAGACTAGAAAACAATAGATTGAGGCCAGATCATTAGTGCTAACAAGTTTAGACGTTATTCTCTTAGTAACTGGAGGCTGAGAAAAGTTTTTTAGCAGAGGGCATAATCTGTGTTTCAGAGCAATTACTCTTGGGCCCATAGGGAATAGAGGAGTCTGGAATGAGGCAGGGAGGCTAGGAGGCTAATTAGGATGTTATGATTGTCTAGTGAGAAATGAGGAAGACTTGCTTGAATGGAAAGGAAGTGTCAGAGAGGGAAAATTTTCCTCTTACCCCTCTCAGTCCTTCTGGCTGGTCTAATAATTAAATTGACACAAGACAGATTAACAGGAGAGAAAAAAATTAATTTCATATATATAAGGAAGTCTCATAGATATAGGACCTAAAAAGGAACCAAAGTAGGCTTCTTATATACCTTTTAGACAAAAAAACACAAAAAACAAAAACAATAAATTTGTGAACAACTGACAAGACAATGAAACAGGCTAAGCAGAATTTGTTTACATAGTCTTCTGTCTCTCTTCTCTCTTCTGACTTTTCTATCTCCTTGATAAGGATGTCTCTCTATCTCCTGGCACACATGGGAGATTCATTTCCTGCTTTCGGGGGACAGAAAAGAGGATCAGGGTATCTTTCTTGCACCAGCTGTTTCTCAAGTAATCTTAATTCAAAATAGGGGTGGCCTGCCCTGAGCCCCATCGAAGCAATAAATAGGACAGATACTTCAAAAAAAAAATTAACTGAACTTAGTGAGTAAATCAATTAAGAATGCATTTGGATGCAAGATACAGAATTTCTGCTGAACGGAGCTTCACATGTAGGGGCTCATTTTACTTACGTAGATGCAGGTAGGCGGGTGCTGGTATTGGTGCAGAAGTTTGAAAATATTAGGGACATTTCTCAGTTCTCTTGTTTTTGCATCATGCTGTTTTGCATCATGCACTCCTTCACAGCCGACCTGAGGTGTCATTAGCCAGAGCAGAGTTACATGGCAGCCTCTAGCTGCAGTGGAGGCTGGGAAAGTGGGGAACAGGAGTGTCTTGATTGCCTGAGACTGACTATGGTCCATAACTAGGGACTGATGACATTATCTTTTTTGAAAAATTTGAATTGAAATTAATTGAAAATTAATTGAAAAAATTATTAGCAGGGAATAAATAGGCGTTGGATATTAGGTGGACAATAGTTTGCCACACTGACTAATCGGATATATGGGGTGTAGTGGGTTGAATAGTGTCCCTCTAAAATTTCTGTCCACCCAGAACCTCAAAATAAGACTTCATTTAGAAATAAGATCTTTGCAGATGTAAATAAGGTAAAGATCATGATGAAATCACACCAGATTAGGATGGGGACCCTACATCCAATGAGAGTGTCCTTATAAGTGTCAAAGACAAAGCCAGACACTAGTTAAAATGGTAAGGACAGGTGTTAATCAACAATAAACTATCACATTGGGGCACCTGGGTGGCTCAGTCGTTAAGCGTCTGCCTTCGGCTCAGGTCATGGTCCCAGGGCCCTGAAATCGAGCCCCGCATCAGGCTCCCTGCTCGGCAGGAAGCCTGCTTCTCCCTCTCCCACTCCCCCTGCTTGTGTTCCCTCTCTTGCTGTGTCTCTCTCTGTCAAATAAATAAATAAATAAAATATTTTTTAAAAACCCACAATAAACTATCACAATAGGGAAGAGGATCCATCGTGATCTGATTTCAACCTCTATTTGTGCAGAAGTGACTGGGCATTTTAAAGGAAGAATGAAAGAGTAAGGAGGGAGAAAGGTGGGGGTTTGAGCACTCCGGGAAGTGACCATTTACAAACAGTGGGAAGAGGAGGGAGGCTTGGTCCACGTGAAACCCCTCTGGATTTGCTAATTGGCACTTCTTGAAGTTAATCTCCTACTCTCACACAGAGACTGGGAGACAAGGACCCTGTCTTCAGGTGTTGGCTGGAACAAACAGTAAATCCTTTTGGCTGCCTTGAGCTCTCCCAGGCAGACACTTAAGAGGGCTAGCTAGACTCATCATCCAAGGGATTTGGCCTTGAGCTATTAGAAATGACACTAGTGTTTGTTCAAATCTTTTATTTTAATTTTTAAGATTTTATTTATTTATGTGAGAGAGAGCAAGAGAGTACAAGCAGAGGGAGTGGCAGAGAGAGAGGGAGAAGCAGACTCCCCACTGAGCAGGGAGCCCAACATGGGATGTGGGGCTCAACCCGAAGACCCTGGGATCATGACCTGAGCTAAAGACAGACGCTTAACTGACTGAGCCACCCAGGTGCCCCTGTTCAAATCCTTTAATGTGTTTATGGAGGGGGTGCAGAAGAGGGGAGAATGGACAAAATCATTTGTTCTGAGACTCTACAGTTTTTATAGACGAAGTCAGAGGCCTAGTAGAGAAGACAGCTTAGAGGAGCCTGACTAAGGTTTGGTCAAGAAGAGAATCTTTGTCATAAGAGATAGATGCAAAGTGAAAAGGCCACAAGAAGACAGAGGCAGAGATTGGACTCATGCTGCCAAAACCCAAGGAGAACCAGGACACATCAAAAGCCGAAAGAGGCCAGGTAGGACCCTCCCCTAGAAACTTTGGAAGGAGCATTGCTCTGCCAATGCTTTGATTTCAAATTTCTGGCCTCCTGAACTGTGAGAAAATTAATTTCCACTGTTCTAAGCCACTCAGTTTGTCACAGTTTGCTCCAGCAGCCCTAGGAAAATAATACACTGGGTGAAGGAGCATGGGAGCTTGGAAAGCTACCATTGCCACAGTAAACGTGCTCACCATGAGACATCTGAGAAATGTTCATATGGCAGGAATGGGATGATGGATTTAGGCTAATAGAGTGACATAGACAGGGTGCCTGGGTGGCTCAGTCAGGTAAGCATCTGCCTTCGGCTCAGGTCATGATCTCAGGGTCCTGGGATCAAGCCCCGCATCGGGCTCCCTGCTCTGTGGGGAGCCTGCTTCTCCCTCTGCCTCTGCCTCTCTCTCTCTCTCTCTCTCTCATGAATAAATAAATAATTTTTTTTTTTTTTAAAGAGTGATGTAAAGAATAAAGAGACTGCTCGGGTAAGAAAATCAAACACCATCAGACAATAGTTTACAACTTAGAATATAATTGTGGTGCCCACTTCAACACAATAGTTTCCCTCCTGCCCATTTCCAAATTCTATCTCTGTGTGGGAGGGGAAGAAGAGAAAACTAGCATCATTGAGGGTTAGCAAATTTGGTTTAAAAGGACCAATGAATTTCCACAAACTAAGTCTGGAAAAAGTCCTTAGCAGAGCTTTGATTTTCTGTTTGCCTTAGTAGCAAATTTAGCAGCACTTTCTAAACTTCACTGTGGGTTACTGTCTCTATTTTTATTTAAAAAATACTGTCTGTATTTTTTTAATAAAAAAAACAATAAATTATATTCTCAGTGCTCCCAATGCACTTTGTTCAGATTTCTAGTATTGCAATTATACCATTATTTTAATTATCATCCCATCTCCCCCTCTAGATTGTGATTTTCTTGAGGGCAATGCACCATTTTTTTAAATATTAATTAATTTATTTTAGAGAGAGGGAGGGAGGGAGCTCAAACGTGGGGAGGGGCAGTGGGAGGGGAGAGAGAAACTTTAGCAGACTCCTCACTGAGCTCAGAGCCCCAACACGGCTCCTAGCACACCCTAGCCACCACCCCGCAGGGCTCGATCTCAAGACCCTGAGATCATGACCTCAGTGAAACCAAGAGTGGGATGCTTAACCTACTCTGCCACGAAGGGGCCCCCAATGCACCATTTTTATTTGCATTTGTATCTCAATTGTCTAGCACAATATTCAGCATTTTAAATAATTTATGTAATAATTGTTGGATAAATTGTAATAATAATTGTAGTTAATGGCACAGTCTCTGGAGCTGGACCATCTGGGATAAATCCTGGCTCTATTACATAATAGCTTTGTGACCTTGAACAAATTACCAAAAAAAAAAAAAAAAAATCACTCTGTGCCTCAGTTTCCTCATTATAATATGGAATAATAATAAGATCCTCCTCATGAAACCGTTGTGGTGATTAAATAAATTAATACATTTAAAGTACTTAGTACTGAGCATATAGTAAGTGTTCAATACATGATCAATAAGCAACAATATGTTATCAAATTATTAAGTAAAATAAAACCTTCTGACATTCTGTACTACAAAGTAGGCCTTCCTTGTGCTTTTATTTTACATCTTCCTGTTTATTTCCTTCATAATCTGTAGATTAATTTACTTGTCTACTAACAATTAAGTCCCTTGCAGGCAAGAACCTTGTCTGTTTAGTTTTCCAACCATTCTATGCTTAACACCTCATCTTCATCCAGTAGAAATTAATAACAGTTTGTCCAAGGAATAAATTGTTGAATGATCCATTTCATTCAATGACCATTGAATAATTATTGAATAATTTGTAAAGTCTAATTGAAATCTTTCTCATATAGCTAACATCGAAACTCCCTAGTTCAAAGTCAAAAGTGAGGTAAGGTGTAGTAATAATCGACTTTCAGGCAGATCCGGGAAAGAAGGACTTGCTATTATTTCTAGGACAAAATGTAAGCAGAAAGAGTTAGGGGTCCCCAGGAAAAGAACAAGAAGTCATTTTAGTCCCCAACCTATTTCTGTGGTCTTTGCCTGACAGATTCCACTTGTCCTAGCACATTTCTTGTAGAACTTCCTAGGAGGTGTCAAAATCACAAAGAAATGCAAAACATTCAGTAATTAAGAATTTTAAGGGAACAAAGGGAATGCACAAGTGAACGGTCTCTAGCCTAACCACATCAGACACAATCACTCAGTGGTAAAAACTCCCAGTCCTGTTTCAAAAGTAAGCAAGGCCCAGTGTTCCTTACCCAGCTGAGGAGCCAAAGGCCCCATCGAGTTTATAAGGCTCTTGGAGCACATCCAGAGCCCCTTCCCCTCACCCCCGGTTACGTCTGCTTCATTATAATGTTAAAGTCTCTGCCCTAGGAGGAGCATAAGCTTCATTAACATAACATAGGATGCTCCTATAGGCTTGTTTTCTTTCTTTTTTTTTTTTTTTTAAAGATTTTTTTATTTATTTATTTGAGAGAGAGAATGAGAGAGAGCAAGCACATGAGAGGCGGGAGGGTCAGAGGGAGAAGCAGACTCCCCGCCGAGCAGGGAGCCCGATGCGGGACTCGATCCAGGGACTCCAGGATCATGACCTGAGCCGAAGGCAGTCGCCCAACCAACTGAGCCACCCAGGCGCCCCTATAGGCTTGTTTTCAACCTCAAGCCTGCCTTTACTGAGATGAGGAAGCTCCCCTTTCTGAATATTCATCATAACCCTAAATAAAAGGAACCCACTCATCCCTGCTTGGGAAGTAAAGGCTTTGGAAGTTTTCCCCAGCCATCTCCTATTTGTTGCAAATCAAGTCTCCTTTGTGTGACACCTCCACCTGATGGAGTCTCTGTCGGTAACTCACCAGAGCAAACTCGCGTTAGTTCCTTTACATGACTACCTGAAAATAAGATAATACATTAACATACTCGAATTTATCCCATTTCTGCTCTTCAGGGCAGCTTTGACATCGGAATAACATAACAATGTTATCATGCACGTAGAAAAAGACTGATCTACTCACTGGTGACAGGGTTCAGAACAGGTTACCCCAAAATAGGACAACTTGACATCTTAAATATTTTGAGCTGAAGGAATTTGAGAAAAGGCACGTACAGGAGAAACTTTCCAAACTTCCCCTGGAGCAGGCTATACACCCCTCCTGTGAGAGGTGCCCTCCCTCTCGTGCAGGCGGGCCAGGTCTGAGGACCCAGAGGAGGTCCCGCAGGACCAGTCAAGAGGGGCCTTTGCCATGCATAGGATAGGAATCAAACACGAGCCAGGGGTGAGAGCAGAGTTTACTGAAGATATAGAGTTCAGGTACAGACCAAGTGTCTGGGAGACTCAGAAAGGAAAGGAAGGAGAGTCTCATCTTTGCTCAAGGTTGAGGTTTTTATTGAGGATTGTGGTCTGGTGTATGTGTCCTCTTGGGCATCCAGGAACTGGATGGTTAGAACAAGAACGAGGATCCAGGTGTCCTCCATAAGTCACTTATTTCTTGGAGCCATTGGGTCTTGGTACCGGGATGTCTAGCATTAGTTGTCTGGAATAAAGCAAGCATATGACAGCTTTATCCGGTCATTCTTGCCTGGTCCCTCCTTAGATGTTATCTACTGTGCTGAAAGACTCTAAAAGAATCATTAACTCCTTGCCTTTTACAAGAGGACATAACATTACGACGAGGCAAGTGTAAGGTGGGGGTGCAGGTTCTAGCAAGAAGAGAAGCAGGAAAAGGAGCAAAAAGCAGATTTTTATGGAGTCCCTTCAGCTTCCTTATCTCATCTATACCTGGAGGAAAGGAGCATCCTTATCTCCAAAGATGAAGGGACACAGAAAGAAATATGAATGAATAGGCCTTGCTAGGTACCCCCCTTCTTCCCTAAGGCACTACACTTAGCTTATATTCTTTATCCTGTTTTATCTTTCCATGACTTCCCACTCTTCATCACACATAGCATAAAAACTCAGATTTAACCATTTCTTTGAGTCTTAAATTCTTTGTGAAGACTCCATGTTACATAAAACTTATATTTAAAAAGTGAGTATGCTTTTCTTTTCTTAGTATGTCTTTTGTTAAAGGGTTCCCAACAGAGAACTTAGAAAGGTAGAAGAAAAAGATATTTTTCCTCCCTACACTGCAGTAAAGTTGAAGTTTATTTCAGGTAAGCTTTCATTTTCTAATATGATTCATATAGAGAATATCAATGTGAGAAATCAGCTGTTTTTCAAATTGATCCCTCTATCAGGCTACTAAAAGCATTTGAGAAATGAAAACCTAAGAGAATCTTTGTGGTATTAAAAGTTTCCCAACCAAAATACAAAAGAGCCTTATTTAACATAAAGCTTTTCACGTTGTTTTCTTCTGCCATCCTTCCAGATATACATAAGCTCAGAGCAGACAGCAACAAAGGAGGAATATGTAAACATTTAAATCATCTCTCACTTGCCATCTGTGACAATTCACAGTGCTGGAATCAGAAAGGATGGGATCACTTTTCCATTTCTCTAAGGTCACCAAGGACAGACAAGCTCAGGACATACTGTATTTGTCAGAAGCAAAAGAGATGACTGGAGACCTGGCAGTGACAAATCTGTTCCAGGCTGAGCTCATTTTACTGAAGAATGTGTGTCCCCTTCTGACATTTATCAAAAGAAATTCAATTTTATAAAAAGAAGGATGTCAAATAATAGTACATAGCTAACACTCATTCTGCTGCTGTCAGAAGGCCAGATGGGGGCAAAAGGAAAAGGGTAGATGGAAGAGAAAGTCATGCCTGCAAGAAACAGAAAACCAAAGGGGGTGGAAGGTCAGGGCTAATGTACTTAGAGGCTTGAATACATTTCTCATTAAATCACCTCTTCTTGAGATCCACATTAGTGCCTGGTTCACACTTCGGAATACCGTTTTTTCATCTTCTCTAGATATAAGGAATGACACATAGTGGGTGGTTGTTGGGATTTTGTTTGTTTGTTTTTTAGATTTTGTTATGCTTGTTTGTTTTGTTTGGGGTTTTGTTTTGTTTTTTCTGCTGCATCACAGAAGAAAGCCAATGAAACCTGGTAAAAATCCCACCATATCGGGTACAATGAAGTGCCCCCTGAGGGCAAGCAATCAATATTTCTCATGGTGATGATGATGATTTGTCTCTAGCAGAAAAGGATATGCTAGGTCAAAAAAAAACAAAAACAAAACAAAACAAAAAACAGAAGTTGTGACAGAGGTGGCAGAAAAATAAAAGATTAAGATCAAAGGGAGGAATTCTATTAGGAACTAATGATGAAGCTGACAAAATACTGTAGCAAGTAATAGTGTTTTACCATACTGCATAAAAATATTGGATTAAGGTACAAATTAAATCTCTTTCTCGGTAAGGGGTTTCTGCAGGACATAAGCAATTAGACTGCTGTCTAGAGAAGGCAGAAAACTTGATTAACAGATCCAAAAAGACAGTGTAGGGAAGATGGGTTTAACACCAGGAGGTGAAACACCAACTGTTATGCAAATTGACTTTTCCCAAAATGTTGGAAAATTTCAATCAAGGACCGAAATGTACTTTTTTTTTTTTTTTAAACATCACTGTTTTCTGGGCTTCAACTCTACTCAAAGGAGTTTCTTATTAAATAAATGCTACTCATGCATGTGTCCCAGTCAGTCTCCCAAGGATACTACAGAGATTTAACCATAACAGGTTTTTGCTCCTTTTCTTTAAATTTCCAAATAGTCAAGGTGTACGAGCTAAGGATGGCTGAGCAGGCAGGTTGTGGGGCCTGGTGAAAGGTGCTGCAGGCCCTCGCTGTGAACTGCATGGCCTCTCCCAGTCCCGTAGCCTCTGTAAGGTACCTATTTGATGCAATCCAAGGCAGTCTTATTTAGAATAGGGACTTGAAGAAGATGTTAAAATTAGTCCATGACAAAACACTTCTGTGTATTTCTCCCACGAATAGGGTGTTAGATGTTAAGCCCAGAGATATTAAACCGGGAATCCAGGAAAAATCATAACTATTAATACTCAGTGCCCAAACTTGTACTTACTGTCTTTGAGATTGTCAAATTCAAGGTCCTAAAAGTTCTGCAGAATATTTTAAAAATGTATCTGTTATCAAGCATCTCTCCTTGAACGAAAATAAATCAAGCCCCAGTAGCATATAAACCAGATCTTTCTGCTCCTTCTTAGAAGATTTCAGAAGAATTAACGTCCTATAGATGATCTCCTACATGGCATTAATATTGTCATTTTGAGAAGTTTTATGACCAGCCTCGCTTTCAAGGTTTGAAAATTTGCCCTGGGCTGGCCACAAACATTTGCATGAATCCTTTGGAATATAGGGAATAAATAATAGATGATCAAATAAACGAAATAAGTGAACATACACATTTCAACCCTTCCTACCAGGGGTTGGCAAACTGGGCGTTCTGTACAGCCTCTCAAAAACTACTCCGGTCTGCTGTGGGACCCAAAAACAGCCGCACACAGTGCTGAAACAGGCGTGGCTGTGCGCCGATAAAGTGTTCTTTACAGTAACAGGCAGCGGACTTTGACCTGCAAGCCATAGTTGGCTGACCCCCTCTTCATTTCATCATTTTTCTCTTCATCTCTTTCATTCATCCTCTATCACAAAGTCACAGCCTTACCCTCAAAATGCAGCAGAGCTGTGTGCACGGGCCAAACATTGTAAGCAAAGACTGCGGGGGAGAACCTGAGAATCAGTTAAAAGTCCGTGCTAAATCATTAATGAAATAGACACTGGGAAACATTAGAGTTAACAATCCATTTCCCACCCTGCCGCTTGAGTGATTTTTTTAAAATGCAAATTTGATCATGGAAATCCCTAACTTAAAATGCTTCACCCGCCTGGCGACAGCCCTGGATCTTTGGCTCTTCCCCGGTCGACCCTACTTTCCTCCCCTACCTCATTGGTTGCTGTCCTTCCTTCCCTCTCACATCCCTCTTCCTGCTCTGGCTACACAGGAGGAATTGTCATTTCCAGAATGAAGTCGGCTCTCTTGCTTTCCAACCCATGGCCTTGTTACTCACTTTCCCTGAAACATTCTTCTATCAACATCCTAGACCTTGCTTGCTCCTTGAGGATTGAGCTTAGGTGTCCTAGGTGACTTTGACTCCCAGACTGTGCTCCTAAGACATCCTTTGCATACCTGTATTATAATAAATATTCTCATCACTCTCTATAGATGCTTATTTCCTTGGCTACTGCCCCAGATAAATGTAAAATTATTGAATGCTGAAACTGCATTTTCTTTAAGCATGGTGCCTAGCACATGGAGAACAATCTATGAGTGATTATGGAATCAATCAATCCATTAATTAAATGATCTTTGGGCCCCTTCACTTCAGCTTGTAACTTCAATTGTTCCCAACTACAAGCAATTTATTTTCTTTCACATATTATCTATAATGATGCCCAAACAACTAATAAAGAAATGGAAAAAAAAAATCAGTTAAATGGGTAGCTCAATATCACATAAAGGGGAAAAGTATTAATAAAACCACTTTGCATTTACCACATAAGTAGAAATCTTTTCTCAACTGCTAGTTATACGAGAGCCAGGTTTTTTCTGAAGAGCAATTAAACATTTATGGGGTCTACAGGAGACATGAACAGATGCTATATAAAGACGTCCAGAAGAACAGACTGTAGAAAAAAATAAATTTGTGTTTCAGCGGAAAACCGTGCATTATCTACGTACAGCATATATCCTTCTGGGTTATTAGAGTCTAGCCTTTCAAAATCTTTGAACGACTTTACAACTCTTTGTAAAAGTTGATAGACATGCACATTCTGTCTGCTCTGATAGAGCTTCAATTAACTTCCCATCCTCTTGTGTAAACAACAGTTTTGCTTCCATTGGCAATTCCATTTCTTTACTCCATAGAAATTTGTGCCTTCTTACTTCTCCTATGAGCCTATTATAACATCTACCTGGTTCCTTCAGTGAATGAGTAACATAAAATCTTTAACACATGCTCATTTTTATATCCATAGGAGAGTCATGATTTTACCTTTCCCGGGAAATTATCTTTTAACAGTTTCTGAGGTTCCACTGAGGTGCCCAATGGATTTACCTACCAGAGCCAGGAAAACATCATAAGCACACTCATGGGCAGTGTGTGCCCAAGCTGATTTTTTTCTTGTTTCCCAAAAGTGAATCCAAAATGACAATAGAATTTTGCTCACTGCTTTTCTAATTTTAAGTTTCCTCTCTGCCTATTTTATAGTTTGTGTTTGTGTTTTGGATTGTTTGTGGTGTGAAAAAGAAAACCACAGGCCTAAAATGCTGTCACTTAGGTTAAGGCCCCGAGTCAGTTAACCTAAACTTAATACCTAACTTGACTGCAGTTTCAGCCCCCCAGAAATGTAACCTTTAACCAGGTTATTTCCTGATCAGCACTAGGAAATTTACTGATAAAACCTTTCTGTTCACCGTGGTAGAGTGACCTGGCCTTTGCTAATAATTTCCTTTTTTCCACACCCTCTGTACCTTTAAAAACCTTTCCTGTAGGGCGCCTGGGTGGCTCAGTCATTAAGCGTCTGCCTTCGGCTCAGGTCATGATCCCGGGGTCCTGGGATCGAGGCCCGCATCGGGCTCCCTGCTCCGCGGGAAGCCTGCTTCTCCCTCTCCCACTCCCCCGGCTTGTGTTCCCTCTCTCACTATCTCTCTCTCTGTCAAATAAATAAATTTTAAAAATCTTTAAAAAAAAAAAGAAACAAACCTTTCCTGTAGCCCTTTGGAGCTTCCCTCTACTTGCCATGCAGGATGCTGCCTGATTCATGAATTGATTAATAAAGCCAATTATATCTTTAAAATTTACTCGGTTGAACTTTTGTTATTCAACGGTGGCCAATACATTATTTCCCAGTAATTAATGGGAATTTGGTTTTATGATCTGATTATTTGAAGATCTCTGTAAATGGATTAATAGTTATAGAGATCTCTACTGGAAGAGAGGTGGCAGAGAATCTGGTATTTTAGTCTTTTCTGTTTGTCTATTTTGAGATCAAAGTAATTAAGAATTTTGTGTCCACTGGGAAGGTGATATCTAAACTGATGAGTTTTATATTTTTTTTTAAAGATTTTATTTATTTATTTATTTATTTATTTATTTATTTATTTATTTAAAGATTTTATTTATTTATTTGACAGAGAGAGACACAAGCAGGGGGAGGGGAGAGGGAGAAGCAGGCTCCCCGCGGAGCAGGGAGCCCGATGTGGGGCTCGATCCCAGGACCCTGAGATCATGACCTGAGCCGAAGGCAGACGCTTAACGACTGAGCCACCCAGCCGCCCAAAGATTTTATTTATTTATTTGATAGAGGGAGAGAGAGCACAAGCAAGGGGAGGGGCAGAGGGAGAAGCAGACTCCCCGCTGATCAGGGAGCCCGATGTGGGGCTCGATCCCAGGACCTTGGGGAACATGACCTGAGCTGAAGCCAGGCACTTAACCGACTGAGCCACCCAGGCACCCTGAGTTTTATATTTCTGTGTTTACACTTGACCCATGGCTAAAATTTCAGATTGGAAATTATAAGCTTTCTCCCTCCATGTGTGTATATATGTGACTATAATTCAGAAAAGCCTTTATCTCTCACTGTGTGAGTATGTAATATTTTCTTACTTTCAATAGTGTTGATAAATCAGATTATAAAATCTCTGAAATTAAAGAAATTTTATTTTGATTGGCTTACAAAGTTAAATAAACACATATAATTAAAATAATCCCAAAACTCTCAGAAAATAAGGAAATTGAATTCCTTATATTTTAATGTGTTAGATTTAAAAAGTATTCAGCCCAGGGCACCTGGGTGGCTCAGATGGTTAAGCGTCTGCCTTCGGCTCAGGTCATGATCCCAGGGTCCTAGGATCCAGTCCCGCATTGGGCTCCCTGCTCCGCGGAAGCCTGCTTCTCCCTCTGCCTCTCTCTCTCTCTCTGTCTCTCATGAATAAATAAATAAATAAAACCTTTAAAAAGTATTCAGCCCAGGGGCGCCTGGGTGGCTCAGTCCGTTAAACATCTGCCTTCAGCTCAGGTCATGATCCCAGGGTCCTGGGATCAAGTGCCGCATTGGGCTCCCTGCTCAGCGGGGAGCCTGCTTCTCCCTCTCCCTCTCTCTCTGCCTGCTCCTCTACCTACTTGTGACCTCTCTCTCTGTGTCAAATAAATAAATAAAATCTTTAAAAAATAAGTATTCAGCCCAGAAATGTTTTAAGAATTTACTTTCACAGAATCTAGTAAATGAGACAAATTTAATATTACTGGTTTTATTTTAAAAAAATAGCTATGTCTTCTCCGCTTACATATACATACATATGTATATAAAAGAGTAGATTTTTACTTTACTTGGATATATTCTTTCTAATCTTAAACAGACTTACTGATTGAAGTTTATTATGTTACTTCTATTTAATGTTTAAGATTATGAAATATGTAAATTTGTATTTACCCAAATTAAATCATTATTCTGATCAACTCCATTTCAACAGTAATTACATTTTGTCATATGTCAGTTTGAAGACAATTTATAAGATCTATAGTTAACTTAAAACCTTAGGCTAATACTAACTTGAGTTAATTAAGGGACAGTCATTTGATAATTAGTATGATAGCAAGTATCTGAAGATAGTACAGTAGAATACTGAAATACTGATTAGTAATCATAATTTTAAGTTTATATCCATTTGCTTCTCATTTTTATGAGGCTATCTCTTGGGTCTGTAATGAGTATGCTCATTTCTGCCACTTTGAGAAATGTATATAAATGATGACAAGTGGCTGTAGAGAGAGCTGTGTTATGTGTATTCATGAGCTCTTCTAGTGTGCTGCAAAATGCTGATGTGTGACAGGCAGACAATTATCCACTCCCCAGTTTTCTCTGTGAATTAGAAGTTGTTACTTTTATTAAAAGTTAGAATTAACGTGGTTTAGATCATACTTAGGAGTCATAGTTTTAGAGAAATATGGCTGTGTATGTACTTCAGTTTTTTAAGGAAAAGAGTAGTTTTTTCCTGAGGGAGTAGGTTATCTTTGGTCTCCAAACTCTTTTGTGTTCTTCAAGCTAACTGAGGACCCCAAAGAACTGAAACCATCTTTGAAATTTCTCAGAGGGCTCCTTTGAAATCACAAAGATTTGTTCTTTCACGTCATAGAAAGGGAGGTGCTAGAAAAAAAAAGCAGGTTTATTTGATATGCTATTATTGCTCAGTTGTGTAGGAAGAGTTGTCAAGTCAGAAGAGACTTCAGAAGCAGCCTACCCTAGGTGAAACTTATATGAGTAAAATCTTGTTAATACAAACCTTTCAGAAATTGAAGTCAGAATGTGAAGTTGCTAGAGATTTGTTAATGCCTTCACTGTCCAAAATGTGTTTCAATTTATCACAGTCCTGGCGCTGCTTTGCCTGATACCAGACAACAACAGTATAATATTATCAGTCATACTTTCAATTATTATTTTTTACATAATAGCTTCATTGAGATATAATTCATGTACTGTAAAGTTCAACCATTTAAAGTGTACAATTCAATGATTCTTCATGTATTCTGCAACCATCACCACAGTCCATTTTAGAACATTTTTATCACCTCAACAAGAAATCCTGTACCCATCAGCAGTCATTCCCCATTGTTGCAAAAACTCACCAACTTGGATTTGCCTATTTGGGACGTTTCATACAAATGGAATCATACAATATGTGATTTTTTTTGTGATTAGCTTCCTTCTCTTAGCATAATGTTTGAAGATTCATCCATGTTGTGGTATTACTAGTACTTTATTTCTTGCTAGTGTCAAATATTATTCCACCATATGAATATAATACATTTTATTTATCCACTTCTCAATTGATGGGACTTGGAGGTGTTTTCCACTTTTTGAAATGCTGCTATGATCACTCATGTACAGGTATTTGTGTGGACATATGTTTTCATTTCTGTTTTGTATGTATCTAGAAGTAGATTTGCTGAGTCATATGGTAATACTATGTTAACTATTTTTATGGTAACTCTATGTTTAACTGCCAAGCTGTTTTCCAAATGGCTGCACCATTTTACATTCCCACCAGCAGTGTATGCAGGTTCCGATTTCCCTACCTCTTTGCCAACACTTGTTTTTTTTTTTTAATATTTTATTTATTTATTCATGAGAGACAGAGAGAGAGAGAGAGAGGCAGAGGCAGAGGGAGAAGCAGGTTCCCAGCTGAGCAGGGAGTCCGATATGGGACTCAATCCCAGGACCCCGGGATCATGACCCTAGCCGAAGGCAGACGCTTAACCATCTGAGCCAGCCAGGCGCCCCCAGCACTTGTTATTATCTGTCCTTTGATTATTGCCATCCTAAAAGGTATAAAGTGGTATCACCTTATGATTTTGATTGACATTTCCCTGATAGGTAATGATGCTGAGCATCTTTTCATGGGTTTACTGGCTATTCATATGTCTTTTTTGGAGAAATACTTACTCAAATCTTTTGCTCATTTTTAAATTGCATTGTTACTTTTTATTATTGAATCGTAAGACTTCATTATATATTCTAGCTACAAGTCCTTCATAAGATACGTGATTTGCAAATATCTTCTTCCAGTCTGTGTGTTGTCTTTTCATTTCTTAATGGTGCCCTTTGAAGTACAATTATGATAAAGTCTGATCAGATTCTTCTTTTGCCATTTGTGTTTTTATTGTCATACCTAAGATGGCTTTGCTTAACCCAAGGTCACAAAGATTTACCTCCAAAGAGTTTTATTATTTCAGCTCTTATATTTAGGTCCATAATCTATTTTGAGTTAATTTTGTGTATAATGTGAGAAAAGGGTTTAACTTTATTCTTTTGTATATGGACATCCAGTCATTATATTTGAGAATGATGCCCATTTAATCAAATATGACCGTGTACTTTTTTTTTAAGATTTATTTATTTATTTATTTATGGGGTGGGAGGGGCAGAGGGAGAGAGAGAGAATCCTGAAGCAGACTCTTCGCTGAGCATGGAGTCTGACCCAGGGCTCGATCCCAGGACCCTGAGATCATGACCTGAGCCAAAATCAAGGGTTGACCGCTTAACCAACTGAGCCACCCAGGCGCCCCATGACCATGTACTTTTAACAAAGAAAGGTTTTAGACTTTATGAACAAGTGCTTACAAAGCCCTGTTGAATAAACCGTCCTGGTACCTGGCTCACAGGGTTCCCAGCCTTCCAAGTGAGTATGTAAGGTCACTCCCCGGTAGGTCCAAGAATCTTAGGGTATTTTGAGGAACTGGAAAAGAGAGGAATTTGCCCAGATTTATAGGTAGTGCAGGTGAAATCTAGTGGTGAGTTTTTTCCTCAGTCTCCTAACCTCAGAATAGCAAATAACAAGAGGCTTTTAAAGGTCCATTCTGAGATTCCTATCATAAAAGCTTCCAGCAAAGCAAACTTAAGAATGCTTCTGTGGCCAAGCAGTGTTTTTGCTGCACCTATTTAAATAACCAGGCCAAATTTACTAGCACCAATCTTATTTTGTAATCAAGAATAATCTTGTGAGATTATTTTTGATCAAAAGGGGAGAAACTGTAGAAAAAAATTATGTTTCAGTGTAAAATTACGCAGTATCTACATATAGCATATCCTTCTGTGTTATCAGACTCTAGCTTTTCATAGTCTTTGAACTATTTTACAACTCTTTAAAAATTGATAAACAGCCACATTCTGTCTTGTCTGATAGAGTTTCAACTGATTTCCTTCCTCCCTTAGGAAAAGACCACTGTGTCCTCCATTTGCAATTCCATTGCTTTACTCCACAGAGATATGTGCCTTTGACTTTTCCTTTGAACTGGTATAACATCTGCCTGCTTCCCTGGTCAAATAAGTAAGTAAAATATTTAAAACATGTTCATTTTTACATTGGCATAAGAGCCATGATTTTCTTTCTTTTTTTTTTTTTTTTTGGAAATTATCTTTTTACAAGACATTTCAAAATGAGATGGAGATGAAAATCTGGTAGGTGAGAAAGGGACAAAGGAAAAGCAAAGGTTTGGGATGTATCTCATTTGGACAATGTATAAATAATGAACAAAACCTCAGAGCGATTGACTTGTCCAAAGTGATGGAACCAGAAAATAGGGGTGAGATGAAGGTGAAGGGTAAATATTAATTAATGGAAAAATAAATGAAAATGACCAAAAGCATGTGAATGAGTGGTCAATCCCATAATGGTCTTAAGTCCCCAGATAAAAAACAAGAATTATCTTTTCTTATCTAAGAGAGTAGCAAACACATGAAAGAGTGATACTATCCAGTACAAGCAAGCAAGTGTCAGGAATAGGGTCTGCTTTATGAGTGAGCATACATTATAAACTCTTTAGGAGACTAATCAGTAATATTTATTAAGATTTAAATGTGGGTACTCTTTAACAAGCAACTCTACTCTTGGATATTTAACCAGTGAAAGACTTGCACAAATAAGTGATGATATATGTCCAAGGATGTTTATTTCCAGTATTGTTATAATAAAAAAGCTTGGGAACAACCTAAATTCCCATAACTAAGGAGTTGCTTCAGAACAGAGTATATAGAATAATATATTTTTTGTTTAAAAGCCATATATATAAAGTGTTTATCTTGGAGGGATGGAACTATGAAAGTCTTTCACTATACATTTTTTTTGTTTTATATGTTTGCATTATTTTTATGACATGCAAAAATAATATAGTGAAGATATAATTATAAGAAGATCAAAACTTGATGCCGCATCTTTTCCACTACTCCATGATGGACCATATCATACAAATTAGCACATTTTTTTCAATGCACCAATGGAAGCTTATCAGTGGGATTAGGGAAAGTTATAGAACAGCATTCTGGATTTGACCTACATGGGGTGGAGAGAGGTCATTACTCTCTGAGAAGACTTTCTATGGATATGCTCAATATCTAGACAAAGATTTAATAAAGATCCATGCATCCTGCTCAAACCACTCATAGCCTTTACCTAACCAACTAACAAATGTCTTTGGGCAAATAACCAGGAGAATTTTACCCAAATGAACAACTTACAGACTGTGGAATGTGTGTGTGTGTGTGTGTGTGTGTGTGTGTGTGTACATAAGTTTGTATATACACATACATTTTTTTATTTATTTTTTATACGTTTAAAAGATTTTATTTATTTATTTGAGAAAGAGAGAGACAGAAATAACGACAGAGAACATGAGTGGGGAGGAGAGGGAGAAGCAGGCTCCTCGCTGAGCAGGGAGCCTGACATGGGGCTCGATCCCAGGACCCTGGGATCATGGCCTGAGCTGAAGGCAGCCACTTAATGACTGAGCCACCCAGGTGGCCCAACATACATATTTTTTTACTTGGAAATGTCTAGATGTCTTCTGACTATAGTGCCCATCGAAGAATTAAGTTGCTAGATGATGAATTAATGCTAAATGATCTGGATACACATCATGTAAATAATCACTTATGAATGAAAATAATTCAAACGGAATTAACATAAAGTATATTCATTTGTGGAGTTAACTGATTTCAAACTGTTTTTACTTCCAATTTCAAAATAAGCTAATTTGAAGTAGAGCCTTTAGTAGGTGCATAGCATATTACCATTTTAAAAATTTAGATCATAAGTTACAATAAGAGCTATAGGAAATAGATTTGATCAGGCAACCAAACCAATCTCATGGTTCACTCTCCATAAATACCATGGAAAATAATAGTAATTAACCTTTACCACAGGCTTAGTGCATTGGAATTATTTCCATCAGTTGTACCTCCAAGCAATTCAGTCAGGTAGGTTATTTTTTTTTTTTAAAGATTTTATTTATTTATTTGAGAGAGAGGATGAGAGGAGAGAGAGAGCACATGAGAGGGGGGAGGGTCAGAGGGAGAAGCAGACTCCCTGCTGAGCAGGGAGCCCGATGCGGGACTCGATCCCGGGACTCCAGGATCATGACCTGAGCCGAAGGCAGTCGCTTAACCAACTGAGCCACCCAGGCGCCCACAGTCAGGTGGGTTATGATTATCCTGGTTTAATAGGGGTAACTTAGGGCACAGAGTAAGAAAAGGATTGACTCCAGATAAGCCAGGGAGTCAAAGCCAGTATGCAGACCAAAATCCTAGAGGACAGCTTCATCATATTATTAGCACTTACAAAGCCATATTTTGGGGTCTTTCACTTATTGAAAATAATTTTGAAAAAATAAATCACACACATGCACATGTGAGTCCCTCAACAAGGCTGTGTGTATAGACAAGGTAACATAATAGTGCTGGACAACTTCCATCCCAAATTCATTCATTGTCCAGTATACATAGTTTCCAACTGCTTTCTATTCAAACTACAGTAAAGCAAGAGGAAATAGGTATATTGTGGAATGGGAAGCACAGAGCGAGACTATTCAAACCTCTTGGCAGTGGTGTTTAGCTTGGTCATCTGCAGTCTAATTCTTCTCTCATTGCTCAGGATTGGGCTCCGAACATAGTAAATAACCAGTGGAGGCTGCTGATGGACTGAGAAGATTAGAATAAGTCATAAAGCGATATCGGAGACTGTATTTCCCAGGAGGCCCTCAACAAATATTTATCTGTCTAGAGTGAATAATTGGTGTGGAGGCCATTGGGGCTAGATTACTAAGAGATGACACTTTCAGGACTTTAATTCTTGAGAAAAAAAAATTTTTCCCCTTTATGCTTCGTTATCGAAATAGTTAAATAGAACATCTTCTGAGATGGTACTTGTCTGCCACCCTCCCCTTTAGAGAAACTGATTTCTGAATAATTTCTCTTGTACATGCATTTTAAAGGTATGTAATTAACTGGTAACAGGTTGTTAGGTAGCTGATGAGGTGTGAACCAGCCGCTAATTTGTTTTCTTTATTTACAACTTTCCTTGCACTTGAAGATGACAGCGTGGTGTTTTTCATTCCCTGCTTACTTCACCAGATTAAAAAGTGATTTGTGAAGCCATTTTTAATTCCTCAAATTCCATTAAAAAGGAATATCCAGGGGAGTCCTAATCAAGACATAATAGGCACTAAAATGTGATCACACAACACTACTAATGTGGCCCTATTTCAGCTGTTAATGTCAAAGAATTGCCTCTAGTTAACTGAACTCAGCCCTAACACTGACCTACAACTTCTGAAATAACCTCCATGCAGTTGGCACTGGCTTTATTGCAAATGTTTGCAGCTAACATACTTTACAGCTTTAGAATTTATCATATAACCCCCAGGGACAATTCATTACAAAATTGTTATTATTGTATTATCACCAAAATAGCTTGCTTTCCCCTTCAAATTGCCTTGTCTCCTATTTAATAATGCATTTAAAAAAAGTTTGAGAAGAAATTAAAATAGAAACATAATGAAATGAGAATTGCTAAAAACACAAGACTGGAATACTGAAAATGTAGCTGAAACAGAAATGGTTAAGGGTAGATACAGTGTGTAACCAAAGGGGGTCACTTGGAACCTGAGAGAATATTGAGTGATCAGGTGAGTTTGAAAAGACAAATAAGAATAAAAATTCTGTCCTTGCCTTACAAAAAAAATTAACCAAAGGTTAAGCTATAGAATACCTGAAAAAGTATGCCCAGAACTTCCCATAAGCCTTGGATAGACGGGAAACTAACATGCAACAAAGTACAGACAGGAGGCAAGCAGCAACATTTTCCTTTCTACCTGTGAAAGCTTACATCAGTACTTCCTTCTAAAACACAGTGGCCTCTGGGATACTATTTTTAAATGCAGATATGTCTCAGAGCATCAACTCCAGAAGCTGCTATGGTGATCAGTTTTGTATGTGTTTATTGACTTCTTGATTTAGTGGATGCATTGGGTTTTTTTTTTCTTTTTAAAGATTTTATTTATTTATTTTTTAAAAGATTTTATTTATTTATTTGACAGACAGAGAGAGATAGCAAAAGAGGGAACACAAGCAGGGGGAGTGGTAGAGGGAGAAGCAGGCTTCCCGCAGAGCAGGGAGCCCGATGTGGGGCTCGATCCCAAGACCCTGGGATCATGACCTGAGCCGAAGGCAGATGCTTAATGTCTGAGCCACCCAGGTGCCCCTAAAGATTTTATTTTTAAGTAATCTCTACCCCCAAAGTTGGGCTTGAACTCACAACCCTGAGATCAAGAGTTGCATGTTCCACTGACTGAGCCTGCCAGGTGCTTCAAGGAGGCACTGTTTGTTTTGAAATTATAGTAACATTTTATTTAACTAAGTATGTCCAAAATATTATCAGTTTAGCATATGGTTAATATAAAAATTGTTGAGATATTTTAAGTTCCTTTTTTTCATCCGAAATCTCCAAAATCCAGTGTGTGCATTTCACTTCAAAATCCAGTGTGAGTATCAGATCACAACTCAATTCGGAGTGGCCACATTGCACGTGTATAACAGCCAGTGGCTCCCCACTTAGGGACTGTCCCCTAGCCAGCTACCTTCTACCACATTACTATTTTGTCTTCTTTGCAGCCCTTACCAGTACCTCAAATTATCTTACTTGCTTGCATGATTTTCTTGGTTCTTTAAGGCAAGGGCTCTCTTTGAACAGTGACTAGCACAGAGTAGACACTTAATGTATACTGTCTCTGCTTGAATCTGTGTCCAGGGGTGGATGATAGGCCCCTGGGCCTCCTCCATGCCTGGAGCCACTCCCCTGCCACCCCTCAGCTTCCTTTCCCAGGACCCATCCTGGGATGTTAGTTGGAAATGGTGGATATGAGCGGGAGGATTCTGCTTTGCCTCCAAGTTCCTTGGGAGACCCCACACTGCACTCCTTTCTCACCAAAGTGCTGCTCTAGGACCTGGCCCACAACCGGAGATCCCCGTGACTGAGCAGGGGACTTGTCGCAGAAGGCAGGCCAAGGACTTTGCAGCAGGATTGGTTTCAAGTTCTTTTTAGTATTGTAGGAGCCAAGGACAGGCTGCCCCAAGATGGGTCACTTTGGCACAAACATTATTTGGAGTTAAAAGTAATCAAAGCCCAGCAGATTCGGGAAAGATCTTTATCTCCCTCTCAACTGCCCACTTTACCAGGAAGAGAGGTATTAACAGAGATTCCTCTTTACCTAAGAAATGGATCTATATAACAGGGCAATCGTTGTTTTCCAAACATCTCCTTTCACCTTCCTCTAATGGTCTTTCTGTCCTTTGTATCCTTGACCCCCATTCCTCTTCTTAGTTCATATAAGCGTCAAGTTGCCTCATTATTTGGAATTTCCACATCTGTGTGATTTCCCATACCTACACTATTAAATTTTATATTCTCCTATTAATCTGTCTCAGGTCAATTTGATTCTTAGTCCAGCTAGAAGGATCTTGAAGGGCTGAGGAAATTTTTCCTCCCCAACAGTATTCATTCACTGAATCTCCACAGTAACCCCATGAATAGTACCATTAGGATTCTTATTTAATAGACAAGGGAACTGAGGCACTGTTTTAGAGTTGAAAATAACTTGCATAAGGTTACAGTGTTGGGGAAAGATAATGAAAAACAAAACCTGTCAACCCAGAAAAGTCTCTTCACAAAGGTTAGAAGAGAAAGTAAACAGTTTTAATATTGAATAAGCATGAAACCAGAATGTGATGTGCATCATGGGCAATCCACTAAGAGACTACAAAGACAAAAGAAGTCTCACTTTTCTGTGTAGCCAAGCAGATACAACCCATTACATACATGTTCTTTACATAAATAATAACTTAGTCCTCAAGTAAGGAATGGATAGCACCTTTAATCATAAAGAATTCATCCTAACTTTACCTGGCAAATGGGGTGGCCATCTGTGTTAGCTAATTGGTTTTATTCAGAGGAAACATAAACTTCTCATTTTTTTATGACGAGAGAGTTTTCCAACTGGGAGCAAGGTGCTTACCTAAGTGAGGCTCCTAGTATTCCCTGGAAACTGGAAGACAGAGGCACTCTTTCCCTTAATGTTTGCACTTCAAAGAGATGGCTGTCAGGTCTTTCAGAAGGGCATTCTTGAGTTGTAAAGCTGACAAAAGGCTTATCTAGTTTTCAAAAGGGTTTATATGCATTTCAAAAAGAGGAGAAAGTACTTATGATTAAAAGTTTTCTAAAGTACAGGCTTTAAGGAAAAAGATGGGAGGCAAATCTCTACTCTTATTTTTAACTGGAAGAATTAAGCCTCTTATTTTTAATTTGCATCTGTCCTTACTGTAGCTCACAAATGGTGGAGTTAGAATTCTAGCCCAGGCAGCGTGACATTAAAATCCTCTTTTAAAAAAATCTATGTTATTCTACCTCTGTCAGTTTCCTACTTGGAAGCCAACGGAGGGAGGAGATGCACTGAGGGAATACATACATTCACTCATTGGATACTTACTGAGCATCTACTATGTACTAGGCATTTTGCTAGGGATTAAGGATACACTTATGAATAAAGCAGACAAGTATTTTGCCCTCGTGAAACCTAGGGGCAGGTAGAGAAAGCTAACTACACAAGTAGCTTTTCAAATCAAGCAAAATTATGGAAATGGAGAAGAATAAAAAGTACAGGGTTTTTTGAGAGCACATTACAGAAAGAACTTGAGCCAGTCTATTTGCTCTGAAAAGTTGTTTAAGCTGAAAATGGAGTTTGTTGGAGAGGAAAGAAGACAATAGATTATTTGAAGTTTGGGGTATTAAGTCCTTTGGGAAGCATAACATGGAAAAGTAAGTGTGCCACAACCTTTGAATGCTTATTCTGCCAGATTAAAATAGTAACTTTTGATATAAAATATTGTATCTTTGTCCTTCGTTGGTTAGACCATCTTACAACCTATAGAGAAAGCAGTTACGTTACAGGAACTGGGTGACAATGTAAATGTTTCTTATCCATAAGAATGCAAATGTTTATTTTTTATAAAAATCCAAACAAATGTTGTCTGCCAGAGTTACAGTTGATTTCCACCTTTTAGAAAAGACGATCCCCAAATATTACATCTTACTGCTCTATAGAATATTAGCCAATTTGCATCTATTAACAAGTTCATGAAATCGTTCTGGTAGCCTATATAGATGTTTGTTCTTCACATTTTTTTGAACTAGTTTTAACATCTTACCAGTTCCCTTATTCATAAATGAGTTAAAAAAATATTTGACATGTGTTCATTTTATATTTGTGTAAGAGTCATAATTATACATTTTGAAAATTATAAGTTAGCAAGTGTGGGGTAAGGTCTGACATCATGTATTCAGGCAAGGGTTCTTCCTGGTTCAATAATAAAAACAAACCTGTGGCTGTATTTCCATGTAGAGAAGTGTAAATGTCACATGAAATGCTCATCAATCCTTTAAACTCTTCAAAAATTCTACTCCAAGGACTTTTTATTAGGCTTATTTTAATCCTTAAGAAACTCTAAAGTGAACATACTTCAAGAGGGGAAAAACATACACAAAAAGAAAAAAAAACTGCACAAAAACATGGAGCAGCCATAGAGAACTCTCGAGGTCCATAAATCACAATCAAATTTTAGTCAGCTCTGAGAAAAATTACTATTTGGCTCACATCCCTTTATTTCTTCTTACTCTCCAGGCAACCTCTCTTTTAAAACTGTAACACAAATCAGGGCGTGCCTGCCCTCCCCAGCTCCACTTAGCTAATTCTTCCACCCTTACCCCTGACCCGTTGCTTTTCTCTGGTGCTGCTGAATTCCTGAGTTGCCCCCCGCCCCAGCATTTAAACAAAACAAAACAAAACGGAGCACTGAGGCTCCAGTCCCACCTCTTCCAGTTTGAATTCACTGCTTATTGGGGGAGAAACCATCTCAGTTTGCTGGTTTGTACTGCTCCGGGAGCAGTGCACGTTTTCTGAATAACATTTGTATTTAAGATATAAACAAAGGCATATGAATATTTTGAACATTTGGAATCACAGTGATGTTTCTGAAGAGTATAGACAAAAAGTTAGAAAGAACATATCACTAAGAACTACTTGTGTAAATAGGAAATGAAATGAAGTATTCAAGAATAAAATAGAAAAATAATACGAATGAGTAAGAATTTAAGATTTTCATCAGCAGTGCCCAACTATAACAGGATTTTAATTTGTGTGGTTAGCACTGGAATGTTAAATATCTTACTTTAAAGTGATTTTTCTCTAAAATTTGAATTTGATACCATCCCCATAGTTTGGAATCCTTCAAATAGCTTCCCATCATATTTTAGAAAAATAAAAAAAAAATTTTTAATGGAGTCAGCCTATTTTTCTAGTTTCATCTTGCACCCATGATCCTTGTTCAGGATTTGAAGAGTGGAAGCAGGGGTGGGCAAGTAGGGCAAAGACACATCAGTAGCAAACGGCATCACTTCATTGTCCCATCCCATCTAAAACAGGTGAATATCAATGTAATGGCTAGCACTCTTCAAATTCAACTTCTAGTCCCTTCTGAGAAGGGAGAACCTCAGCCCTATAATCCAGAGCTTACTGTGTGGGTTGTGGCAGGGTTTGTGTGTGTGCGTGTGTGTGTGTCTTTAGGGAAGCCTCATGCCATTGTGTGAATCCATATTCAATGGCTAACTCCACACACCAGGTTTATGTGAGGGAGGAGGCATTTGTCTCTTATGAAATAGAAAGAGTGCCTCAAAATGTTGCCCTGTCCAACCTATTCTAATGCTCAATGTTGAAATCAGTTCTATTTTTAAAGGGTTACACTGTTTTAGATAAAATGGATTTCACTTTGGACATAGTTTAGTATAAATTCATTGATTCATTAACAAGCCCTAGTTACTTTGTTAATGCCACAGGCTATGTTTCTGCCTCCACATCATTCCCGCTCACAAGACAATTTTCTTAACTATTACTCCACATTATTTTCAGTGGGGACCAGGAGCGGAAGCCAAGAATACCTTTCCCCCACCATTCCCACAGTGATATATCTTGTGTGTGTGTGTGTGTGTGTGTGTGTGTGATAGAGAGAGAGAGAAAGAGGTAAGTGATTCAAAAACCTGCTGGCCCCCATCTGATATGCTTTGCTAGAAAATGAATCACACTCTTAAGAATTTTTTTAAAAAGATTTATTTATTTATTTATTTATTTATTTATTTATTTATTTGGGAGAGCCAGTGCAAGTGGGGAGAGGAGCAGAGGGAAAGGGAGAGGGAGAGGGAGAGAATCTCAAGCAGACTCCTCGCTGAGCACAGAGTCTGATATGGGGCTCATCGCAGGGCTTGATCACATGGCCCTGAGATCATGACCTGAGCTGAAATCAAGAGTCAAAATCTTAACCAACTGAGCCACCCAGGTGCCTCTTACGAATTTCTCATCTATGAGAATAAAACCTGAGAGAGGGGCATATTGAATTGCGGGTGGGATAAGGTTGGTGAGAACAGAGGAAAGGGTTTAAATATGGATGGAGTGTTGCTCAAAGACAGGACACCAGCACTAGGGGGCTCCATGGGCACTTGAACTTGGGACAGGGAGGCAGTTAGAGAAGGAGGTGCATGCAGAAGGAGAGGTACCCCAAACAAGCTTGGCCCACTTTGTCCTTCCAACCAGAGCTAGTGAGAACTTCTCTCGGGATTCTCAGCTTGGGGAGAGCAGTTCTGTGAACTTAGGTGGAAGAGAAAGCTATATTGGACCAGTGGCTCAAAAAATAGTTTAAGAACCCAAGTCTTAGCCATTTTCTCATTACTATGTTCTTCCAATGCCATTTAAAAAAAAAAAATTCAACTTCCACGCTAAAAACTTTTCCAATTTACTCTTTTGAGAAAACTTTATATCCTTATGGATCTCTGATACTGTCCTTAGATGCACTTCTTAGAAAATCTGTCCTGGTTTGTGAGGACTTCGAAACAACGAGAAGTAACGCACGCACTACCTGGAGAAAAATATCCACAGGCTAAGGTACGTCTAAGGACAAGAGCTTGACTTTGGAACAGTGTGTGGACTTGTTGAGAATATTTATGGTGCATCTAAAATCTGCAGTATTTTACCAACACACCCACTGGCTTTTTGCTCAAATGCCAAGGAAGAAAGGGAAAGAACAGACAACGGCATGATAAACATGATGCTGTGTGGCCCTGTTGCATTTGTCTGAGGCTGCTCAACGCCAACCTCAGTTCATCATCTCCCAGGAAGGAGTGTTTGTAAATTGTATCAAAATGATTCTGGACTCTCAGGCAGGCTGGTTGGTCTGGACTCCTGGAAGCAGTTAGAGAAGCTCTCATTAGTAATGTCATGTTGGTTCCTTATTATTTAATATGTCAGCCAAGGGTGAAAATGCCCAGATATTTGTGCTCACAGCAGCGCATGATCTCTTCTTGTGTGAAGGATTTTAAGAGGGAGATGATTACTTTGAAGTGCTTGATTAGAAAAAAGAGGTGTATATCTGTTATCAGTGGTTCATAACTATGTTTTTGGTTAACTTTCTGCTGATGTTTTTAAGCATTCTATTCCATATTATTCCAACTGTGTAGCTTCAGATTTTAATGGAAACAACACAGCTCAAAACACATTCAAAATATATTAGTGATTAGAGAGCAACTTTAAATTCTGTTTACCCATGCATTTTAGAAATGCTAGAAAAAAATACCATTTATTCTCGGCAATCCTGTTTCACACTCTGTCAAGAATGTGCAAGTAGAAAGAGTACAGTTTCTTTCCATTTGTTTCTAAATGATCAAATAATGACCATTCATTTATTTTGTTGTTTAATATAAAATATATATACTAAGCTAAAGAATGCCAGTGCTTTTAGGTCTAGCTACCATTTTTCAGATTTCCCTAAACATTTTCATATTTAGTTAACAATACATATCTTAAGACATAAATCTTACTTGAGAATGTAACAAATCTCCATTACACAGGTTCTTTTATTCTCTGCTATCCTTGTCCTATATATTGACAGGTTACTAAAATTGGAAGAATGTTTAAGAATTTAAAACACCTATAGATGAGAGGCAATTACACTTCTCCTCTGTAGTATTGTATTAACTCTTTCAGACTAAGAGAACCCTATTTTCTAGATTATTTTTTCTAATAGGCTTCCCAGCACCCCAGAACCAAGGTCAGTGACATTTCAGTGAGTGGGAACTCTGAAGAGCATTGTTAGAAGTCTAAAAATCAATGAAGAACTCACTCACTAACAAGTTGCCAGGTTCAAAAGACATTTGAGTTCAGCTCAAGTTTGCTGGTAAGAAGCCAGTAGATTGCTCTCTTTTGAGAGGGTATGATCTTTTTCCAGGACAATTTAGTAGGGTATATTAAATTACCTTATTAAAAAGAGTAGAACTCCTCAGCAAAATTTCCTTTGAGTAACTTTTTTTTTATTATGTTATGTTAATCACCATGCATTACATCATTAGTTTTTGATGACTAACATTTTAACAGAATGCTTTGTATCAGATAGTATTCTTAGTAAAAAGAGTATATAAATATAATATCCCAAAGTTTCAAGGTTATTGGGATTGGGGTGAAGGGTAAGCCCAGGACATGCCAATAGTTGCCATTTACACTAACCAGGCTGGGCCTGGTGAGTCAGTTGAAGAACTGCCTTTTATATATTTTCAGGGGCCAGAGATTAGAAGAGAAGACAGAGAAATATCAGTGGACACGCCCAGCCACCTAGCTCAACACACAGACTAATTAGAGTAGTGAAATGTTGCTAACCTCTTCAATTCATGTGCTCTTTGAAAATCATTAAAGACTTCCACCCACCCTGATGAAAACTATTTGTCATCGGGGGAGGCTTCCACCTCCCTCAATCAGAATCTCTTAAATGAAGAACATAAAGTTTTTTCTTTGAATCCTTTCTGAGAGGAGGACTTTATTTTCTATGGTTTACATTTTTTAAAAATGATGGAGTTTTTTGTTTTTTAAATATAAAATTATAATGTTAAAGATAAAATATGTTTTTTTTAAAGTCCCAGCACCACATAAAACAAAAGACAAGCATTTCTCTACTCACTGACTTTAGAGCCCCAAATTTCCACATTAGTTCAATCTTTGGATTTAGGTAGCACAGGGATCCTGTTACCATGTAATCTGTCTATGGCTACTTTTATAGATATAGTTTACCAAATTGGTTCAAATCCTTAGTAGGGTTAATATTTGATGAGGAAGCCAAGATATGTCCCAGGTAAAGCGCTTGTGGAGGGCAGCTTCAGATAAAACTGCCACTAACTGGGATCCCAGGTGGCCATGGAAAGATCCCTGAAATGGGGAGCCCTGAAAAAGGCTATGGCTGGACCCCTTTTTCCTTTACAGTAATAACATTTGTGCAATGTCTTGAAGGATTAAATGAGTTATATGTGACAGACTTCTCTGCTTGTCCCTGGAACTTCAAAAGATGTCATCAGAGACAGAGTAAGTGGAGCTAGTTGATCGAGATTTACAACTGGCTACAAATCCACTGGCTCTTTTTTGTGCTCTTGGCTGTGTTTCACTGTCCGTTTTCTGGTGGATACATAGCATGAGAGGTTGACTACGACGTTTGCCAGGATATTTGCTATCTTTCTTTTAACCACAGGACTTACAAACAAACACCCTTTAGGCCAGGATAGAGGAGGAAACATTTTTCCTCTACCTTTCTAGATTCTTTTGGCTGGTCTACTAAATGGACCTAAGATAGATTTACAGGAGAAAAACAAATTTAATTACATATGTTCAGGAGCCCCATAAAAAATATGAGACCCAAGGATGAGTCAGGCAGTTGAGGCTAATATGCCATCTTGAGCTAAGGAATAGGTTAGGGACCTGGGACTTCAAAGGGGAAGAGGGTGATTCACAAGATGATAAGAAGAGCAGATGTTTGATAATTAGAAGTTTGTCCTGCCATGCAGAGACAATTGGATACTGAGAGGAATCTGAACAAACCTGCCCCAACAAACTCCACCCTCACCACCACTACCCCTACCCCATATTCTTTATAGTATCCCTGGTGATAGCTCTCTTCCTAGACTGGGCGCTCTATCTAAATTCTTTTAGTTAGTTAAGGAGGATACAAAAAGCTCTTCCTGAGTCTTTTGGGGCTTGATTGTCTTCAGCTCAAAATAATTCATACGCCAAAGGGAGGGGGGGCTCGTTCTGAACCTCTTCACCAGAGAAATGGCAAATAGAGTATGAATCATAATGCATAGAATCAATTGCGGGTCTCCCTATATTTTTGTGTCTCTCAGCTTATAATAATAATACATTTTGAAAAGTTTGAACAAGACCACACTCTTGTAAATCAAATAATATTCTGCCACTGACCTTTTTTTGACGTTTTGTTTTTTAAGATATATATCTCCACACAAGATAAATCTTGACTCTGAAGCATCATGAAAATTCATATATGTGATGGAAAAACAAAACTTTACAATAAAATAATAGCATCAAATAGTTAAATATGATTTTATATGTAACTGCCTTTCCAAATGAAAAAGTGCCTATTTTCAGTGAAGAATAGGAAAGAACACTAAACATTTTTTAAAGGTTCTCAAAGAACAATTTTTCTCAATGTAAAATTTCTTGTCTCAGTTTATTTAAATAATTGGTATCCTTTCAGGAACCTTTAAACTAAAAGTAGAAATGGCCAACATCAATGACAAAAATACCAAACTAAACCAAACAACAGAGAGTTCCCACTCCCCCAGTAGCATTTGCTCTGCACAAAGCACCGTGCTAAGTGATCTACATGGGTTATCTAATTTTATTCTCACAACAACTTACTATTATTATTATTGCTGGTGAAGGTGTCCTAAACATACAGAAGTATGAATTAGAAGTATCAGTTAGTTGCTCTGCAGTATTTCTCAAGGCATATTGCTCATATCACCTGTGCCAGAATGACCTGAGATCCTTGTTAAATTCATCTTCTTAGGCCCCTAACACAGAGATTCTAATACAGAGGTTTGAGGTAGGAATCTGGAATTTGCTTTTTAAAAAGCACTTCAGGTAATTCTGGCACACAATAAAGTTTGAGAATCACTTGTGAATATTCATTTTTAATATAAATTTTATATGTTTTTTTAATACAGGAAAGTATAAGAAAGTTAAATGGTCCGTAATTCTACTCTTGTCATAAAAATAAAAATGTGTACTCAAGTAAAACAGAAAGTTAGTGGTAAAACCTCCCTCACCATACTCATCACCAACACACACACACACATGCACACAAACTTCCTCTCCCCTAAATAACCACTATAAATTTCTTGTTATCCCCCAGAAAAATGTTAGCATGTATAAGCATAAACTTTGTATTATGCACAGAAAGTGAATTATACTATGTTTACTGTTCTTCATCTTTTTAACTTAATGTAACCCAGCATCTCTATAGAACTTATAGAGCTCTACCTCTTCTTTTAAACTGCTGCAAAGTACTTCATTAAGTATATTTAATTAATTCATTTCTTCTCTATCCAGTTGTTTACTATGATAAACAATATTGCCACGAATGTTATATATGTAATATATATATATTATATATTGACTGTGCTGTCTTTTTCAAATTGTAAATCTGGTATTAAAATTACCCAGGTAGAGATTTCTATTTTCTAAAAGCCTGAGACCCTCTTTTAAACTTATTTCTGCTAAAATGGAAGGAAAGATTTTTAGCATGGGTGGTTCATATAAAAGCAGGTTTTAGTGTTTTACATGAGTTAAACTTTTTATCATTTTTTTTATTAACATATAATGTATTATTTGTTTCAGGGGTACAGGTCTGTGATTCATCAGTCTTACACAATTCACACCGCTCACCAGAGCACATACCCTCCCCAATGTCCATCAACTTAACTGTAGAAACATAAAACCCAGTCATTTATTAACTTAACAAGACCACACATGCAAAAGGGAAAATAACATAAATGGGAAGATGGCAAAATGGAAGAAAACAGGACAAACTTAGTGAAACTGTAAGAAGAGCAGAATTAGAAAAAACTCAGAAAGTTAAGATCTAACTGGGTAGCAGGGTTACTAGAATAAAGATTATTCAGAAAACAGTGATTATTTCAAACATACATAATAAGATATTCCAGTAAAGTGAAAGTAAAAATGTGTTCATTTGTTCATTTGTTCAATAAACATTTATGGATAGGCACTGTGCTAAATTTGAGGTCACATGGAAGGCAAGATACTCCTACCCTTTTTTTTTTTTTAAAGATTTTATTTATTTATTTGACAGAGAGAGACACAGCGAGAGAGGGAACACAAGCAGGGGGAGTGGGAGAGGGAGAAGCAGGCCTCCCGCAGAGCAGGGAGCCTGATGCGGGGCTCGATCCCAGGACTCTGGGATCATGACCTGAGCCGAAGGCAGACGCTTAACGACTGAGCCACCCAGGAGCCCCAAGATACTCCTACCCTTAATGAGCTTCCTGTCTATGGAAGTACAGGTACAAAAAAGTCTATTGCATTTAAAAAAAAAAACAAAGATATAAAGAAGAGTGTTCCTTAGGAAGTCAGGGATGTTTTTAGAGGAGAGTTTTCCAGGTGACATCTAAAATAGAGGAAGTAAGTAGCATGTGCAAAGTCATTGAGGGTTATAAGAGCAAGGTAGGTTAGAAATTAAAGTGTAGTTTATGTTGCTGGAGTGGAAAGTGCAAGGTGAGAACTGTTAAGAGTGAGAGGATGTTAGACTAGACAGGAGGTGACGCTAGATAGGCATGTGGGTCCAGATCATAAAAGGTCTTATTTGTCATGTTAAGAAGCTATTTATTCTGTATGCAATAGGGAGTAGACAACAATTTTGAATGCAAATAATAGCAAAACTAGATTTACATGTTTTCTACCCAGACAACTGGGTAGAGTTGAAATAATCTGGATCATAGATTATAAGACTCTGATGAGCCATAGCAGTTGTGGTTGTAGGCCTGGAAATGACAGGACTCTTCGTAGGTAGAACCAACAAGTCTTAGTAATTATTTAGATGAGGGAGGAGGTGGAAGGAAGAATTTATGATGTTGCTAAAATTGCTGGCTTTGGCAAATGGTTCTTTGGTAGTATCCTTCTCTGAAATAGAAATTAATGAAAGGGGAACAGATCTTTCCATAATCTCTTTCAGATATTCTTAACCCTATCAAATATAACACGTTCTTTTTACATAAAAAATTTGTAACATCCTCTGACTATACTGAAAATTCACGGACAATTTAACCTACATATATACATATTTTTTAAACTTTAACACAATGGCCCAACAGTAAGATAAAGAATAAAGAAAAGAAAAGTAATTGAGGAGAAAATATCTACATCAATTTGTCATTGTTCAGACATGATTACATAAAAGCATAATGAAGTAGTCAGATTTTTGGGACCTATATGTGAAGTCCCTGTCAGTGACTCAGCCACACAAGTAGTCCAACGTACCAACGTACCACATACTGTCGTGTCCCAGAATGTTGGAAGAGAGTTCATCTTGGTTGCAGTATTGGAGAAGTCTTCACAGTGCTGGTGATGTTTCAGTTTGGCTTTTAAAGGAGGAATTGGATTTTGACAGCTAGAACTAGAGGAAGAAGACAAGGGCATTCCCAAGAGAGGACAGTGCGTGTAGGGCATAAAAAAGGGAAAACACAGGGTGATCTTCACCTTTGGCTATGGCAGTAGCTACATGGAGTTGGGGCATGAAGCTGGAGAAGTATGTTCTGGCTAGTTCAGAGAGGGCCTTGAGAGCCTACTGACGAGTATAGACTTTAATAATCTCAGTTGAACTTCTGGCTTGCTTTGGTAGGTTATTTGCATTAATCATCAGCATGAATAATTTTATTTTCCCATAAATATTGAACAGATCATCTTCAGGCTAGCCCTGCCCAAATTATCTCAAATTCCAAAGTGATGGAGTACAAATTAATGAGATTTTATTGTCCAAATTGATAAAGCTGCATTAAAAGAGTTTGAGGGTAATGAGTGGATATAAAAATAGATTTCTTGTCTTTTCACATGATTTGAAAGGATCAAATGAAGTATTTTGTGCTTTTTCTTCTGGATAATAATCTGAGAAGAGGACATTTATGATCTCTGCTGGAAGCAGTGGCAGGAGAAGAATAAAATGCACATTGATGATAAGCACCAGCCTGAGAGAAGAGAATGAGTTCCATTAAACAACTTGCTAAGAGAGGGCCCATGTTAACATCCTATCATTTAAATCATAGAAGTTTTCTTTTTAAAATATAAAGGTATATTATGTAATAATATTTGACAGGTCTAAGAGGTTTGTTAACTCTCCTTGTTAAAAGACAATAAGAGACATTTCATTCAAGCAATACTCTTCTGAGAAAAATTAGTCTCTCTCATTTTATTTTATTTTTATCTTTATTTATTTATTTATTTTTTAAAGATCTTATTTATTTGACAGAGAAAGAGTAGCAGAGGAAGAGGGAGAAGCAGACTCCCTGCTGAGCAGGGAGCCCAACAAGGGACTCAATCCCAGGACCCCAGGATCATGACTTGAGCTGAAGGCAGATGTTTAACCAACTGAGCTACCCAGGCACCCATATTTTATTTTATTTTTTGCCTAAAATGCCCCTTTAGGTTTTCAAAGCTCTATCTATCTACCTTCACTTCAGTGGTCCATTTGGCTAAAGAGCCCACAAGAATCAGGAATAGGATAGTTTAATCTACTCCTGCGCATTTTAAGTCTCATAAATAATTGAGATAAATTTGTGGTTGCTAGGCTGCTGTTGAATTCCATTTCACCCTATCCCATTAAAATGTAATTTAGATTTCTTTGGTTGTTGTTTTGCTTCTTTTTAATCCAATGGGGTTGGGGGGGGACTTTTGGTGATCAAAGTGCTATACATAATAGTACCCATTCTAAGGCAATAACGGAGGTATTTCACGTCAATTTTTTTTTTTTGCATGTTTTGAAAATGAATGTATAGAATTTCCATGCTAGCCCAACCACTGACAAAGTCGAAGAGAATGAAAATGGGTGTGGTTGAAACTTGTTTTCCTTGGTCCCAGAGTGACTTTTCCCTTCAAGACACCCAGAGCAGAGGGTCCAAAACTTGGTTACATCAGTTCCTTGGGTGGAAGTCACCAGGTTAACAGAGTCAACACTGAAGGCTTGTAGCATCTGGTATTTCAGCCCAAGAAGGTTCCAACTTCAGATGGCAACTTTGGTTGGTGGTAGAGCAAAGACCTGCAAACTATAGCTGGCAAACTGTAGACAACAGTCCATGGGCTAAAGCAAGCTAGCCCCCTCCTTTGGTAAATAACATTTTGTTGAAACACAGCCATGCTCATTCATTCTGAAGCAGGAGAGCTAGGTTCTTGTCTCACGGAATCGAAGAATCAATCTCGCGGACAAAGGAGAGTGAGTAAAGCCATGGAAGTTTATTAAACAAGGATAAAGAAAAAGCTCTCAGGAGTGAGAGGGGTCCCAACAGGGTTGCCACTGAGGACTTTTAAGGTTGGTCTTTTATAGAAAGCTAACCAGGGAACTTAATCTTTTTTACTTTTCTCCTGGCAGCACCATTGATAACGTCTTTAATGGCTTACTTCTTTTTAGGGTCTGGTTATTTTCTGTTGACCACAGGAGACTGTCATAAATAAGACTCTCCCCTCAGACACCTAGTGCAGGGTGGTCTGGAGTGTTCCCTTATTTCTAGTTTCCTTACACCTCCACATTTTTTGGGATTTCTGGGAGCCTGATCACAGAGCCCCCTATCTCTCCCTACCTAGCCCTGCCTGTCCCTTTCTCAATTCCATATTATCTGTGTCTGTTTTCACCCTACAATGGCAGAGTTGAGTGGTTGCAACAAAGACTGTATGGCCCACAAAACCTAACCTATTTATTGTCTGGTCTTTTTCAGAAACGTTTGCTGATCCCTGGTCTAGGGTATTATGTTGGGAAGACTCCTGAGCTAGTCTCAGGAAGAAAGAATGCCGTGACTGATTTTTTTTTTAATGTCTGCTATATTCCTGGAGGAGGAGCACAATATATTTATCAGCCATGCTCTATCCCCTTCCCAGAAGTAAGAACAGCATGATGAGAAATATGAGCTATGAAAGGATAGGTTCAGTATCAAACCCAAAGCCTAATCATCTCCACCAGGAATGGGAGGACATTGATTAGTACACGTCTGATTAGTACATCAAAAGAGATGGTGGCAAGGACGTGGGAAGTGATGTCAGGGAAAAGAGGTGACTTGTCACTGGGAATGACAGGAAACTATAAAACTAAATCTATCATTCAAATTGTAAGTGCATTAAGTTTAGTTTTCTATTCTATGGATTGAATTGCACTCATTAGCAATGTAGAAAATTTGGAGGAAAATTCTCTATGAGTTTATTTAAGGGAAGGAAAGAAGGCAGAGTAGTAGGAAAGAATTCACTTTTCCTTGAAAGAGCCTGGCTCCTTCTCCCTCTGCATCATCCTTCACAGGCATTCACATACACTTGCACCTCCCTCCTCCCCATCTCATAGAGTTGGCTGATTGCCGGCAAAAAATAACACCTCTTTATTGCAGTCAGAACTGGAATATAAAGACAACCCTATCCAGTGGCTAGTAGTTATTTGTTTGAAGTGAGCTTAAATAGAACACCTGTGAATGGACAAAGGGGATATTTTCACCACTCCCTGGATCCTAAAAAGCTTATTCCTATGCCTTACAGAGTCAGAATAGAATCTAAGGAAAGAATAGAATCTAAAAGTATCTGAAGGTTTTTAGAATGTGGTGTTAAGAATGCTTGTTCTTTGAAATGCAAAAACCTCAACTTGGGCAAGACACAAAGAATCCATTGATTGGCAAATTTGCAAAATAAGAGTGGTCAGGTAGTCACCAACATATCTTTAGAAAGAAACCAGCAAGTAAGTTTAATTTCTTTGACACACCGACAAAGGAGAAGTGATAGATGATATATACCCAGACTTCAGTCAGGCTTTGATACCATTTCACATGACATTTTTTTTTTCCAACAAGTTGGTAATACATAGCTTGGATCACAGTGCTGTCAAGTGGCTGAAGAGTCGCAATCAAAGAATAGCTATCAATGCCTTCTTCTCATCCTGAGGACATTTGTCAAGTGGTGTCCATCCGTAAGGGCTAGTTTGTGGGCCAGAGTTATCCACAGAGTGATGGCAGTGAGCCTAAGTTCAATAAATTTGCTGATAACATCAATCTGGAGCAGCTTCTTATACTGGCAAGACAGGAACAGTTTTCAATGACCTTGATTAAGTCGGGCTAGTAGAGGGGGACTATCTCAAAGCCAGGATGCCAGGCCAAGACACAGTGGGCAGATTTTCTATGCAAGAGAGCTTATGGCATATTGCAGCAAAATTCAGCAGTATTGTATTTCCAAAATGTTCTGAGGCACTATAATTAAGTAACAACTCTCTACGATGCCAAGTGGTTTGGAGCTAATTTTATTATACTCGTTTCCTAATTTGCAAAATGGAGACTCAGAGATCTGCTTTGTGATATTCTTTTAAAATTTAAATAACCCCTGGAAAGTACAGGGCAGATAGTGAATGCTGAGTGTTAGTTTTCTTCTTCCTCCCTCTTTTCTCACTCTTGTTGTAGTAGGGCTAGCACTGGGAAGGAAAAGCCCTGAATTCAATACGGAAATTCAAAAGGAAAAAAGAATCTTCTAAGAAACAAAAATAGTAGCCTTGAACCTTAAAGCACCCTCTGTCAGATCAAAACATTATCCCTTAATAATATTTTAATCATCAAGTGGAATATTTTTGCAAGGATGTTTTAAAATTAATTAGCTAATGGAAGGTTATAAAAATTTTAAGAAAATGACCTTCAGCCATTGTGAGAGTCTAATGGTGAATTACTGTTTCTTTTACTTCATGAATCTTAGAAAAGATTAGTCCTATGCTGCACCCTCGTGCACTGTTGGTGGGAATGTAAATTGGCCCCCAAGCATTGTATGTTGGAAAACAGTATGGAAGATACCTCAAAATATTAAAAATAGAAATACCATATGATCCATTAATTCCACTACTGGGAATTTAGCCAAAGAAAACAAAAGCCCTAATTCAAATAGATATTTGATGCACCTCCATGTTTATCACAGCATTATATACATTAGCCAGGATATGGAAACAACACAAGAGTCCACCCAGAGATGAGTGGATAAAGATGTGGTATATATACATAATGGAATATTACTCCATCATAAAAAAGAATAAGATCTTGCCATTTTCGACAGCATGGATGGACCTCGAAGGTATTATGCCAAGCAAAATAAGTGAGAAAGACAAATACCATATGATTTCACTTATGTGTGGAATCTAAAAAACAAAACAAATGAACAAACAAAGAAACAAGCAGACTCAAATACAAAGAACAAACTGGTGGTTGCCAGAGGACAGGGAGTGGGAGGGGGATGGACGAAATAGGTGAAAGGGATTAAGATATACAAAGTTGCAGTTATAAAATAAATAAATCACAGAGATGACAAGTACAGAATATTGTCAATATTATTGTCAATAATACTGTAATAACATTGTATGGTGACAGATGGTGACTACACTTATTGTGGTGAGCACTGCATAATGTATAGAATAGCTGAATCACTATGTTGTACATCTGAAACTAATGTAACATTGTACATCAACTATAATTAAAAAAAAAAAGGATTAGTCCCAGGCACATGGTGGGTACTTAGTAGAAGCTTGTTGTATTTGCCTTGTAAGTTGTCAGAAGAAATGAATTTTTTATTGTAGTGTAATTGATATCCAATGTTCTATTATTTTCATATGTACAACATAGTGATTTGACATTTGTATCCATTGCAAACTGATCACCACAGTAAGTCCAGTTATCATCTGCCACAATACAAAATTAATACAATATGATCGACTGCATTTCCCCTTCTGTATATTACAGCCCCCATGACTTATTTATTTTATAACTGGAAGTTTATATTTCTTGGTCCCCTTTCCCCATTTCACCCACCCCCATTCCCAGGAATGAGTGTTTGTTTTTTTTTTTTAAGATTTTATTTATTTATTTGACAGAGAGACACAGCGAGAGAGGGAACACAAGCAGGGAGAGTGGGGGAGGGAGAAGCAGGCCTCCCGTCGAGCAGGGAGGCCAATGTGGGGCTCGATCCCAGGACCCTGGGATCATGACCTGATCCGAAGGCAGACGCTTAACCAACTGATCCACCTAGGCGCCCCCCAGGAATGAGTTTTTAATAATAATTCTGAAGCAGGTGTTCTTAACTCCCTTAGGATTAGATCCTCCTCTGAGAACAAGGAAGGAGTAATAAGAGCCAGTACGATATCTAAAACACAGTTTTATTTATAAGTTCTTATCTAAGCCTATGTAGAAGAAGTCAAGATCAGTTTTAAGTGTTATTCCCATTAGTAGCATCACTGAACGGTCCCTGGCACCTGGAGCAGTGGAGTTGCAGGTTGAGCAATGAGGTACCTGGCAGGTGTTCTTGGTCAATCACTTTCAAAAACGCAAAGATGTCCTCAGTTTTAAATATCCTCTGCTTGCAGAGGATAAGATCGAAAGTCTCCCACTTGTAATTCCTTAAACTCAACTGAGGAAAATAGAGAACCACTGTCAGGAAAGAAAGTTTCTGGCATTTAACATCTCTTTCCCTATCTTCACTCCTGGCTTTTATTTCATTGTAATAAACTGGCCAGTTAAAAGAGAGCTTCTCCACATTCCCATCACTAAATCTACAAACCTATTTGCATCCTATATCCCAGACTTTGCCCTTTTTCCTATGCATCCAACTCTGTGCACTGATTCTGTTCCCTCCCACCCTGCCTTACCAATTAACACCTCTCCTCCCCCTTCCATGGGTCCTTCCCATTAGGGTATATGCATGTCAGGAAATCTCTAACCTAATGCAAATTAAAAACCCCCAAAATATTTTTAAAACCCCTCCCTCTGTCCCTTTCTAGCAAACACTGCCAGAACTTCATTCTTGTCCCCTTTTGCCTCCAACTGTGAAAAGAATTGCCAATATTTTTGTCTACACTTCCTCTCCTATAAGTCATTCTTGAACAGACTCTAATTAGGCTTTCATTTCCTCTATTGTACTCAAATTCCTATTAGCAAGATCATAATAAACCTCCACATTGGATAGATCCAATGATTAATGCCCAGTCTTCATTTTACTTGACCTGTCTTGACCGCTCCTCCTTATCTAAAACACTTCCTTTAAGACCCCACTTTGTCTGGGTTTTTCTTCTACCTCTCTGGCTCCTCCTCAGTCTCCTTGACTCCATGCAACTCCTTTCCTGACCTCTAAACACTGGAGTGTCCCAAGACTATGTCCTCAGACTTCTTTTCAATTTTTGTTGGGGGTCTATACAGTCAAGTCTTGGAAACTTCTCTGGCTTCATCTCCTACTCTTCTCTAGACATACTGCCCTCCTGTGTTTCTCTAGCACCCTGAACTCATTTCTGCCCCACAGCTTTGGCCCTTGCTGTTCTCAGTGCCTGGAACCCTTCCTACTCATAAATCTGCATGACTCTCTCTTTCATTACATTTCGGTCTTTGCTGAAATGTCACTTACTCCAAACACCCTATATGAAATCACAGGAACACAATGACCTCATCACTCTCCACCTTAAAGCAAGGTTACTATTTTAGTTTCTTTGCACTCATCACCATCTGACTAATATAAATTTATTTGTTTTCTATCCCCTTCCACTAGGATACAAACTCTATGAAAACAGGGATGTTTGTCTCTATAATTCACTGCTTTCCTCAGCACTTAGAATAGTGTTTTTCATAAAATAGCTCCCCCCCCCCCCCCCCCCCCCCAGTATTTGTTGCATAAGTACTGCCTGGTGCAATTGCTCAAAGCTGCAACCTTTGCTTCAGGAGATTGAGCTGAAACTAGGATTACCAGGAATACTGTAAAAATCAATCTACAACACCCACATTTTTCTCTAGGACAATCCTGCAAGTGTGAATACTTGGCCAAGACTTTTTGTTATGGATGTTACTTCTACTAAATTATAAAAAATGGCTTTGGTCGTATATTAGTTAGGGTTCTCTGAAGAAACAGAACCAACAGGATATATATAGAGAGAGAGAGAGACAGACAGACAGACAGAGAGAGAGAGACAGAGACAGAGACAGAGAGATAATTTATTTTAAAGAATTGACTCATGTGATTGTAAGGGCTTGGCAAGACCAAAATCTGCTCGGTAAAGTATGTAGGCTGAAGAATCAGGGAAAAGTTGTAGTTTGAGTACAAAGGCAGAATTCCTTCTTGCTAGGGTGAGAGGTCAGTCTTTGTTCTATTAAGGTTTTCATCTGATTGCATGAGGCTCTCCCACAGCATGGAGGGTAATGTGCTTTACTCAAAGTCTACAAGTTTAAATGTTAGTCTCATCCAAAAGACACTTTCACAGAAACATGCAGAATAATGTTTAACCAAAATATAGGGACTGTGGCCTAGTAAAGCTGACACATAAAATTAGACATCACTAGTAGGTTATTCCAAATATATATTTTTTGAATTTGCTTGCTTTTTCTCTGTACTTGTCTATAAACTCCCTAGGCATGCTGGTTTCCAGGAAAGTAGGTGATTGATAAATATTTTGTTGTTGTTGTTGTTATGTTGTTATTTGTTTGTTTGTTTTTAAGTAGGCTCCATGCCCAGTGTGGAGCCCAATGCGGGGCCTGAGCTCACGACCCTGAGATCAAGACCCTATCCAAGATCGAGAGTCAGATGCTTAACCCACTGAGCCACCCAGGTGCCACGTGATCGATCAATATGAGGTGACTTTCATATAATGAAGTGAAGGGAACATAGTGAATGAAAATCAAGAATTCACTTTCACCATTAAAGGTTTCCATTATTTGGAGGACTGTCCTGTTAAATTGCTCAGTCCCTTACTTTTCTGAAAAAGGTCATATTCGGTTTTTTATGTCCTTTACACAAGCTAAGAGATAAGTAAGGAAAGTCTTCCAAACAGCCACTTCCACTGGAGGTGGCCGAACAGAATCTGGGTTCTTTGATGGACAATTACCTAGAATATCAATGTTACATAATGCTTTTCTTGGCTTGGAGAAACGTGTGAAGCCATAAGCCCTGGGCAAAAGTCTTAAGCCCCACAAGAAGTCTGCAAAGAGACTATAATCATTACAAATTGTAAAAGTTTAGCAACCGTTGTGGTCAGTGCAAACTACGTGGGTTTAGAGATCATTCTAAAACCTGTAGATTCCCAGAATAAGAGGGTATGTGTGGGTCTGTGTGTGTGTATGGTGGGCACACGCCTTTCTATTTTTTTGAAAACAGTGCTCTTGAGTAGTGATATCATCTAGTGTTTTGTAGTTAACCCCTAAATGGTGAGATAGCACAGGATAAGAATGGTTTGTAGTCATTTAATGTGCCAGCATAGATTTGGAACTCAATAAATGCTTGACCGTAAATGACTAACTAACCAAATAAGACATTTTAAAGTCTTCGTGTGGTTTTAAGTCCAAGGCCGTGAACCGCATTTTCTCAGCAGTTGATACAGGGTTTTAGCAATGACTGTCTTTTATCAAGGAAAAAAATTTGACTAACCTTTTAATGGACTTGAAGCTCTTATTCTGTTTTTTGCACAGATTCAGCAAGAACTACTGATATATGGGGTCAAGAAAATACTAGCAGTAAAAATATAGCTATCCTAACAGATTGACACCAGTAGCTCTAATTTCATATTTCTATTCTTTTCACTTGGATCCCTGACAAATTGTAATTCAGATATCGGCTGAGGTCATCCTGCCCTTTCAGATTTAAATAAAGTGGGTTTAAATTCTTCGTTCTCTGTCCTATGGTAAGTCTAATGCTCTTCCTGATACTTTCACAAAGGTCTTAGCGCTCACGTTTCTATAGATATATCTGCTCTGAGTTCCCACTTCTGCCGACATTGTAGCGTCCTTTGTCTGACCTCCCCACCCGCACTCCTATTTTCTCTGACGTGTACTGACCCAGATGTGGACTAGAGCCCCATTTCCTTCTTGAGAAAATCACACAGATGAGGCATTTGTGTGTGTAGCGGGCTTCACCAAAGATATTGGGAAACAGAGTAGTTAAATCACAGCAAGGCAAACAACTTAAATTTTATATACCTCTAGTCCCCCATTGTGGATTTTCCTCTTGTATCTCCCACCCACACCTTTGCTCCCTTCTATTCTCTTGCTTTCTCTCACCACCAAATTTCTGTTACTTTTTATTCAGAGCAGTTCATATACATCATACCTTCAGGGCCTCATTTTCCCTCTGCAAGTGACCTTTCTGAAGATCTAGTCTGAAACCAACAACAGCAACACTGCCTAAAGAATCCAATGCCAGGGGCGCCTGGGGGGCTCAGTCAGTGAAGCGTCTGCCTTCAGCTCAGGTCATGCTCCTGGAGTCTGCTTCTCCTTCTCGTGCTCTCTTTCTCTCACTGTCTCTCAAATAAATAAATAAAATCTTAAAAAGAAAAAAAAGAGTCTGATGCTAGCTGTTAAAAGTTTTTTCATCCATATCTGGAAAGGTGACATGGGAAGTTCCAATTCTAGATCTCTCTCTGTCTCTGTCTCTTTCAACTTGGATCTGCATGTACCAAAATACTGAAGGACTTCTTGTAGTTTTTTGCTGTTTCATCCTTTTCCTGATTCCATGATAAGCATCACCTTTTAAAAGTTGAAAGTCCTCTTAAAAATTCTATATTTATATTCTTATAGCTCTAAGTAGATTACAGTGTAAACTTTTTGTAAGCCAAGAAGCAGTGAGTCTGAACTGATTTATAGACAGACTTATTTCCTAAATATTATCTATTCTACTATAACAGTTCTCTGCTTACATTATTTAAATTGTTCCATATCCAGAAAACTAGAAAGCAGAGACTTGGTGTCTGGAAAATTCCAGAAACATCAAATTATAAAATAAATATACTTGAATTTGTACATCCATCAGTACGTGAGGACTGTTTGAGTGATACATTGAGCAGCATCATTAACAGTTAGTTATTGGTAAATCCAAAGACCTTAGTTTAATAGTTGCTCAAAATAATACTTTTTCATTGGAGCCGAAAGTACATTTTAAGAAATGATGTGGTGGAACATTTGGATCCAGATGGAGCTTTCAGTTCCTCAGAGAATTCATTTCCTTTATTTTGACAAAAATACACTTAAATGTTCACTGTGTGCCAAACACTGTGTTAAGTTAAGCTGCACATGAATTAAATAATTTAGTTGTTGCCACCATCACAGGGGTAGCTATTTTTATCTCCATCTTACATAGGAGAATACTGAGGTTTGAGAAGGTTGAGTAACTTGGCCAAGATCACAAGTGCTGACACATCCAGGTGTATCAGACAGGGCATTGGCAAGAGATGGTTGGCACATAAACAAGATAATTGAGGAGAGTTTAATAAAGGAAGTGTTTGTCACGGTGTGGGGAAGAATAAGCAGGATCAGCAAGGAATGGTGAAGCACAAACGGGCTAGCAACAGTGGGTCCATTACAACCTCTGGACCTTCAGGACAAAGGGGAAGGAGGGCTCCCAGAAACCCAGAAAGACCTGTAGCCAAGGGAGAGGTGATAGCCAATAGAAGCTCTAATCTCAGGTACAGGAAAACAGCTACTGCCAAACTGGGGCCCAAAGGGGTGGGGGTTGACAACAAATTCCTCAAGTTCTCATCATACCCCTCTGATCTGCTGGGGCAGACCTTTGACCAAAGTCAACTTTTAGGCAGAGGGCAAAGGCACCTGTGTAATGCCATTCATAAAGATGAGTCTTCTTGAAGAGTAGAAACTTAATAAATGTCAGCTCTTGTTCCCCTCAGATGGTACGTCATGAGCTTCTCATCACATGATCTAAAACTTCCCAGGTTGTAATGAGAGAACAGCCACAGCCCTGTCATCAAAGCAACAGGGCTATGCATGATTTGAAATGTAAATCTCTGAGTAGTAACAGCTGATGAGAGTTGACTTCAGTAACCTCCTAAGCTCTCCATTATCTGTGTTTTGGTAAAACAGGAGCACCAGGAGATGGTACTATGGTGATATGGACTGGATGTTTGTGTCCCCCAAAATTCATACATTGAAATCCTAACCCCCAGTGTGATGGTATTAAGAGGTGGGCCTTTGGGAGGTAATTAGGTCATGAGAGTGGAGCCTTCAAGAATGGGTTGGGTGCCCTTATTAAAAAAACATGAAAGCACTTGCTTCCTCTCATTCTGCTCTTCATCAGGTGAGGATTCAGTAAGAAATTGACAGTCTGAACAAAAAAAAAAAGAAAGAAAAAGAAAGAAATTGACAGCCTACAACTTGGAAGAAGGCCTTCACTAGAACCTGATCAGGCTGCCAACGTTCTCTTAGACTTCCAGCTTCCAGAACTGTGAGAAATCAATTTCTGCTATTTGTAAGCCGCTCAGTCTCTGGTACTCTGTTACAGTAGCCCAAACCGACTGAGACATACTGTGTACACCATGAGCCTGGCACACTTCTGTGTAGAGGCCTGTGGTGGCAAAATAACAGCCCATATTCTAATCCCCAGAACTTGTGAATGTATATCGCATGGCAATAGGGACTTTGCAGATGTGATTCAAAGTCAGGACCTTGAGATGGGGAGATTAGTCTGGATTATCTGGGTGAATCCAATCTATTCACAGGAGTGCTTGAAAGCAGAAAAGCATCCTCGGCTGCAGAAAAGCAGCGACATGGTGGCATTAAAGGAACTAGAATTCCTCTTGCTGGCTTTGAAAATGGAGGAAGGAGGCCACGAGCTGAGGGACATGAACAATCTCTAAGAGCCGGAAAAGATAAGGAAACAGATTCTACCCTAGAGCCTCCAAAAAGAAATGCAGCCCTGCCAACACCTTGACTCCAGCCCAGTAACTCTATCGGATTTCTGACCAGCAGAACTGTAAGAGAGTAAGTTTGGATTGTTTTAAGTTGCTGACTTACTTGTTAGATTAGAAAGGCCATGATCTTTTTAGTTCAGGATAGAAAGAGTGCCTCTCAGTATATGCGTTTTTGGATGTTTGACGACTGATATCAAGTGTTCAAAGGCTGCAAACATCCCTCGGTAAGCACCGCCTCTCTTCCGGTTCTGGGCTCAAAGCCGTTTTCAGTTGCATGGTAGTGTTACTTGAGAGGAGGCTGATGCTTCACACTGTTGTTGTTTTTTCACACTGTTATTTTATTTTGGGGGGGGGGTAGAGGGAGAGGGGGAGACAGGATCTTAAGCAGTTTCCGGACACGGGGCTCAATCCCACAACTCCGAGATCATGACCTGAGCCGAAATCAAGAGTCGGACGCTTAACCGACTGAACTACATGGGCGCCCCTTCACACTGTTGTTTTAAAGGATCTCTCTGCCTCATCATTAGAAAAAGCTTTGTTTTGGATAGTTGTGAAACAGGGCAGTGTGGCCTTTGAAAAATGGTCCTAGAGCTAGTAGCCTAACTCTCGGCCATGTGTACGTGGAAGAAGGAAAACTTTTTAAAAATCCACCAAATCCACCCCAGGGCCTTCAGTACACCAGACACCATTTCTGCAGCAAAGTCCTTGCTTTTGTTGCATGCACAGATGTTTGTGAAGTTCGCGATTTGTATTCACCAGGGAAGTAATAAACCGCTCATGCTCCTCGAGTACCAGATGACTCGAATGACTTTATGTAGCCTTCCCTGAGCGCAAACTGAGTTGTATGAATCCAAGCCACCTGTCCCCGACGGGTCACAATAACAAGAGAGGGGGTTTAGGGAAGACCTGAGCTGTCCAGGTATTCACCTGAATTCTCTGTGAATGTAGCCCTCGGGCCCTCAAGCGTGCTGAGCGGTAACAGCCACAGGAAAGACATTCTGGTGCTTTGGCAACTGCAGAACCTTCAAAGCCTGATTCGCTTCACAGAACAAAGCTGATTTTCCAGATCCTTCCACGATTTTGTAAGTGGCACCACCTAAGGAGCATGAGAATCTGCCTTTATACGAAGTTTCCTTTGTTATTTTTGCTTCAGACATGATTTCTGAGTTTGAAGTCCCAGGATTTTTAGATGAAAAGAATTTTAGAGTTAGTTAAGAGAGGTCACTATGTGAGAATGTCCGTTTGGAATCTCACCGAGGGCCCACATGCCGAGTGGCTGATTAGACAAAGGCCACGGAAAGAAAACAAGAAAATGAGCTGCACCGGGTTGGGGGATTTGAGTTTCACCGCCATTGACACCTATTTATTTTTTGTGATGAGTTTCCCAAGAGAGAGGAAATGTGTCTCTCCCCTCGCCCCCAGCACTGTAGCACCCCGAGCAGGTCAAAGTGGGGGAGTAGCCCACAGAGGAGCCTAGCAGGGAAACCTAGCAGCTACTGCTGATTTTCTCTGCAAACGAGGCTATGCTGATATTTCATCTCTTCATCCTTTCAAAAAGTTTTGGCCATAAGTATCCTTTTTTACAACTTGGGCAGGTAAACTGGAGACCAGCTAGTGCTCATGGCAAATATTTCTGTTCTAGCTCTAAAGGATAGATTTTGTTAACATCTCTGAGAAAGTTTATTTACACAGGTTCACACCTGTGTAAATCACATATGCCATGTCTCTGGTCTTAAAAATAATCAGTGTTTCTGGAAGTGTACTTTAAAAAAAAAAAACTACTTACTTCGAAATAGTTTCAGAAGACTCAAAGGAAGTTATAAAAATGGTAGAATCTTGTAGATCCTTTCACCAGTGATGACTTCTTACATAGCTGTACTGTAATACCAAAACTGGGAAAGAACATTGGTGGAATACTGTTAACTAGACTATAGATGTTACTCAGTTTCATTCTGTGAACTAAGAAAAAAATGTGTCGGTCTCTGTCCCCAGTTCCTGACCCAGATCTCCTAAAACCCTTGTCATTTCCTGATAACAAGAAAGTAAAAGAGGTGCTGGCAACATCCTTTGTTCCAATATTTGGTGTTTGATCCTATTTCCTGGCACAGAGCTCCTAAATCCTTGGCATGCCCTGGGTAATAGGAGCATCTTTTGTTTTAATGAGGTGACTCCCAGTGGGCTCCTGGATGAGGGCTGGCCAACAGAAAGACCAAGCCATGATTTGAAGCTTGGAACTTTCAACCCCACTCCTCATCCTCTGGAGAAAGGAGGGGAACCAGAGATTGAGATGAGAAACAGGACTACATTACGAAGTCTCCATATACTTGGGAGTAGGAGAGTTTCTGGGTCGGTGAACATAACCACGAGCTGGGAAGGTAGCACAGAATACCCTGGGCACAGAAGCTTCTGAACCCCAGACCCTTCTTTGTTCTACTCTGTGTACCTCTTCATCTGGCTATTCAACTGTGTCTGTTGTCATATCTTTTGGAATAAACCAGCGAATGTAAGTATTTCCTGGAGTTCTGTGAGTCATTACAGCAAATTATTGAACCTGAGGAGGGGGTCATGGGAACCACCAATGTGTAGCCAAGTTGGACAGACGTATAGGAATCTGGGGACTGACTACTGGCTTTTGGCACCTGAAGTGGGAGGCAGTTTTGGGGAACTGAGCCTTTAACCTGTGGGTTCTGTGCTAACTCCAGGTAGTTAGTGTCAGAATTGAATTGTAGGACACCTACTTGGTATCCAGAGAGTTGGAATCGGTTGGGGTGGGGAAAACCCCCATATATCTTGTTGCAAATGACAGAATTTCCTTCTTTTTACAGCTGAATTATATATATATATATATATATATATATATTATTAATACATGTATATTAGAGAATATATATGCCACATTCTCTTTAACCATTTGTTCATGGACACCCAGGTGGTTTTCGTACCTTGGCAATAGTGGATGATAGTGCTGCTATGCACACAGAGGTAGAGATAGCTTTCCAAGATAATGATTTAATTTCCTTTGGATATATAACCAGAAGTGGAATTGCTGGATCATATGGTAGTTCTATATGTAAGTTCTTGAGGAAACGCCATACTGGTTTCCATAGTGGCTGTACCAGTTTACATTCCCACCCACAGCGAACAGGTTCCCTTTTCTCCACATCCTTACCTTATTACTTGTCATTTTTGATAATTGACAACCTAACAGGGTGAGGCGATATCTTGTGGTTTTAATCTGCATTTCTCTGATGATGAGTGATGTTAAGCACCTTCTCATGTACCTGTTGGCCATTTGTATGTCTTTTTTGGACAAATGTCTGTTTAGATTCTCTGCCCATTTTAAAATTGAGTTGGCTTTTATTTTGCTACTGAGTTATGTAAATTCTTTGTTTATTTTGAATGTTAATTCCTTATCAGATACATGGTTTGCAAATATTTTCTCCCATTCCTTGGTTGCCTTTTCATTTTGTTGATGGTTTCCTTTGCTGTATAGAAGCTTTTTAGTTTGATGTGGTCCCACTTGGTTATTTTACTTTTGTTTCCTTTGCTTTTGATGTCAGTCCCCCCAAAAATCATTGCCAAGGCCAATGTCAAGGAGTTTACTCTTTGTTTTTTTTCTAGGAGTTTTAGGGTTTCAAGCCTTATCTTCAAGTGTTTAATCCATTTGAGTTGATTTTTTTAAAGATTTTATTTATTTATTTGAGAGAGAGAAGAGAGAGAGAGAGCACGGGGGGAGGAGGGTCAGAGGGAGAAGCCGACTCCCTGCTGAGCAGGGAGCCTGATGCAGGACTTGATCCCACGACTCCAGGGTCATGACCTGAGCCGAAGGCAGTCACTTAACCAACTGAGCCACCCAGGCACCCTGAGTTGATTTTTTTTTTTTTGTATTGTCCATTTTTATTCTTTGGCATGTGGCTGTCCAGTTTTCCCAACTCAATTTATATGTATATTGTATGTATATTTTTGCCTCCTTTATTGTAAATTAATTGACCATATATGTGTGGGTTTATCTCTGGGCTTTCTATTCTGTTCCACTTGTTTATGTGTCTGTTTTTATGGCAGTACCATACTGTTTTGATTACTATAACTTTGTAATGCAGTTTGAAATCAGGAAGTGTGTTTCCTCAGCTTTGTTTTCCTTCTCAGGATTGCTTTGGCTATTCAGGGTCTTTTGTGGTTCCATAGAAATTTTAGGATTGTTTTATTTCTGTGACAAATTACATCGGAATTTTGGTAGGGGTTGTATCGACTCTGTAGATGGCTTTGAGTAGTATGGATATTTTAGCAATATTCTTCTAATCCATCAACACAGAATATCTTTTCATTTATGTGTGTCTTCAGTTTCTTTCATCAATATTTTAGTTTTCAGTGCGCAGATATTTTACCTCGTTGGTTAAATTTATTCCTATGTTTTTTCTTGTTTTTGATGCCATTGTAAATGGTATTATTTTAATTTCTCTTTCTGCTAGTTGGCAAATAGAAATGCAAATGATTGTTTATATTAATTTTGTATCCTGCATCTTTACTGAATTCATTAATTCTAGCAGTTTTTTGTTATTGTCTCCAGGGTTTCCTATATTAAATATCATGTCATCTACATTTAGAGACAACTTTACTTCTTCCTTTCTGATTTGGGTACCTTTCATTTCCTCGCCTAATTGCTCTGGCTAGGATGTCCAGTAAGGACTATGTTGAATAAAAGTAGTGAGAGTGGTCACCCTTGTCTTGTTACTGATCTTAGAGGAAAAGCTTTCAGTGTTTCACAGTTGAGTATATTAGCCGGGGGTTTGTCATATAGAGCCTTTACTGTGTTGTGGTACATTTCCTCTATACCCAGTGTGTTGAGTTTTTTATCATGAGCATGAATGGGTGTTGAATTTTGTCAAAGGTTTTCTGCATCTGTTGAGAAGATCAAAAAACTTTTATCCTTAATTTTGTTAATGAGGTACATCTCATTTATTTGTGGATGTTGAATCATTCTTGTATTGCTGGAATAAATACCTCCTGATCATGGTGTATGAACCTTTTAATATATTGTTGAATTTGGTTTGCCAACATTCTGGTGAGGATTTTTGCATCTGTGTTCATCATTGAACTGAATAGCTGTTTACCTTTAGAAAACATATTTTGAGGCTTTCAAAAGCAGTTCCAGTGTGGGTACTAAAAACAAGTTGAAATTATGGATAATAACCCAAGTGGTTAAATATGACACTATTAAGGGCTTCCCCTTGAAAACTAAGGTAGGGATAGTTGTGCATGATCTATCTGAGGTGCATTTAAATTTAAAGTATTAATTACTTCATTTAAAAAAATGAGGCATTGCTTTGCCTTCTGATCAAGTTGGCAATGAGATTGGTTTTAAAAACACATTCACCTCTGGGGTGCCTGGGTGGCTTAGTCGGTTAAGCGGCTGCCTTCGGCTCAGGTCATGATCCTGGGGTCCTGGTATCGAGCCCCACATCTGGCTCCCCGCTCAGCAGAGAGCCTGCTTCTCCCTCTCCCTCTGCCTGCCACTCTGCCTATTTGTGCTCTCTCTCTGTCAAATAAATAAAATCTTTAAAAAAACAAAACAAAACAAAACACGTTCACCTCCAAGAAAGGGGTGGTAGAATAATTTTCAAGTAAACTAATGGATCCCCTTCACAATTTTTGCTATGTATGTGCACCACCTGGTTATTATCTCTTTAAATCAACTCCTATTTCTTTAATTGTGATTTATAAAGAAGCTCTAAATCACTATCCCAAACTGAAAAACATTATTGCTTGTAACGAATAAAAGATAACCCATAAATACAAATGAAAACCATTCTAAATTCCAGCTGGTTACCATTTTTCCCTAAATTCTTCGTGAAAAAGAGATATTATCAGTACCAGAAAGATGTTAAAAACTTACGCCAAACTGAGACTATTACCTTGGTATAATCAGAAGGTAGAATTTAAAAATAATTTTAAATCTTTCTTAAACCTTGAATAGAACAAAAATCATTTTCTCACTGTGATGCAACATATACATACCTGATGAAGTTTCTGAGGCGCCACCTAAAACCATGAGAAGTATCAAACACTGCTGTGATGCATAACTTCCCCCCTTTCCCAAATAATTAATACTGCAGATCTTCCTCCATTAAGATCCATGTAGAAAATGTCTTACCACAGATTTACCTAGACGATTTACCAAGTCATTTAGTCTGACTTGACTAAATGATAACCTAGGTAATGTCTTTGGTATCATTCCAGCTGATCTGTTTTGCAATACTTCCTCTGCAAACTTTCTAGCATGTATTCCTTGATGCTTTGGGCTATATGTTGCCATGGTACCTGCCGTCTGTTCTTTAAAGCTATCCCCCCCTGTAATACTTTGGCACCCAAGCCTAGAATTGTTATCATGGGAGTAGCCAGGAAAGCCCAAAATGGACAGTAGGCAATATACCAAGGATAACACCCCAGCAGACACCCACTGACCTTGTTAACCTTAAGCATAAAACCGTCAGTTATTGGGGCGCCTGGGTGGCTCAGATGGTTAAGCATCTGCCTTTGGCTTGGGTCGTGATTCCAGGGTCCTAGGATCGAGCCCCACGTCTGGCTCCTGGCTCAGTGGGGAGTCTGCTTCTCCCTCTGCCTCTCCCCCTGCTCGTGCTCTCTCTCTCTCTCTCTGTATCTCTCTGTCTCGAATGAATAAATAAAATCTTAAAAAAAAAAGTCAGTTATTTTACCAGCAAAAATGGGTTTATTTGGGAATAGCAGAGAATTGCAATTCGGTACACACAAGCTATTGCAAAACCACAGGCAAGTGTGGTTGAGAGAGAACAAAGAGAACAAAGAGAGAACAAAGTGGAGGAATGCTCTTTTACAGAGAAAGGGGCAGGAGAAGGGTAGTCGGGAGAGGTTCTTATAAACAAAAAGTCCATTGGAACAAACTGGGAGTTCAAAGGGCAGTGGTTTTTCATTGACGGAATTGTGATGGTCTCTCATTGGCTGGGCTTTTTCCAGGCAAAGAGAAAACCTTTCTTCCTCCTGTTGGGGTAAAAGTAGTATCAATTTACAAAGTACCACTCCCCTCGTTGGTTTTACAATTGACTGAAGTGATAGGGCATGAGAGCTTCCCTTTGTGGCCTCTGCACTACATTAGTAAGGTTTCCCTTTATTAATTTTCACAACCTCACCGGTGAGAACAGATTCAGCACAGGCAGTCCCTCTCTATTGCTGGACGATGTTACAAGCCAGCAACCAGGTACTTAGGAGAAAACTGGAAATCATAAAAAGCCATGTGACAAGTTCAAAAAACTTAGAAGATTTTTGCAAAGGACATTTCTTAGAACTGGAGGTCACACAGCCTGCAGGAAAGGCTTAGGCGCTTCACCTGACTCCCCAAAGCTCTGCAGCTGCTCCTCAAGAGGTATTAACCAGGGCTGCTGGTGTAGCAATAACCCGGGGAAATGCCTGGGTTATTGCTACACCAGAAATGCCTAGAAAATGCCTCACCCAGCCTCTTCCCCAGAGACTGTTTTAATTGCTGTGAGGTAGCTTCAGAAGTATTTTTAAATAGCTCCCCACATGGTTATGAGGTGCAGTCAGGACTGAGAGCCAAGGAGGCATCATACTCCGCAGACCGTGTCTCCCACCGTGACAGCACTAAGGGCAGTCGAGGAGCTGAGGTTCCATATGCAGGTTTAGCAGGTGGGATGAGATCCACGTGTGTCTAGAAGTGGACACTTCTCCAGCTAGGTTCTGTGTGCTCGTTTCCCACCTTCCAGTGGTTTGCTATATCAAGTTTAAAGCTACGCTAGTAAATCGAGGGTTATAAATAGAACAGGATAGCTAGAACATTGACTTTAAGCTGATTTCAAAACATTAAAAAATTGGATCAGTTATTCAGAAGGATGGATAAAAATAAGTATCTTCACATACTGGATGAGTGCAGTTACTTGACAGGAGAAGTCACCCCATCTTTCTTTGTTAGAGCAAGCAGAGCGTCGTGGTGTCACTTGTGATTCTGGCAGAATCAGCACATCTCCTCCCACAGGTTAGAACTCCATATGCTGATTGTGAGTGATAGGAACAAATGTCATTCCGACCACTGTCTCAGCACGGGGAGGACTCCCGGGTAGAATGCTGGTCTTGGCCCTTGCTGGGGTATCACAAAGCTTAATTAATGTTGGTAAAACACTTGGAGGACCTTAGATAGAAATTGGTGTGCACCTGCAGAAGGTGACTGCGAGGGGAAATGCTAGCAGAATTTACTGGGAGAGAGGATTTAATTGGTAAACCTTATGCTTTACTTTGAAAATTGTATCAGGCAGAAGCAAATGGACTTGATAAATACACAAGAATAAAGGGAGCTATCTTAAGAATAGTGATCTATAGGGGCGCCTGGGTGGCTCAGTTGGTTAAGCGTCTGCCTTTGGCTAAGGTCATGATCCCAGGGTCCTGGGATCGAGCCCTGCACTGGGATCCCTGTGGGGAGCCTGCTTCTCCTGCTCCCCCTGCTTATGTGCTCTCTCTGTCAAATAAACAAAACCTTTAAAAAATATTAAAAAACAGTGATCTATATATCAAAGTTATTAAGTTCCATGGCTCAATTTAATTTTGCTTAAATTCATAATAGCACAAACTTAACCACTTATATTAAAACCATTTGTTATAGAAATATAAATCTGTTTATATGATAGCTGTCTTCAAAAAAAAAAAGAAGAAGAAGAAGAAGAAGAAACCTTAGTGCATAAGCATTCTTTGTTTTCTGTGAAGTTCAACCAGGAAACATACTCCAGCAACCAAGATGGTAATTGGGTTTACTTAGAGGTCTTTCCATTTCTAGAAAGCTTTTGGGATGCCTGTCGAAGCTGTGTATTATATTTGTTGGATTACATCTTGTGAAACTTGAGTAAACATCAATAATGTCTTGCAGTTTATTAGTTTTCATTTTTTGTTTTTCCTGAAGCAGAACATTGGAGCTGGACTTATCAGATGATACAATTTATACCCATGTGACTTGTAGTGTTCCTCCCCTCCCCCCGCACCCTTTTCCCCAGTCCATCTTGTGGTACAATGTTAATCTTATCTGTGGTGGTCACTTATGGGCTAACAGATTAAGTAGAATCATTATTCTAGGGAATTCATAGGAGCCCAGGTTTGCAAACCAATTATTGCTTGGCTCAGGGCTTGAATGGCTGGGAGTTGAGCAGCTCAACTCAGGACTGAGCTTGCTCACGCATCCAAAGCCGCAGCTGCCTACACCCCCAAGCTGTAGGAAGTGGAATCTAGATCACCAGGGCCAGCCCTTGTCCAGCTTGTGGAACAGCCTGACTACAGTAGGGAGAATAGCTAGGTTGGTGCAGCAATCCAGGATTTGCCAATAATTTTCTTTACCCAGGAAGTGCTATTTGATATTCCCAGGCTGGTTTAGGAACTGTGGGCTGGTGTGATCAAAGGAGTCAGTGGGAGGGGAGGAAAGAGATAAGGTTCTCTAAGAAAATGGGTTAAAATCTGGTGTAAGCCTTGTGAGGAATTGTGATCTTGGGTATGTGCAAGCCTCAGGGCAAGAGGTAGGAACTAGAGACCCCTGGTCATGATGTTTGAACTGAGATCCGGGGGGCCTGGGGTTGGTGTCAAAGACAAAAGTGAGGAACAGGACAGGGGCATATGAGAGGCAGGCCAGAGGCATGTGAAAGGGGAAATGAAAATGGGGTTACTTATGTCAAGGAGTTTTTAAATGGAGCTGGGAAGCCATTAAGGAGATGGGTCTTACACATGTCCTCACTGGTAGAACCATGAAATTTTGAACATACCACAAGTAATCCAAGGACTCAGCCCAAAAACCTACAACTTGCTACATACAACAACAGACTTTCTAGACACAGCCTTAGCAGCCAATTATATTCAGTCTAGATTAGATTTCCTACTGCCAACACCAGTAAAAAAAATTCTTTGTAGATAACGTGTACAAGCCTTCCCTTTCTGCTTAAAAAAAAAACCCTGACTTTTGCTCCTTCATGGGGCACTATTTGGGTTGCTACCGAATCTTGTACCCTGAATTGCAATTCTTGGATCCCCAATTTTAGGTTGGCAGGCAAGTGGTGGCTGCTGGGGGCGGTGGGGGGGGGGGGGGGCTGTGCCTTGCTCTAGAGCACTCATCGGATCAGGTGTCACTCCTGCTTCCAAACCTTGAGTGCCTTGACTATCTTTGGGACGACCAGGACAAAGTCTGGTAACTTTGAACTGAATCTGGGTCTTGTATTGCAGGAGGCAGCAGCTGTGGAGAAACCACGCCACCCCCCTTGTGATCCCTCTGTGTTCTGAGAAAATGAGTGCAGAGAAGGATCAGCCTGCCCTTGCATGTTCCAGATAAAACCCACTGACTTGCTTGTTTTATAAAATCTCCAATTTCCTCCCTCTCTGCAACTGTCCTCACTGACAAAAGCTCTCCCTATTACAACAGCCCGAATAAAATCATCTCCTTAATTGTCTGATGCATTTTGTCTTTCACAAATCCAGACTCATTAGCATTTCACAGAAGGCCCTTCAGGGGTCTGACTCCTTCATGGTCTAACTCCACACTCCCTTCCCTCTTGCCACTCAAACAAATCTCGCACTCCAGCCTCACAGGCTACTTGAATGTTGCCATTAGCACCACATTTCCTTGGGTCTCTCTGTCTCTGCACATGCTATCCCAACTGGACAGAACTTCTTGCCCACTTTCTCTTCCCACCTAGTCCCGACTCATCCTTTAAGATGAAACTGAGCTTTCCCCTTTCTGTGGAAGCCGTTCTCAACCCCCTCCATAACGCATGGTATTTTATTGACCTGTGTCAGAGTGTTCACCATGCTAATTTGGGCATACTGTATCCTAACTCTCCCATTTACTTACCCTAAACAGATAAAACCCTATTAGACTCTGAGCTACACAGGGCCTGGGGAGAAGTCACTTAAATGCTGGAAAAAAATTTGATGAATGCTCATTGGTTCAGAGTGGACTGTCTATGATGATAACCACCTCTGTGCTATTAATGTGCAAACAAGCGTTACTGCTCTTCTGATTTGATTGATAGCACTCCTCCTTGCAGGCTGGAAGCCCTAATTAAACGTCAAAAGGGACTAAATTGCCAAGCATGAATTGTTTCTTAATTAAAGAGAGAGCAATTGAATTAAGTGATCTGGTAATTTTTTAAAATGACCATGCTGAATCCTTAGAATTACCCTCAGGTTCTTTCTTATCTAGGTTACAAATGAGAGCTGAGGGGTGGGCATTATACTGGCAAAAGCAGAGCCTGGAGAAGGAAACATTGGCACTGCCTAAATGAGTGAATCCCTCTCTGCATTTTTGGCCCTTACTACTTTTCTCTTTCACACTTCAGTTTACTCTTTCCAACTTTGAGTTATTACTACACAAGATATTCTTCTTTTTAATAATTCCTGCCATATCGATGTCCCATAATATCTTCATGTGGTTCATGTTTTGTTAATGCACACTAATGGCAAAGCAGATAGGACTTCCTTAACCAGTAATCAGTCTAAATTGTCATGAGCCAAGGATCACCTTGAAAATATATAACAAATTCTAGGGGCATCTGGCAGGCTGAGTTGGAGGAGCGTGATATTCTTGATCGCGGCATCGTGAGTCCGAGCCCCACATTGGGTGTAGAGATTACTTAAATAAACAGAAACTTAAAATATTCTAGCGTGCCGAGAAACCAGATCCACACTGAAGGAGCAGAAGAACTCAGAAAGGGCTCCTCTTTTGGATGCTAAAAATGGTCTTCCCCCTTGATTATCTGCTTTGTCTGAGCTGAAAAGCTTTATTTGAAATGACAGTTCAGGTCCTATCTAAAGCCAAGCAACTAGTCAGTTGCCGGGGGTGAACAGCGTGGCCCACCGCGGTACCGGTACCGGACTTCGGTGACACTGCGGGAGTTTCCAGTCTCAAGAGATGAAGAGCTTGTGACTATCCTGATCATTTCTGTGTTGAGTAGGAATTCCTGATTTTTCCCCCATATGTGCCTTAAACACTTCTGATTACTTGAACATCTTCCCTATTTTACTCTCCAACCATGTTACCCACTTCAGATGCACTGCTCTCGGGTCCTCCTTACGTCCCTTTACAAATAATGCAGCTAGAATTTGGAACTGACGTTTAGCAAGCACCTATTTTAAGGTAATTTATATGGCCTATCTCCATTAATCTTCATATCAACCTTGAGAGGTGGGTATCATGATCTCTATTTCACAGACATGAAAACTTTGCTGAACGTTACAGAGCTAGAGATTTCAACAGCCTGTTTGTTCACCCCTGCCCCATGGGGTCTCCGTGAATGTGCTGGAGTTTTTTTTTAGCAGTCCCATCACGGCTGAGTATCATGGCAGCTTTGTCTCGAGATCCCTATTGCTATATTCCTAGGGATAAAATCAGCTCAGCTATGCCCATGACTTCTTTTCAGTTTGGAATCACTATGACCATTGCATCCAGAGATGGCAAATAGGGTTCATCTGAATGTCAGTGCCAGACACAAGGCAGAAGCTGCCCGAAGCTCTGCATTGGGAGACAGTGGGAGGGCTTGGCAGGAAAGGATGATTAATTAGAAAGGTCTCCCCTGGGCTCTGGAGCAGGGAGTAGCGTGATGAGTGCCATGAGTTTGCCATGCTTATTGTAATCTTTTCCGGAAGTACTTAGGTGCTCATCATTTCCCAGTGAGCATTTACATGCTCTCTATTTTTTCCTTTTATTCATAACATAGCAGCATTGGGTTTCATATTACTACTTTGGTGACCCAAGTTTTAAATTTAAGTCCAATGTTGTGAAGGTGGTGGGGAAACTTTGTTATTTCTCTTCTTTACATAACCCAATCTTATCTACCTACTTAAGGTGATAGCAGATAAACCAATACAGGTACTTCACAGAAACAGCCCCTAGGACTAGTGCCTCCCTGACATTTTATAATCTGTTAAAAAAAAAAAATAAAATTCACAAAATATACAATAAGGCTTTGCCAATTTTTATACTTGTGATTGCTAAATCCAAAATTGTTTGTCTCTATCTCAACAAGTCTGATGTTAGATGGATCACATAATCCATTTGCAGTTTTAGAGATAAAATTTTTCTGAGTTTGAAGACCAGCTTGAGGGTTTAAAAACAACCTGGTTTGTCTTAAGAATTTCACTGTTTAACTTGTTGTCTAGATCTCAGTAAAAGTGATTTTAAAAATTTACCTATGTTTTTTAAAGCACCAAATAATCCTTTTTCTTCCTTCTCAAACTTATGTAGGTCCCAGATACCAGTTTGCATATAGACTTCTAACCAATATTTGGGGTCATATTTTCTAATATCCATAAAAAGAAAATGAAATCCTTTGCCCTGAAATGATTTTGTGTGTGTGTGTGTGTGTGTGTGTGTGTGTGTGTGTGTGTGTGTAAGTATAGAATATGTTTGGCAGGAAGGAAGTGAAAACATATGTATGAGGTTACAATTAAAATTCTTGTGTTTCTAGAGTATGGAAAGCAAAGTAATTTCTTTCCTACAAAAACTCTTACACTTAAGAGGATGAACTTCTATTTCAGTTTCAGTGGTCATTCATAATTACAATATGCTCTGCTTAGTATTTGCATACTGATTCTTGGTTTTAAAAAAAAAGTTGGTTCTAAAAACTAAAATTATCTGCTCCAAATTACGGTATTTTCTTTGAAAGTTTTGTCTTTTCTCAAGTACCCCAAGCAAAGGCAAATGAAATGAGAGCACAAGTCCTATGGCAGCCTCAAGAGAAAATTCATTTTAATTGCATTGATCTTCCTTCATAAGGTTAAATACAATTGTTCCCCAAGTTATATATCATTTTTATTGAGGTTAATGTTGAGTCAAGATCTAATTTCAGCAGCTTCTTAAAGTTATTTGAACTGTTTCTGCCAGCTACATGATGATACTTATTGTTCATTTGAAATTTCAATTCACAATGTCTTATTCTACTCATAAATAGTTCAATGTGCTTTTAATAAATTATGGTTCAAAATAGGAGTATGTGCTAGTTATGTAAAGAAACATCAAAAGACTTCCATTTCTGAACTTGGCAAAATTGATAGCATTACAACAAAACAAAACAAAAACTTGTAGCCCTGTAAGTTTGGAAAACATGGCCTCACATTCTTTAACCCGTTGAGAGGTGAAGTCAGTACCCCTCCCATTGGATTTGGGCAGGTTTGGAAAGCTGCAACCATAGAGCTCAGCGGAAGTGACATGAGATGATCTATGATGCTGGAACACAAAAGACCATGAAGATTTTTCGCAGGAAAACTTGACCTGGGTGCCCTAAGCCACACGTAAGGAGCTCAGCCACTTGGAGGGCACCGTGCTGGAGAGGCCCCATGTAAGTTTTCTAGCTGATAGCTCCAGTTGAGTCCAGCCTTGCTGCCCTCCTCATAGAGGTGTCAGATCTGAGTAAAGAAGCCTCCAGATGATTCTGGCTCCCAGTCCTTTAAGTTACCTCCAGCTATTCAAGCCTCCTCAACTGAGGACCCTGACCTCCTGGAACAGACAATCCATCCTCCCCGTGTCCTGACGTCCTCACTAACAGAACCCATCAGCACAATAAAACTGTGGCTATTTTATGCCCCTAAGTTTTGGAGTGGTTATTCAGCAATAGGTAAGTGAAGCATAACTTGGTACCCGAAAAAGGGATGCAATCATAATAAAATCAAAAACGTGGTATTTGGGGGCCAGGTAGCGGATGGAAGCCTCATGGACTTGGAGGACATGGGGTGAAATATGGAGGGAGATTGAGATGCTTTAGGGGAAGTTGGAGGAAAAGAAGGTCCTTATTAGTGGGAAGTTTGGTAACATTGTCACCTGTGATAACAGGGAAATGGAAGATACACCTAATGAACTCAGTGATCTAGCTGAAGCGGTTTCTGTGCAGAATATCAAAGGTCTCTCCTGGCTTCATTTCTGCCCATAATGAAATGTGAGAGAAGAAGCATGCATTAAAGAGTTTGGAAAAAGTGAAAAAGGCACAAGTGAGTTTTCCCAGCTAGTAAGGGGTTCTCAAACTAAGAAAAAAATCTCAGAGAATGGACCACATGCTAGTTGGTGTCAGGATAATGTGGTCTCAAGGAAAAGATGAAGCTTGGAGGTAGGACTTTTAAACTTGTGTTTAGGCCTCACAGACCTTTTTCAAACAAACAAAAATTTTCTAGGGTTCTTAAGTGTGTGCCTGACAGACACTCCCATTAAATGGAGACTTTGTGAGAGAGACAGATGAACGTAACTTGGTGTAACAAAGAACCTCAAGGTCATTGTTCCTTTGCAGCCTCAGAGGAGGCCCATAATAGAGAAAGACTTCCCAGGAGAGATTTCTGTGTATGTCTAATGAAATATATTATGAATGAATCAACAAGAAACATACTTTTTAAAGAAATTGTATCAACTTCGAACAAAAGGGAGAGAAATAGTATAAAATGAAATGAGGTCTTTGGACCCCTGGACTTCTAGGGGCAAGAAGCAAACTGAGAATACTTTTCAGATGCAGAAATTAGTTACTTATTTTGGGAAAGGAAGGGTGACGCCTAGGGTAAACCCAAGAACCCAGAGTGCGGAGTCTAGAGTCCTGGTGAGCCTTTTCCAGGAAGGCCCTGATCCAGAACGCAAAACCTCGGGCTGACTCATGTTAGAATTCCTAAGGACTGGTGACTGCTGTGTGCCTTCATGTTACCCCAACCCCCTTTTTAAAGATCTTTTATTTATTTAGAGGTGTGCATGTGTGCTTGGGGAGAGAGAGGGGCGGGGAGGGGGGAGGGACAAGCCGGCTCCAGGTTGAGCACAGAGCCTGACACAGGGCAGCTCATCTCACGACCCTGATATCATGATCTGAGCAGAAATCAAGAGTTGGCCGACTGAGCCACCCAGGCACCCTATTCTCTTTTTGATCTTGAGTATCTATTGCGGTAATTCTATGCCTGTCCTGGCCCTGAACGTTGATATAGAGGGGTACATTACTGGTCTCTTTAGTTCACTGGTCTTTCAATCCACTGAAATCCTATCTGAGCAACTTTACCCCGGGAGTCTCATCCACATCTGGACCTGATTTGGTTAACAAGATCCCAGTCCTCAAACCTGAACTTGATATTGTAGAAGGATGGGACTTTTGTGATTTTTTTTTTTCCCCCACAAAGTGAGTATATTTTGTGTGTGGGAGAAACGTAAATACTTGGGACCATTGAACCAATTGTGGTAGTTTTAAAACTGGACCATAAATTCTTTGACACTCCTAATCAAGAGGTGAGGTTCTATAGATTTCTATTCCCTGATACTACCCACTTATTTGTGTCTTTCTTCAGTTTCTTTCATCTATATCCTCTAGTTTCCAGTGCACAGATCTTTTACCTTATTGGTTAAAAAATTTATTCTAAGTATTTTATTGTTTTTGATGCTATTATAAATGAGATGGTTTTCTTTTTTCTTTTTCTGTTAATCTGTCAAGGTAAAAAAGACTGATTTTTGTATATGGATTTTGTATCATGTAACTTTTAAAAAACATTTTAATTTAAATTAAATTAATTAACATATAATGTATTATTAGTTTCAGAAGTAGAGTTCAATGATTCATCAGTCTTATATAATACCCAGTGCTTACACCCAGCCACCCCATTCCCCCACCCCCACCCCCTCCAGCAACTCTCAGTCTGTTTCCTATGATTAAGAGTCTCTTATGGTTTATCTCCCTCTCTGGTTTCATCTTGTTTGATTTTTTTTCCTCTCTTCCCCTATGATCCTCTGCCTTGTTTCTTAAGTTCCACATATCAGTGAGATCAAATGATAATTGTCTTTCTCTGACTGACATTTCACTTAGCATAATACCCTCTAGTTCCAACCACATCACTGCAAATGGCAAGATTTCATTTTTGATGGTTGTGTAATATTCCATTGTGTATATATACCACATTGTCTTTGTCCATATTTATTGTGAGAGCGTGTGCATGCAAGCATAAGCATGTGCACAGGAAGGAGGCGCAGAGGGAGAGGGAGATAGAGAATCTTAAGAAGACCCCATGCTGAGCAAGCAGACCCCGTGCTGAGTGAGAAGCCCGAAATGGGGCTTGATCTCACAACCCCAAGATCACAACCCTGAGATCACAAACTGAGCCAAAATGAAGAATTGGATGCTTTAACTGACTGGGCAACCAGGTGCTCCATGGATCATGTAACTCTACTGAATTTGTTTATTCTAAGAGTTTTTTTGGCGGTCTTTAGGATTTTTTATTTATAAAATTATGTCATATGCAAATACAGATAATTTTAGTTCTTCCTTTCTGATTTGGATGCCTGTTATTTTTTCTTGCTTGATTGGTCTAGCTAGGGCTTCCACTACTATATTGAATGGGAGTGGTAGGAGAGAGCATCCTTTGTCTTGTTCTGATCTTAGAGGAAAAGCTTTTAACCTTTCACTGTTGCTATGTATGCTAGTATTATGCTAGCTGTGAGCTGGTCATGTATGGATGGAATCTCACTTAGGTTCACAGCTAGCATGGAATGAACCATGCAAGGTTCATTCCTTGCATACCCAATATGTTGAGAATTTTTATCATGAGTAGATGTTCAATATTGTCAAATGATTTTTCTGTATCTATTGAGTTGATTATGTGATTTTTATCTTTAATTCTATTAATGTGATGTATCACATTTATTGATTTGTGCATGTTGAACCATCTTTGTATCCCAGGGATGAATCCCACCTGATCATGGGGTATGATCCTTTTAATGTGCTATTAAATTTCATTTGCTAGTCTTCAGTTGAGACTTTCTACAGCAGTATTCATCAGATATACCTGTAATGTTTTCTTCTTGTAGTGTCCTTATCTCGTTTTGGCAGGAAAATGCAGGCCTCATAGGAGTGCTCCCTTTCTTTGATTTTTTGGTAAGACTTTGGGAAATACTGGAGTTAATTCTATAAATATTTGGTAGAATTCACCAGTGAAACAGTCTGTTCCTGGGTATCCTTCAATGATTGGCTTATTTCACTTAACGTCCTCAAGGTCACCTATATGATATGACAGGATTTCCTTCTTTTTTTATAGCTGAATAATATCCCATTGTGTGTATATACCACACGATTCCACTTAGGAGTTTTCTAAAATAGTCAAACTCAGAGAAACAAAGTAGAATGGTGGTTGCCAGGGGCCAGGAGGAGGAAGAAATGGGGATTTGCTGTTCAATGGGTATGGAGTTGGAGCCACATAAGATTAAAAGTTCTAGAGCTCTGCTATACAACATTAGGTTTATATATTGTCCTGTACACTTAAAAATTTAAGAGGGTAGATCTCCTGTTATGTATATTTTACCACAATAAAAATAAACACGTAACTAAATAGAATCACTACCTTAAAAAAAAAAAATGCAGGGCACCTGGGTGGTACAGTCAGGTAAGCGTCTGACTCTTGGTTTCGGCTCAGGTCCTGATCTCAGGGTCGGTGATCTCAGGGTCTTGAGATTGATCCCCACGTTGGGCTTTGTGCTCAGTGCCCAGTCTGCTTAAGATGGTCTCTCCCCCTGCCCCTCCACTCTGTGTGTGCACTCTCTCTAATAAATAAATAAATAAATCTTTAAAACAAAGCATGGTTAAGGCACTCTAAGCTGCATATATGTCTGGAATTGAGGTAAGTAGTAGTATCTCCTTTAAGATGTGCTCAATTGTCGAGGATACTCTGATCCGCTCAGAGCACACTGGAATCTCGCTTAGGTTCTGAGCACACTGCAGAGGAGAATGCTATGGCCAGCCTCGGAGTAGTAAGGGATCCTGAAGGCATGAGTCACAGAAGGTTGGGAGGAATGTGTAGTCTGGTACAGAACAGATTAAGCTGTATTCAAACACATGAAACGTCCTTGAGCAGGGAGACTTGTTTTCCAAAGACTTAGCCTTCAGAGGGCTAATGTTGCAGTAAGAAAGTATTTGGCTTTGCCAAGGGGCCCCAGAGCTCCTCAGCAAGACCATACAGTGTCTCCTAGGGGGTGAGGCAAGTCAGGTAGCTGTTGGGCGGCCATCTGCTTGGGGAAGTCAGAGGACAGCCCCTTCCAGCTCTGAAACTCATTGACTCAATGACAGTACTTATCAGTTAAATTAACAAATGCTTCTGGTAGGCACTGAAGTTTCAACAAGGACTCCCTCTATTTATTTTCTGCTACATGATAACTATTAGCTATGACTCAGAACTTGGGAAAAATGTTTAAACCTTCTTCAGAGACCTCTGTGTGAGCACTGACATGGTGTCCTAACACTCTGGCTTTCTGGCCTCGGCGGCAGGGGCCATGTCACCTCCTGCTTGGAGAAGCAGGTTCTTGCGTCTGTGAATCACGGAAGTCCTCTTCAAACCAGCATAAGAAAAATGTGCAATTTATCTTAAGTTTCAACAGAGCTATTCCATAACAGCCAAGGGCAAGAAGTATAGTCGAGTGTGAAGGAATTCATCCTGGGAAAGCCATCAGGCAGCCACTGTTTCTCCCTATGTCTTTGTTTCTCTCAGTCTCCGTGGCCACGTGGTCTTTTTACACCCTTAGTCCATTAGCTTCATTTTCCTCTCTGTAGATGAGCGTTCTCAGCTTTTCCCCCATGCAAAGCTGTCTCACAGGTCTACCTGCAGGCTTAGAGACCTTTTCAAATTCCTGGCACAGTCTTGGTCTTGATTGGCTGGTTTGGATCAGGTGTCCACACCTGCCCTGGGTGGTTGTTGGTCAGTGACAGGGGCTAGAAATGGGAGGTTTCTCTCTCTTTAGAGAGGGCAAATCTCAGAGAGAGGGAGCAGTTACCTCAAGGCATTACTGAGGTGACCAAGTGATAGAAAGTTTTATCACAGTACTTGGTACAGAGGAATTTATAAATAAATATTGGATTTAGCTGAACTACAAATACAGAGAACAAAAAAGTTGAGATAGAATTTTGCATGGGAGTGAATTATAGGTTCATATACTTGCTCACAGAGTTCAAATTTGTCTCAACAGAGTTGCAATTCATAATATCACAAACCTCCAAGATCACTATTAATAAGCCAAGATAGTTATTTCTAAACTCAGTAGTGTCAGAAATCTATTATAATTATATGTCTCTTTGAAACATCCCACTACTAAAAATTGCAAAGAAAAACAAAAAGGCCAAGAGTTCAGTATTTAATTCCTAAGATATAATATTGATCGTGGCCAAATAAGACAGACCTATGCCACTTGGACATTTCAAATTTGTTTCCACATAATGACCAAACTAATAATTTAAAAGCGGCAGGAAGAATTGTTGGATATATTACATCTTTGAAGTGCTTTTTGGAAAGTATTAGGTAAACTTTGATATTTTACTTAAAATCATCCGTCACTTCTAGTGAAACTTCCATTGGGAATATCAAAACTATCCCAATGGAGTTAAAATAGGCTCAAAGACTGAGAAAATTGCTTTACGAGAAAATATAATCTATGGAGCTGTAAGCTCTGAGTTGGTGTGATTTTATATGACAAAGCCAATTATAGGCATATCCACTCTCTACTTACTGAGAGCTAATTTAAGCTAACATTATTTCATATAATATTCCTTGGGAACTAAATCCTTTGCTTCTTAGATACATAAAACTCTTTCTGACTTCAAAGGTAGTTTTGCCTACCTTAGAAACTAGATCATGTTTCTAGACATATTACCCTTATATGATCTCCCTTTTGTCTTGACTTCTTTTTAGTACCTTGATGCCTGGAAATTTTGATGGACTATATATTCATGGATGGGTGCAGCTCCCATGTTAGTCTGCATTAATGTCTCTCCCATTTGCCTCAATGGCCTAAATAGCATTTAAGAAAAGTTCTGTTGGCATACTCCTGAGAAATGGCACATTTTTAATAGACATAATTTAAAAAATATATCCACATGTACTTAAAACACTAAAGGATGTGCTGTATAAGAAAATAAATAGTCCACAGCAGTGGCAGGATGAACAGACATGTGTTCTGTTTTCGCTCTATTGCACCAGTAAAGCTCTTTGAAATGCATGTATGGGTCAGTAAGGGGGCAGAGATACTATAGTAAGGGGTTGAATCTCACCAATTATTTGATACTTTAAAAAAATGAATGAAATACAGCCCATTGGCTCTTGAAATTCTTTTCAAATGGAAATGTATCATTAGTCTTCTTTACTTCTGTGAAGTAAAAAAAAAAAACTGGCTTTGTCAAGTCAAGGCTTTCATTCATTCAACAGATATATGCAAATTGATATTTTAGATGAAGATGTCTCAACTAAAGGTCAAGACAATGTCCCAAACTAAAATTTGTTTCAAAGGGCAAAGAGGAACTCCAGACTCATTTGTTTTTATCAATATTTTGCTGCCCCCGCAGTGCACACGTCCTAATCAGATTCAGTCCAAGCAGAGAAGCCTGACAACAGCTCCCTGATGTGTAATGGTCCCCAGTTCTAGAGTCAAGATAGATTCATGTGACAAACATGGTCTGTTTCCCTCCTTGCTGTCAGTCATCATTTTATTCCAGTTTGGGAAAGTAATGCCAAACTCAGTTATTTGTTTCCTTAATTAATTGAGATTATGTGATCATAACTAAGATTTTGGCAGCAGCGGCTAGAACAGACTTATTAATGATGATCAATTATGACCAGGTGGACTTTCTGACAGCTGATTTTTACCTGACAATATGTGTAAAGCCTTTAATTAGATAAATATAGCTAACAAGCTGACCTCACCATCTGCTGTCATTTCTCTTCCTGGGTAGAACATTTCATTCATTGCATATGAAATATTCACCCTGTTCTGTGCAGGCTCTCACAGCCCGCCCTGCCCAGAGCCTACAGTCCATCCATCAGTATAGGCAGTGGTTGAGTGCCTCTCAACCTATTTGTAGCCTCATGACCAGGAAACGATTTTCCAAAGCTCGTTGGTGAGGATGTAAACGATTCTATTCTTGCTCCAAACCAAAGTGGGTAAGTTAGGCCCCTTTCCCTTTTGTGCAGTTAATAGACAGCTTCACGTCCAAGCGTCCTCAGGCTGGAAGGCTGGCTTTGCTGGGACGGCTGGTGGCAGGCAGCGGTGGTGACATGGTCTAATAATGGCAGAAGTACGAGCGCACACAGCAGAGCTGCCATACCCCACTCCGGTCCTCTTCTGGCCTGAGGTGTTCCTTTCCGCAGCAGTGGGGTGTATGGGTGGGACCGGCTCACAGGTGAGCACTTCTCCCCTCTGCCCCGGAGTCGCCTACTCTCCCGTACGCGAGCTTGCTCAGAGCTCCTGCGGGATCAGCTGAGGCTCTTTGGCAAGACATGGAAGTTCCCCTTCTCCCTCTGCCTCATCTTGCTTCCCTCCCTCCTCACGGTGTTGTTCCTGTGCTCCCCGAGAAAAGCCCTGCACCCAGATCTCTTTCCCACAGTGTGCTCCCGGACACCAGGCTATACCATACACTTATGTCACAAGAGCTTGCTTGCAGACAAATATCGGACTTGGTCCAGGCTGAATTTTTGCCTTAAAACTTCACATATCTTTGTGTCTTCCCCAGGGGTAAGAGAGATGGTGGCTTTATCATGCACTTTAGTACGGAAGACCATATACTGCTGGCTGCACCTTATCTGGGTTATTCACCTATATTCTCTCAATGCATACTGTCATATCAGATACAATTAAAACACTCATGCATTCAGTCAAGGATTTTATAAGCTTAAATTGACCTTGGAATGCCTTCTGTCCACATCTTGTCCATTCCTATGGAGTATCCCTCTGTTTTCCCTCTCCTATGATCACCTACTCTAACTCCTAGAAATGCCACTAAGCTATAGTTTTGTTCCTAATATAGTTTGTGTACATATAGTTTGTACAAATAGTGTGCTTTAAGAGTTTGGTTTTGGACAAGCTAAATCTGAGATATTTAATAAATAATCAGAGATAATAAGTAGTCTATTTGACAGAGCAATCTTGGGATGCCTGGGTGGCTCAGCTGGTAGTGTCCTACTCTTGATTTCAGCTCAAGTCATGATCTCAGGGTTGTGAGATTGAGCCCTGCGTCGGGCTCCATACTGGGTGTGGAGCTGCCTTAAGATTTTCTCTCTCCCTCTCTCTCTGCCCCTTGCCCCCCCCACCCCCCCCCCCGCCCGTGCTCCCTCTCTCTCTCTCTCCCCCCCCCCCCCTTTAAAAAAAAATGATAGAACAATCTTGAACTCAGGAGAAATGTGGGGGTTAGCATAAAACTCCCATATAAAACCATGGGAAAGGAGTGAGGTTATGAGGAGTGAGGGAGAATGGGAAGAGAGAGAAGAGGGTTTAGGATGAGCTTGGAAATTCATTCTAGAGGCGTGGCAGAGGATGCAAGGTCTGCAAAGGAGACTAAGAAAGATCAGCCAGCATGAGAACAAACAAGGAGAGTGTTATATTCTGGGTGCCAAAGTGCATCAAGAGGGACAGGGTGGTCAATTAGGGCTTTTTAAAAAATAATAGCTTTTTTGAGATATAAGTCACATACCATAAACTTTGCCCTTTTAAAATAAACAGTTCAGAGACTTGAGCATCCATTACTACTATCTCATTCCAAAATATTTTTATCTTCCCAAAATAGAAACCCCATGTCCACTATCAGTCACTCTTTATTTTTCCTTCCCCCAGCCTCTGACAACCACTGATCTCATTTTATCTCTATGAATTTGTGTATTCTGGATATTTCACATAAATAGAATCCTATAATATGTGGTCCTTTGTGAATGACTTCTTTCATTTATGCTTTCAAAATTTATCATATTGTAGCATTATAATTACTTTATTCCTAAATAATAATCTATCACATAGATATACTACATTGTTTCTGTTATTCATCAGTTGATGAACACTTGGGCTGCTTTGCTTTTTGGATATTATGAATAATGCTGCTATGAACGTTGATATATAAGTTTCTGTGTGGATGTATGTTTTCAGTTCTCTTGGGTATATACCTGGGAGTAGAATTGTTGGGTCATCATGTAATTGTATTAAGTGTCTGAGGAGCTATCAGACTATTTTCAAGGTGGTTTCACTATTTCACATTCCCACTAGCAGCAATGAGTGAGGGTTCCATTTTCTCCACATCTTCACCAACATTTGATATTATCCATCTTTTTTGATTATGGTTATCCTAGGTGGTATCCAGTGGTATTCCATTGTGGTTTGATTTGCATTTCTCTGAAAACTAATGATATTGGGTATCTTTTCCTGTGCTTATTGGCCATTTTTAAATTTTCTTTGGAGAACTGTCTGTTGAAATCCTTTGCCAGTTCAACTGGATTATTTGTCTTTTATTATTGAGTCGTAGCAGTTCTTTATGTTCTGGTTATAAGTCTCTTACCAGATGATTTGCAAATATTTTCTCTCATTCTGTGTCTTTCTGCTTTCTTAGTTGTGCCCTTGGAAGCACTAAAGTGTTAAATTTTAGTGAAGGCCATGTAACCTATGTTTAGTTTTGTTGCTTGTTCTTTTGTTATCACGGTCAACTGTGCTTTGAGTGCTGGGAGAGATGGGGTAAAGTGAAGACAGAGAAATACCCACAGGCTTGGCAACAAGGAAGTCATTTGTGACCTTGGAAGAAGGTTTATAAAATGTTGGGGTTGGACTCCTGCTGCTGGAGTAAATTGTGAGGGACTAAGAAGACCACCTAAGGCACCTCCTGGTCCTGAGGCACATGGGGTATATAAGAAAGAAAACATCCTCTAGTTGAGAGGGCAGCAACTTGTAGGGGAGGGGTCCTCAGAGGTGTCAGATTTTAGTTAAGGGAGTCAAGGGGCTGTTCAGGAAAGGGGTTAAAGTCATAGAATTGTTGTTGATCAGTATTTGAAAGTTAGAGAACGCACAGAGGAGGGTTAGGAGGCTGACGTATGATTAGTATATTGGACGACTTTGGGGGGAATTCCGGAGTGAATTCTAATTGATCCTTTGTCTTCACACCACTAGAACAAGACTCAAAATCCTGAGGTGATGAATCCAGCTAGAGACCTCTGGCTGCCAGGCAGCAGAGGAAGATGCTAGCGCTCTTGGCCTCTACAGTGGGAGACTGAGTCCTGCCTCCCACCAAAACTACCCACTGTGGAGGCTTCCCCTAACTGAAAATGGGGGTTAAATTCTGGGTTTTTATTCCTCTCAAAAGACAAAAGTCTGCTACATAGACTATTTGTTAAATTTTTGTGTCTTTTTTAAAAGAATGTTTTAGATAAAATCCTCTGGGCTAGGTGACAGAGATTCAATATCAAGTCAAATTCACATATAAATATCTGATTTGCTGTCACTTTTAACTGTATGTTTGGTCTAGATGGTTTGAGGTATGAATTCTATCAGCCTGGATTTTTTTTTTTTGAAAGTATAATCTTCAGAACTATTTTTAAGGCATCCTATATTCCTAGAGCTAAAGTATTCTCAACACATGCACATCCACACACACAAAGAAGACTCATTGAAAATAATCTTTCCGGTATATGTAAAAATATGCTAAGTGTCTGCTTTGATTTATCCTATTCACTTATGGCTGCTTAGTGCAGTACAAATATCCAACAAGGAGCCCCTGGCAAACATGGCTTAATTTTACTTGCATCAATCTCTAAATTCCACATGTGTTGGTTGGGGTTCAGTTTAAGTTGCTTAAGTACCATGGATGAAATTTGATAGAAGTTTTATTTTTTCTCCCCACATAATAATCCACGTTCCAGGATAGGTCAATGGCTCGGATCCATGACCAGTAATCTTTGCTCTGAATGTGTGGATTCCATTCCTAGACCCACGGCCACTGCTACGGTGCTTCCCGTTTCCAACTGGCAGTGAAGGGAAAAGGCTGTGGTCCAGGGTAAGCAGCTTGTCTTTTTATTAGAGCTGCCCCAGATTTTGCATACGTCACTTAGGATCACATCCCATTGGCCTGACTATAGTCACATGGCCACTCTTAGCTACAAGGGGAGTCAAGGAAATGTCTTTGCTCTGAGCCCAGCTAAAATAAATGAGTTCTAGTACTAAAGGAAGGAAATAATGGATCCTAGGGGTGAAGCACTGTCCACCAAATTAGGGAACAGCTAATGTGTGAAAGTCTTAGAGTTTTTCCATGATGACTTCTGTTCTTGTTGCAATGCAGTTTGAAGAGGGATGTCCTATTTAACAAGGACTCTCTTCCTGTTACGCAGCACATGGGAGGAAAGAGTGTGGGAACTATGTGAGCTGCTAACTTAAGCCTAGCCATGCCCTGGTCTGTGACTTTGAGTAAATGACTTGACTTTTCTGTGCTTTCATTTCTCCATAAAGATGAGAGGGATGAAAAGTGTCTGTGTTACAGCAAGCACTCACTTATGTTAGTTTGTATTCTAGCAGCCATGGAGGGTAATTAACGGCTTTTGGCCAGTATTTTTTTTTTAAGATTTTATTTATTCATCTTTCAGAGAGAGAGCGCAAGCAGGGGGAGCGGCAGGCAGAGGGAGAAGCAGGCTCCCTGCTGAGCAAGGAGCCTGATGTGGGACTCGATCCCAGGACCCTGGGATCATGACCCGAGCTGAAGGCAGAAGCTTAATTGACTGAGCCACCCAGGTGTCCCTTGACCAATATTTTTAATAGTGAAAATATCCTGAAATTGTTTGTATTGTTCTAATATGGATTGTACTTTTTTTTTCAAAGAGCAACCATGACCCAGCTTGATTGGCTTCATCTTCTGTCATGTTTCCAACGTCATCCCTTACTCCTCCCCAAAGTTCCCTTCTGTTCCCAACTCTTTGCTGTTTCCTGTTTTGGCTCATTCTGCTTCTTCCTTCCAAAGCCCTAACACACAATTCATGTTCAGAATTTCCTTAAACATTTATCCCAAATCCTGCACGCCGCCCCCCGCCCCCACCCCAGGCAACTCTTGTCCACTCCTACTGCTCCCATGCTTTGAGCCTCCTGTATTTCTGGATGCTCGTTCTGTCAGCCAGTTGAGGGGACACTCTAGTCTCTCTGGCAGACACTTAATTGCCTCTTGACCGACCATTGCCCTTTTTTGCTTGCTGTTAGAAATCCAGTTGTATTCAAGGCAGCAATATGCTTAGCCCCAGGTAAATATGTTTCCTTTTCCTGCCTACATTGCAGCTAGGAAGAGCTATGCGACATGGCTCTGGCTAGTAGAGATGTACTGGTGTCTCTGTAGGACTTCAGGAAAGCTTTTTCTTGTACTAATAAAAGAGGAAGAAATGTTAGTGCCCCTTTTTCTTCCTTTTTTTTTTTCTTCCTTTTTTACCATCTGTGTATGTGATGTTTGAAGCTATAGCAGTCATCTTGTGCCCATGAGGCAACACTCAGGAAAAAGAAACCAACTCTACTAAGGAGGATGGTGTAATAGAAATATAGAAAGAGCCCAAGTCCCAATCAGTATCATCAGAAAGCTGAACCCTTATCCCCAACCACCTTACTCTACTTTTCTTATTTTTGCCTTCTCCCCCTACATTTGATAAATCCACCAATGCTACATATATTTCCCACGCTCCCTTCCTATCTCAGGTAAAACTGTGTCCTCTTCAGTTCCACAGTTAATAATATTGGAGGCAGAAAATAATTATTAAAATTTACATCTGCTCTACCTCTCCCCTCCAGACATCAGACTTTACCAATTAACCTGGCCTGGTCTGGGGCAGCCCGGAACTCTGCATGGGGCTCTGGAATTGTGTCCTCAATGTACCAGCTTCTTGCTCATCTGAGATGTGGTATCCCATAGATGGCATGGGCTTCGGAATTGCTCTCCGATACAGATCACTTCTCCTCTTACCTGTTCTAGTCTATTAAAGGGCTCCTAAGCCCAAGTCCTCCATGTAAATGTCAGTTGACAGAATTAAGCTTCTCTCTGCTCCCTACTTTAACTCAACGGTAGGATTCTGCTGGGCATTTGCTGCCCCGACCTTAGTCTAGAGGCTGGCATTCTGCTCTTCTTGAGAAGACTTCGGAGACACCAGCGGAACTGCCTGCTAGGCTCCTGAGCCTTCCTTACCCTCTGGTTGCCCCTTAGAGTTCCCTTGCCCTCCTGTGATGACCCTTTTCTGCTCACCCTGAGCTTGCTGCATGGATATATCATGCCTAAGCCATGATTGGAGATGCCTAGAAGATTTGGGCCTGGTGTTCTTCTTGGTCCAGATTATGCTCAGCTGTTAGTCCCTACTGGCAATCAGCAACTCCAGCCGCAGGTCTGACCTGGTAGGTGGGTCCAGTGCCATGCCAGTCCTGCTTGCCTGGTCTCCTTACCAGAAAGCTGTCACATCTCAGCCATAAACCCTTCGGTAACTTGATAACAGTTCTAGTTACTTGGGGTTTGGGATTTGTCCTTTTCACAATACAATTGAAGCCCTGAGGGTTAGCGAGTTCTCCTTTTAAAATTAAAAAAAAAAAAAAAAAAAAAAAAAGAACTCTGAAAGGGTATTTATGAACATATAATAGGTGCATAATAATGGTGAATGAATGGATAATGAGTCACTGAGGCCAGGGAAACCCATAGGTCAGAATAACAATAGTGCTTTCTTTTCATAGTCTGTCTTCTGAGCAGCTTCAGGGAGTTTGGCCTGGTTGTAATTGATAAGGAAAATAGGAGTCTTTAATTCTTTCCAGTGCTGTCTTGTCTAATTAACACTACAATTTATAGCCAGTGGTTACATGAAAAAAAAAAAATGTTATCTTGGCATTTATGCTAGTAATTCCAAATGTGACACAAATGACCCAGACACTGCTCATGGTAGAAAGTACGAAAAAGGCTTAATGTAAAACCCAACCTTTCAGGCCTTTGGTGACTACCTCTGCCCCTCAGGATCCACTCACACCTGACCGGCACCACAACCTACTTTTAACCCATGGGTCTGGTTCACCAGCTGTTGCTTGGATCATTATATTTGATGCGGTTCCCAAGGCCATGGAACTAAGCTTCTCTGGACTTTTTTTTTTTTTTTTAACTAGGGAGAGGCAACATTTCCATCTTCTCATTGATGTTTTTAATGGGATGCCAACATTTTGGGTGGTCATATTTGAAGTGATGACTAGTCAATGAAAAAATGCTATAGCATGAAGAAAAGCATGAGAAAAGGTACCAAAAAATGACAAACGGCCATGTTTATAGTGCGGGTCAGTGAGTGAGCCATAGTAATTACATATATGTTAGTCTACAAATAATGTAACAGCTTAAATAATAAAATGTATGTATGTGTGTGTATATGTACATGTGCATCTCTCTCTCTCTCACGCACACATGCCAGGGAAGACTGCGTCGAGCCCAGTATAGCTATCTACATTACAGAGAACATAGGATTATATACAGCCCTCTGTTTTGATTTCTGACTTTCACTTCCCCTCGACACAAACCACCCACTTCCACTGCAGCCTCTAAACTGCTCATCCCTTAAAACTGCTCAGAAATGACAATCACTAATACCCAACTCTTGGCCCACCATCCTCTCTTTCCAGTTCTCATGCTTCCCACATCCCCTTTGGCTTTGTCCAAACCTCCAGTCACCTTCCAAGTCTATCAGAAACCCACAAGTTTTGACTTGCCTTCCTGCCTGACCTAGCCCAGTGGCCTGTCACTTTCCATGTGTCTTTGGGCCCTGGTCCTTCATGCCCTGCTAGTCCTCAACTCGAATGAACCAGGATGAAGGCAACTTTCCCCTGCCTTCCTGGGAGCTCACCCTTGGCCACTGAATGCTCTTGGAGAAAGTCATAAAGCTGCACCAATTGATGTCATCACAAATTTGTGATCTCCACACTGCCCACTAATACTTAAATGTGTTGAGACATCACCAACTCCAACAAATTTGGCCAAAACTTGAGAACGATCCTCAGGCCTACTTTACCAGCTCACTGTCCTTACTCTCAGAAAATAATTCTTCTTCCACTACATGAGTAAAACAGGGCACTGGGAGTGAACTCCTTAAAATCCCACTACATCCCTAAAAATGCTGGTTTATATTCAACCCCAGGAGCCCTGGAGGCATAGGCATCCTTCTTCCTGTTCAAGGAAAAATCCCTCTTCTGTCCACTGGATCCCGTTCCCATGCTCAGGAACATCTTCCTCTACCCCATAGACCAACTCTTTTTCTCCCAGATGCATTCTATTATTTCTAGTGCAGATAGATCTCTTATATTTGTCCTTCCTCTTTCTCTGTATCTCTGCCTTTCTTCAGGTTGCCTTTAGTGCAAACCCATAGGAACGCCTGGCTGATTCTTCTAGTCCATCCTCCTCACCACTGTCAGTAATCTTATAGCAATCTTTCTAAAATGTAAGTCTTGAACATGCCTTCCTTCCACTTTAAATCCTTTAGAGGTTTCTTACCACGACTAGGAAAAAGTTCCAACTCCCTGGCGTGGTAAATTGTGCACTTCATAACCTGCCTGCCGCCTCAGCAATGTGTCTCTACTGTCTGCCATCTAATGTTCCTGCAGTCAGAGCCCTCTTACCATCCCCTAAACATCACTGGCTCCTGGGTCCGGCTTGTGGAGGTCTCTCTGCCTGGAGGTCTTGTCCCTGTCATTCTTGGTTCTTCCTCAAGTCCTTGATCAAGGGCTACCACTTCTGTGGACCTTCTCTACCCACTTCACCCCATTACCCCTCATCCGAGGTTAAATGCCTTAGCACCACCATAGTATGCTCCTCATGATTCTTTTATACTCCTTATCATGCCTTATTATTTATTTGGCTATTTATCTCTTTACTTACAGAAATAAATTAATCATAAGAAAAATCGAAAATAACACATAAGCAAACCGCCCCCCAAACCAAACCTATAATCCCCCAGATTTAATCAATACTAACCTTCTGGCATATATTCTAGAATATCTTTCTAAGTATATATATATATGAGTATATAATTATTTGATAATGAGTTTATACTATACATGCTATTTTATACCATAAAATGTTTTAGCAGTGTTGTAAATATCTTTCCATGTCAATAAATAGGCATATACATCAAACCTTTTAAAAGCCATTGAGGGTTACAATGTATGGATATTTTATTCCATTCCCTGTTCGTGGCCATTCAGAATATTTTAAATTTTGCATTATTAGAAACAATGTTAAAATGATTATACATAAATGTGCACATTTCTATTAGGGATAGTTTTTGGAATAAGTTTTTATTTTTCTTAAGATTTTATTATTTGAGAGTGCATGAGTCGGGGAAGGGGCAGAGGGAGAAGCAGACTCCCTGCTGAGCAGGGAGCCCAACAAAGGGCTTGATCCCTGGACCCTGAGATCTTGACCTGAGCCAAAGATAGACACTTAACCAACTGAGCCACCCACGTGCCCCTTTATTTTTATTTTTTAAAGATTTATTTATTTGAGAGAGAGAGCTGGGGAAGTGGCAGAGGGAGAGAACCTTTCAAGCAGACTCCCCACTGAGCAAGGAGCCCAACACAGGGCTTGATCCCACAACCCATGAGATCATGACCTGAGCAGAAACCAAGGCAGACACTTAACTGACTAAGCCACCCAGGTACCCCTGGAATAAGTTTTTAGAAGTACAACTTCTGGGTCAAGAGGAGTGTTGAGACATACTTTGCCCAATAGCAGAATCACCTGTGTTTAAATGCTTGTCTATTTCTCTTTCTTCTCATATTAGTCTGGAGCCTCTTTCAAGGTAGAAACATTGTCCTGTTAGTTTCTATGTCCCCAGGACCACATTTGGAGTATTACCCCCTCATATCATAGTCAAGCATGTCATAGATTTCATGCCATTTACCTGATTGCTATTTTCCAAAAATAAGGAAACCCAAAACAGGGCTTCAGGATCGTCAGTCCCAGACAAACTTAGTTCCAGTGTTTTCAGGAAAGTCAACCTAACAGCATGATAAGCACAGTGTTTGAACCTATGTGTTGAATGGGATATATACCATAGGAAGTCAGCATTTATGGGCTATGCCACTAATTTCGTGATGAATCACTTATTCATGTCCATAATGGCATTTCTTGTGATGTTATTCACCAGCTAATATACATATCTTCATTTTTTCTCAATTAAGAACAAATTCCTGGAACATAGGGACAATTACATTTCTTTACCTATAAATTTGTGTTCTAAGTAGGCCCTAAATAAATGTTTTTTAATGACCCAAATAAATCTAGTCTTGGTAAACTACGAAAGGGAGGGACAGGGACTTGTTCTGCTAATGTTATCAGCCCCTGATAAAGGGCCAGGTAAGAGAATTAGCCACCTCCGCACACTCCTTACAGACAGTTGAAGGTGACGGCTCCGTGTCCTGTGTCACTCACGGGTGACCGACGGGATAGTCTTGGCTGAGGCAGCCAGTGGGCGTAGCTAACCGGTAAGAGGCCAAAGACGATTTCAGCGCCTCAACTAAATGCCCTTTTGCTGTTGCCACCCAGCCCCCACCCTTCACCCGTGCGTTCCTTTCCTCACTGTGTTTCTAATATTTTATGTATCTAACTTGAACAAATTGTCTGAATAACATGCAGCCTTCTACCTGGTTAAAGAATGTAGGAATATTCTTTAAAAGCCAGTAACAGGAATATGGAAGAAAAGAAAATGAGTTTCTGGGAGCCATTACCCACTCCTCAGCTTGTTCAGGTTCTGTCGACTTGAATTCTACAGCAATCAAACACTCAAGGCTCAAGGTTCAAAATGAACTCCAGGGCTTTAGCCTTAAAAAGTTTGTGAAATCACAGCTAAGCATGGTGGAGGTAGAGAAGGAGGAGTAAAACAGGTTGAAATGTACTAAATTACAAAAGATGATTAAGTAATTGCATCCTACTAAATACTGGAGGCCAGGGTGGTAACTGCTCCACTCATTCCTCTAAAATGGTTTGACTCTTGCATCGAAGAGTATCACTCTAGTTTCTGTAATTGTCCCATCTCATTTCCTTGAGTACTGGACGGCCCTGGGCCTCAGTCCCCCACCCACACCATGCACCAGCCAGAGGTGGGGCTGCTGCCTCTACTTCTTTTCTTCTGCTTCCCAGACTTGGGGGTTTCATGAAACAGGACAAGGGTGGGGGGGGGGAAGGGGAGGTGGAAGAGAGGTGTAAGGTTGTTTTACTTGTGCAAGTAAAGATCCTAGAGATGGGGATGCTTGGGTGGCTCAGCTGTTAAGCGTCTGCCTTTGGCTCAGGTCATGATCCCAGGTTCCCGGGATTGAGTCCCGCTTCAGGCTCCCTGCTCTGTGGGGAGTCTGCTTCTCTCTCTCCCTGCTCATGTTCTCTCTCTCTCTAATAAATAAATAAAATATTTAAAAAAAATTTTTTTTTAAAAAGATACTTGGGATGACTTTGGCATTCACTATCCCTAACTGTATAAAAACACAGAACATGGCAACACCCTCAAAGAGAGAATAAATTTCTCCCCAAGTTCGGACAGTGGGAAATCTAAGCCAACGTAGATAACTATATCTTCTTGTTCTTGTTTCTCTTTTCACAAAAAATGCGCAAGAAAACTTTCTAACAGAGCAATGTTGGCATTCAGGAAAACCCCTCCGTCTATGCCTGCATGTTTTCCACTTTTCCCAAGCACACGCCTCGAAGCACTGTCCTTCTGTTTCTAGTCTGTTGTTCTGGGTCTCCGGCTCCTCTCCCCAAGCACTTGGCCTCCTCTGCTTACACTCATCCTTTTCTTTCTCTGATTCTTCCTCCTGTTATCCTTTTTCTTTGACCCCATGGAGCTGTGTCATTCCATTGTGAACCAACCCCCTTTTTTTACCTCTTAGCTCTATTTCTCCCCACTCCATCATATCCCATCCCCACCGGTCCTAGTTATAGTCCATTCCCAGGGACCCCAGAGCTACTAAGGGGAGGAAGCCTCTACTCCTTGGGGTGGGAGGATCAGTCCACCCCATTCAGTTCTGAGAAGATTAGCAAAGTTTACCAGGTCCATGCCTTCTTGCCCAGGATTTTCCCACTTTTAGAAAATACTCTGAGTTGGCTGTTCCTTGGCTTTCTTAGCTCTCTCTCTTTTTTTAAAATTATGAATAATAATGTTATAAATTGAAAAACTAAAAATAAAGACAAATTGTCATCCATAACTTCACTACTTAAAACAACTTTTATCAGTTTGATATATTGCTAAAAAGTATGCACTTAAAAAAATGTTCCATTGGTGGGAATGTGAATTGGTGCAGCCACTGTGGAAAACAGTACGGAGGTTCCTCAAAAAACTTAAAAATAGGAATGCCGTACAATCTGGTAACTCTGCTACTGGGTATTTACCCAAAGAAAACAAAAACAATAATTTGAAAAGATACATGCACCCCTATGTTCATTGCAGCATTATTTATAATAGCCAAGATATGGAAGCAGCCTAGGTGTCAATCCAAAGATGAATGGTTAAAGCTGATGTGTTATCTATACACAATGTAGTATTATTCAGCCATAAAAAAAAAAAAGAGAGAGATCTTACCATTTACGACAATATGGATGGACCCAGAGGGTGTATTGCTAAGTGAAATAAGTCGGACAGAGATAAATACCATCTGATTTCACTTATATGTGGAAACTAAAAAACAAAGCAAAAAAAGAAACAGACCCATAAATACATAGAACAAACTGATGGTTGCCAGAGGGGAGGGGCATGGGGCGGATGGGCACAAAGGAGTGAAGAGAAGAGGGAGACATAGGCATCCAGTTATGGAATGAATAAGTTATGGGAATAAAAGGTACAGCATAGGGGATACAGTCCGCCGTATTGTAATAGGTTGTATTGTACCAGATGGTGGCTATTCTTGTGAACACAGCATAACAGAGAGAGAGAGAGCGAATCACTGGGTTGCATACCTGAAACTAATGTAACATTGTCAACTATATTCCAATTTATTTGTAACTATATTTCAATTTTAAAAAATTAAAAAAGTGAGTTCCTGTAATCAGAGTGTGCCTATATTTTAAATCTTTTTTTTTTTTTCCATTTGGTGCACTATTAGGGTTTTTTCTTTGTCACCAGTCTTCAAAAATATTTTAAAAAGTAGTGTGTACCATTCCATTGACTGGATGTGTTCTATTTTATGTAACCGTCTCTGTACTAATATTTCTGTGACTTGATATTTTTGCCTGCTGTTTCTCCATATTTGCATGTCCCATTTTGAAATATTTTTTTAGCATAGATTTCCAGTAATGAAGTTATGGCTCAAAGGACATGACCATTTTTTAGACTCTGGATCCATATTGACAAATTGTATTTGAAAAGTTTGTCCTAATTTAGCTGTATGAACGGATACGACTTTTACCATATCCGTCCCGGAACTGAGTGCTATCATTTCATACACGTAGCTAATTCCATAAGGAGCAAATGTTACTTTATTGTTTTATTTTTCTTCGATTAGTTGTTTTGATAATTTCCCATGTTTGTTTACCCCTCAACTTTTATAAATTACCTATTTATTTGCCTGTTAATGTATTTTCTCCTTTCCTTTCTGATACTTGTGCCTCTTAACAGTGTCTTTATTATTTTTTTTAAAATCAGTATGTATGAATTCTTTATAATAACATTGTCAGACTTAGTGCAGATTTTTTTTTTTTAAGATTTTATCTTTTTTTATTTGACAGAGAGAGAGACACAGCGAGAGAGGGAACCCAAGCAGGGGGAGTGGGAGAGGGAGAAGCAGGCTTCCCGCTGAGCAGGGAGCCCAATGTGGGGCTCGATCCCAGGACCCTGGGATCATGACCTGAGCCGAAGGCAGACTCTTAACGACTGAGCCACCCAGGTGCCCCCGCAAATGTTTTTTTGTCTGTTCTTCTGTCTTGACTATATTTTTCTTTGACTTACTTACCTAAGTTTTGAAATTTACTACTGTGAAGTCAGCCAACTTTTTGTATATTCTTGGGCTTAGAAAGTTGCCTTACCAAAAGGAATAAAAAGGTGAGAAAGACAGAAAAGGAAAGTTCTCCGGCTGTCTGGGGTTAGTGTTTAGTTGTATTTGTTTTTGCTTTCAGGCCCAGGCATCAGATCACTGTGATAAATGGGGTCAAAGGCCACCACCAGATTCCCTCTCACTTCCTCATGGGTAAGGAAGGGTTTGGAGGAGGAGGGTAAGTCAGGATCAGCTCCTGGGTGGGGAGCTTGATCCTGATGAGAACTTCTCTTCCCCTGGGCTGGGAATAAGGATTCAGGTAGGTTGTGGGTGGTCAGGCAAGACTTTGAACTACCATGAGGGGAAGGACAGTGGGTGTAACAGGAGACCCCCCCACCCAAACTTCTTCGCTATCCACCTGAAGCCCACTTAACACTCACTGTGTTTCTTTCCCCTCTTGGAGGGAAATAACCTGGGACTGTTGACTGTTGTTCTCAAGTAAGTTACACCCAGACCTATGTGTTCTTTTAACAGAATGAACAAACCCACATAACAGACACAACAGGAACCTGTAAAGTGGTAAGAGTTGCAGAGACCTTTCAGGATCCTGTCTAAAAATTGTTGCCGTTGGCTGCTTGGTGCTGCCCCGGAAGAACAAAGAGGAGCCGGGGCTCGAAACCTATTGCAAATGACTTAATGAACGTGCTTAAAATGCGTTTGTGTTCCTGCCAATCACTTCTGCTCCAGGAAGAGTTTCAGATGGGTCCAGAAACTCTTCCGCTTCACTTCCTGCTACCTGCCGCCGTATCCCTTTAAGTAGACGTCTACCTGGTTGCAAACTCCATATGGGCTTCTCAAAGAGTTCTAGATCCTCATCAGCAATGTCCTAGAAAGGAGGGGAAAAAATCAGCCAGGGAACATGAAACCAGTGTGGTGGTATCTGAATGTTTTAGAATACGTTTTTTTCAGTCTCTTAAAAATGTATCACAGTCATATATGTATATAATTCTACAAAGCCACTGTGAAAGGAGATGGTATTTCTGTTTCCAGCCAGAGTCACTCCCCAGAGGCAATTGTTTCAATTTTAAAAGTTATTTCTTAATGTTTGCCCTGACATCTCTAAATAAGAAAGTATCTTAAATTGCTATCTTTTGACTGTCTTTATTTTATTTTTTTTGCCTTTCTTCAAAATTTTTTTTATATATATGTAATTTTTAAAATTATGTTATGTTAATCACCATACATTACATCATTAGTTTTTGATGTAGTGTTCCATGATTCATTGTTTGTGCATAATACCCAGTGCTCCATTCAATACGTGCCCTCTTTAATACCCATCACCAGGCTAACCCATCCCCCCACCCCCCTCCCCTCTAGAACCCTCAGTTTGTTTCTCAGAGTCCATAGTCTCTCATGGTTCGTCTATCCCTCCAATTTCCCCCCCTTCATTTTTCCCTTCCTGCTATCTTCTTCTTTTTCTTTTTTTTAAACATATAATGTATTCTTTGTTTCAGGGGTACAGGTCTGTGATTCATCAGTCTTACACAATTCACAGCGCTCACCATAGCACACACCCTCCCCAACGTCTATCACCCAGCCAACCCATCCCTCCTATTTTTTTGACTGTCTTTAAAATTTAAGCATATTCTATTACAGGGATCAAGGGCAGGCTGCCCAAAATGTGCTACTTTGGCATATTGAGTTCCTTAAATAAAATTTATTTAAAAGACAGTGAGAAGGACATTCAGACCCTCCTCCGTTCCCCTGAAAGCCGCAAATAAATCTCCCATGTGAAAGGTACCCTTCCTGTACCAGGAGTTAAAGAGACATCCTTATCACCAAAGATAGGAAATTTAGAGCCAAGAAGGCTGTATAAACCACCCTTGTTCCTTTTTACTAATTTACTATCGCAGCCCAAATTCCATTTAGAATTCCTTACTAATTGAAGGTCCCAAAGTTAAGTTTTCTTTGTCCTGTCAATTCCTTATGGATTTATGGTCTCTGTCTAAAACGTATAAAGGCTGCCTGCGTTGGACATTCTTTAGGTCTCAATTGCATAATTGGGCTTCCATGCTCATGTAATAAAACTGGTTTATTTTCTCCTGTTAATCTATCTCATGTAAATTTAATTCTTAGCCCAGCTAGAAGAACTCTGGAGCAGGAAAAATTTCTTCCTCCCCTTCACTTGACACAGCAGAATAAACTTCTACTGGACATTGGCTCTGAAGATTCAGCAGCTTTGAGATCTTGGGACCTATGACATAAAACCAGAAGGTAAGACTTCTTATGTCAGCCTCCTGAAATCTCTGTCTGTGGGGTCAGATGGAGTGAGAAGGGTGAGATTTCTATTCTCTCTAAACTTAGCAGATAAAGTACTGGAACTAGTTCCTAGGGCTTAGGGACTCTTGGTAAAAATTTGGTAGAGTACTCTTGGGTTACTGATCCATTTCCTCCCAGAGATGGTCTTTGTTTTTCTTTGTCTTTTATGCCATTTGTCATTAAAACAAAAACAAAAACAAAACCAAACCCACCATAGGGCAGAATGCAGGCATGGACCCTATAAGCCAACTGTTCAGACTGGCTTCACAGACAGGTGGATTCAATGATTCTCATCAGACCAGTGTCTATTTAGACAAACTTTGTTGTGGGCTAATGTGCATATGAGGTAAAGGCTATTGCTACGGAACGTGTTGGAAGCTAAAGCTACAGAGTTGGTGGGCATGAGTCGAGCACTTAAAAGCTGTTAGAGCATTCACCACCTGGCCCAAAGGCTCCCGTGTTAGGATAAGTTGGTCACGGAATGGATTAGATTGACACTAGGTCACCCGGAAACCTCAAAAAAAAAAAGTCCTGTGCGATGAAATACACTATAAAACACACAATCTCTAACCCTGTGGCACATCCCTCCTAGGTATTAGCATGGCTCCAAAAGATCCAAGGCTGAGCTAAAGTTGTTAATGTGTACTTAAGAGAAATAGGATGAGGTTTTTCCTTTTTGTCTTGTTCTGTGTCAAAGAGCTTGACTTTGTGATTGGTGAGAATATTCCCTGTGGTCTTCATCACTGGGGAGGGTGCCCTTACCGGGATGCACCTTGGTGGCCAGTCAACTAGAATGGGGATCTGAGACATATATTATTAAGCAGCACTCTCTTTGTCCAGCCCTGCCAGCGCTCAGGAATCTGTTATAAGAGGTCCCAGCCCACAAGGGACCTTTGTTGTCTCAACCTTTGTTGCTTATTAGTGCTGGCAAGTCCCATTCCAGTACTGCCTGCCTAGTGTCACAGATTAGCTAGTCTGTGCCTGGAGGTGTCTCCCATTTGTGGGAGACTGGAGATTCCATATATTCTCACCACCTGTGCAATGGTGGTCTTTGCTCTCTTACACTATTTTTGGGAGTAAACTTTTGGATCATAGAGAAAATGATGTTTTACGCCTCATGTAGACTTAATTCTTAGTCCAGCTAGAACAGAACAGAACCTTGGACTAAGGAAAATTTCTTCCTCCCCTTCACTATTGACATTCCGTTATAGAAGATGAGAATTTTTTATTTTCTGTGCATACAAATTCCTTCCTCACCCTTGTCCTTCCAGTCTAATTATATTATAATTTGGAATTAGATCAATATATAAGTTTTACGTTTCCATGACTATGTAAATATTATAGGTAGCTGACCCACACAGTGTACTATATAATTACATTTACTTTTACAAAATTTTTTTGTTCTCTGGAATTAACTTCATGTTTTTTTTTTTTTTTTCACTTGCATAGCTTTCTAGAAACCCATGTCGTCCATCTCTCAACACTAAGGACTTATTCTTCATTAAAGTTCAAACACACCAGACTTTTTATCAGCCTCATCTTCTTGGGAACAGTTCACTCAGGAGACTATGGTGTTGACTACAGTTCTTCAGGTCATTGTCCTCACTTCTAGGTTTTGGATTCCTTCACTAATTGTGAATGACAGGGGTAAACTCTGGATAAGTGAGGTTGTACTTGTGTAGAGAATGCTAAGGGTTTTCTAGCGTTTGATACAGAGGATTTTCCTAGCAATCTCTTCTCTGGGATGAAGTATTTTCAGTAGGTGTCGTGTGAGTATTAACATTAGCTTGTTACTTTTCTGTCTTCTCATCTCTCTTTTTCATTTCCTTTGTAAGGATATCAATTTCCTTAGCACAAGATTCTGTAAAAGACTTATTAACATTTTCTCAAATTTTGGGTAAGGCAGCAATATTTTCTTCCCACATAGCACAAAATACTGCATCAATAGCCAGTTTTGGAAAGATATTGCTGGTGGCATTAAGAGTGGCACAACACTTTTGGGAATAGATTTGCCAATATACAAAAGAATGATAAAAATCATCGTTCCTCTGCCTTTGCAATTTCAGTGTAGGAATACATTGTAAGGCAATAATCCGAACATGGGCAAAGTTGTATGTAAGAAGAGTCAAAGTGGTGTTATTTGTAGGAGCAAGACCTTGGAAACAATATAATGTCAATTAACAGGGGAATGGCTCAATGAATTATGGAATATATACTTTGCCTTTACATATATGTTATATGCAAATACATACTACAAATAAAGATAAAATAAGGATAATTTGTCCAGGTTTACTGTGATTATAACTATATAAAACATACACATTGAGAACTGAAACTACCCCATACAGCTGTTGTTTGCATGAACAGGACTCCATATTCCAATGTTCATTAGCATAAGTTTACTCTACAACGCATCTCTTGGAGAGGCAAATAACTTTATTGTTCATAATAGGAACTTCTCAACAGATCTTATCAAATTATCAGAAAGTATCAACTGACAGTTATATCCTAAGACTTTTTGAACCCCTCAACCCAAAATTCTTGCCTTGCTATTTCCATCAAATCCGAACAATTATATCATGACGTTTACCCAGTCTTAATGCCTGCTCGTTGAAAGTCCCACCTTAAACAAAACTCCAAAATTTCCATAAAATCGGATCTTGCCCTTCCCTCCCTGAGACATGACCAAAGCTCTATAGAGGTGTGGCGCTCTCACTAGTGGCAATGAGTCAGCCCTGTATTATACTTAGGGAACCACACTCAGCAATGTAGAAAAACTGTGCAATAAATATATGTAGAAAAAAATAATTGAAAGGGATGTGTAAAAATAATAGTTATGTTAGGGGATTGGAATTTGGTCAATTTTTCAAGTCTTTTTTATGATATTCTTATGTAATGAGGGCAAGGCTTATTTCAATCAATAAGAATTCATTTTGGTACGGCCACATTTTAATATGTAAAGATCAAATAAAGGCAAAGCTGTGCAACTTGTTATTCTTTTCGTTGTGTTTTGTAGAACAATCAATAACAATCCAGAGAGAAGACTACTTAGGTAGGAAGCAGAGCTATTCATATTGTAATTATGCTTGTAGAATCGAAATACTTATGGGCTCTGTTGTAATGAAAATGATCCAAAAATGCTCTAAAATCACTTAGTTAATGTTGAGAAACAATCAGGAGGACATTGACTATGGCCTTTAAATGGGTTTTGGTAGTTAATGGGATGGAGGCTTTAGACAATGGCTTGCTTAGCATTGAGTTACATAAAATGTTGTAAACCTAACACAGCATAGACACATCTCACAAAATTAAACGCCAGCTTCTGTTAACAGAAATCTTGTAGTCGATGGGTTTTCCAGTGTTTGTCAAATATGTTTCCCATCTTTTTATGAAAATCAGGGAGAAAAGCTGGCCTGCGTGCGGGTAGAGTTTGTCAGAGCTGACAAAGGCAGTTTCCTTTGTATGCCTGGCAGTTATCTGTCTTGTGTCAAGTTTTCCAATGTAAACAAACCTGGATGGTTTTAGTATTTTTTTGAGAGAGCGTGC